>NC_136623.1:17138603-17603603 GCF_933228915.1 Telmatherina bonti
GAGTATTTTTTTTTCATAAATCACTTCAGTATCTTCAGACCTGCTCAAACTGCCAAACATTCAATGATTTTATGACTTTTACCCTTTTAAACGTCAGTTTAATTATTTGTATCATTAAAAACATGCAAAACATTTTTTCTTCGATTAAACAATATAATAAGGCATTGGAGCTTTGTTGGTGGCAAGTGTCTTGGATATGTCAATGCTTAGCAACAACTGATTTAATGTCATCAGTATGTTTTTTCATAGAATCAGCTGCTGCCTCCTGTGAACTTTGTGGCCAAAACTACCCACACCGACTTCACTGTTTAGTGTCAACATGTCATTTAGTAGAAAAGTAGCAACAGCATTTTGACCAAATTTTGATTATCAGAAATTTTCCACACAGGTGCAAATAAATGGCTCTTAGCACCCCTTGGTGGTCCCATGACTCCATAACATAACTGTCAAATATAGAAGGATTTCCTGCATCTACCTTCATTGGGAGACCAGTTTAAGCTTGTTAATGTGCGTAAATGATATTGGTGTTCTTAAATTTTTGTTATATTTTTCTCTTATAGCAAACTAAACTTTAAACTAAAGTTAAAGCATGAATCAGGCAAACTTTTTGTCACAAATCACCAGCCAAGTTAAGTTTCAGGTTCTCAGGTTTTAGTTCCAGGTTTAGGCGTATTCAGTCATCCACAATACAGAACAAAAATACAAACAATAACACTAATTTTAGATCAACCTACAATGAATTTTACTGTGACAGAATAGGCTGAGTAGAAGCTGCATTTGAATATGCTTCACCTACATTCAAATTAAAAATCAGTTTTATTTCAACACTGAGAAAGAGAAAAAACTTTCCTGTTTGTATTTCTCAAAAATATTTGACAAACCAATGTGCTGCAAACTATTAGTAAACTGCACAACTTTAAATGTTATGTTAGTCCATGATTTTACCACAGTAACAGAAATACATTTTTACACATTTAACAGTTTTTTGTACAGTTGACATGTAAACACTTCTATCATGTTTGCTTCCTCATACTGAAAATAAATAAATCTTTTTTTGTTTGTTTTCACGGAACAATATTTACACTGTTCTGTAAAAAACAAATTTTAGAACATTCGACTGGAGCTACGTAACAGCCACAGACAGCATATGAAAGATGGACGGAGCCTTCGGTGGTTTAAAGTGAAGCCGATGTGGAAGTGCATAAAACTGCAGTTCTCCCCTCATTCGCTAGGGGCTGGCTGCAAAACAGAGCAAATCCTCACAGACTCTCATGTTAAAAAGGTCAACAGCAGGAATAAGCATGTTTACAGCCTGGTTCAAAAATACATTTTCGGTTTTATAGGCCAAGTCTACCTTTGTTTACCTTCCCTTGAATTTTCCCTCAGGGATGAATAAAGCATCTTTGATTTGATTCGACTTGATTTTATAACAACTGTGCGGGGAGTGAATTTTTTTCTAACTTGCCCGTTTAAAAGTAAGTTAATCTTGAAATTCAGCATATTTAGGGGCGTGTCCTTTTGATTGACAGGTACCCGATCTCCCGCTTCAAAAGTAGAACATAGAACAACCGCGGTTTTTAGACGGTTAACAGCGTGACTTAGCTTTAGTCCGCTTTCCTCCGGTGGCTGGTTAGCTCCTGTTATCTCCAGGTTATCTCGGTAAGCTCTTAGCTAGATGCAGCTCCGAGTTCGCCCGATGTTGTCAATCATCCACCATGACGCTCACAGCCCTCCTCTCAGCTCCACCTCTTTGCCCATATTTGTATCTGATCAGGGTTTAAATGTTGTCTCTGTCAAAACTTGCAACAAAAGGTGACCATTACGTTGATGCTCCAAAAATCTGAAAACTCTGTTGGATGTGTGCTCTGTGTATACTTTTAAATAGCAGCAGAACCTGTTTATTGAATCAGGCCTTTTCATACATTTGATGTTTATACATTTTGCTCAATATCTTTTAAGTTTTATTCATTGAACAGTTGTGGTAATGTGGGGCACTTTGTGATATTTGTTCTCAAAGTACTATATACAGTAAATATGATCTACTTCGAAGACAAATGGAAATCACTTGTTGGTGATTTTCAAACCATTTGCTCATATGCAGAGTTCCTGACATAAACTAAGTAAGGATGACAGGGTGAAATAAGGGGAGTTTTAAATCCATCAGTGTACCATCTAATACCTTCAGAGTAAGGTTTTATTTTATCTATTCCTTTATTTTTGCTGAAAAATCAGAATCATTGAGAGCCATAATAGACTAACTCATGGTTCACTACATTATATCTTCAAATCTATTTTCAGCAACAGCCTGTACCCAGTTCATTAAACAACAACATCCATTTGTACAAAAAGTAATCACATTTATTTCAATCCATACATGATCACCATATATTATGTCTTACCACTTAAATTTGCACATCACGTGTTCTCATGCGTCACATGAAGCCCTCTGAAATACATCACTCTAGCCACTTGGTATACCCAATACACCATACAGCAAAGACATTTGTGCTACAGTATGTAGGCATGGCTTGGCCAGTCCTGGCTCCATGATCGTTGTCTTTGTCTCTCTGTCAGATCCAAATATCACAGCTGTAAGAGAGTCTCAGAATCCAATTCCTAAAACTTAGTTCAGGTTCCTGTGTGTCCCTGTGCCAGTCCAAGCTGTGGCCCATGAGCTGGTTCCAGGCAGCATGTGCACCTCTAGCCAATGGTGACACCAAAGCCGCACTGGAACTTATTCTTGCGGTGGTTCAGAAAAGCCCCCAGAGCCAACGTGAGAGGAAGCGGCACCAGTTTCTTTTCAAGGGTTGCCCCAACTACCCAATTGCTGTCGACTGTGCCTGCAGAGAGAAAACTCAAGTCTGAAAAAAATATATTCATTTAGAAATATTTACATTGGTGTTACAATCATTTACCTTTAAATAGCAAGTTTGCTTTTGGGAGGTCCAACTGGTAACCAAAGGATGTTGTAGTGTCTTGCATCCTTGTGCTGGCTTCAAATTCAACTCCTACCTGCAACTGTGAGACAGATATTTAAAAATAGATAAGTGTGTGTCAATATTCAGGTAATTTTATGCATTGAAAAGCATCTAGTATCTAGGAGAATTATGTGGTGGAAAAATGGATTTCAAAGTTTGGCTAGCTCAAGTAACATCAAGTGACTTTCTTTGCAATCTCTCATTTTGATGTTTTATTTATTTTGGTGAAAATTTTCCCTTAAAGTTAAGTTAAAATAATGAATTAAAAAATTAAATAAATAAAACAAAACAAACCTTATTACAAGACACTAAAATTATTAATGATACCTACTTGGATTATTTTTCCTCATTCTATGAAAGCTTCAAATAGTTTTATGTGCCTTTTTGAACAAGTTAAGCATTGTGAGCTTTGTCATCAAACACTGAAATTTGCTTATAAAAAAAAACAAAAAAAAAACTGACTATCAGCTTGTGATGATTTAATGCAGACAAAAAGGGACACTGATCTTAAAAGTCATAATACATCAATCAAAAATTGTTTGAGTAGTACACATAAGTACATTTCCACAACCATCTGACATCAAGTATTTTAACAAAGGGACTATTGCAAGGAGGGAAGAGAACAAAAAACAAAAAGTGCTGCCTGTAGTACTACATGGCAACACCTGCATCCAACTGGACTCGCAGCAGTCTGACTAGCGCTCATCTATGATTTCCTCTTGTTTCTGTTGTTTTCACTCTCAGATGTAAGTCCTTTTGGATAAAAGCGTCTGCTAAATGACTGTAGAAGAGACTATACAAGTACCTGGTCATTGGCTTTGTGATAGTATGTTGCATGAGCTCCTGCACCCCCTAAAGTTAAAGTTGCAACAAAATTGTCACCTGTGAAGGAGAAATGATTCATTTGGTTTTAGATGTAAAGCAAGAAGATAAAAATTAGTAAATAAAAAATGTTTTATGTGAATTAAAGTGAAAATAATATTTTATGAAAACATTAATTAAACATCCATTTAAATAATGTCTGCAATTTCAGGTGAGTTGATAGCTGAATATTAAACTTAAAGTAAAATATGAGTGTGACTTTACCTGTATACCTGCCCAGGAATGAGGTTACAGTTCCTTCCTCTCCTGGTCTCCTGTGATACACCAACTCTCCACCCAGAGCCAGTGCAGGTGTAATTGACTGGAGATAGTGGGCAACCATAATGCCTAAAGAAAATCATTGAACATCCTGTTACAAATGAAGAAGAGTATATTTGCCTTTTCTCCACACTTCCAGAACAAAACACTGTCATGTGTTAGTGGACCTTTTTTTCTTCTCATACAAGCCATTTGCTTGCTTTCATATTTAATAAATCAGTCCAATCCTTGGAGTCTAGCAAGTCAGACACTGATGACATTCACTGCGTTTACATGGACAATTTTTGAGCAACTGAACGCATAATCAGAATAAAAATACATCAATTAAACATGTCAGGTGATCCAATCCACTTTTTCACAACTGGATCAGCAGGGGAAAAAAACCCTGTATACACTCAATCCAGTTGTTTTTGTGATGCATGTTGTTTCTGCACGTTCTTGAACAATGAGGGGGGATACGTGACATGTTTCAGGGAAGACTTAAAAAATGGCAGCAGCAAAACATTATAGGACTGTAGCAGATAAAAACATTTTCTAATTAAAGAATTAAGGATACATTCATGAATTAATTTTTAAACACATTACTATTCTTTATACTATTAATAAACATGGTCTCATATTTAACTTGTCTTTCATGCCATTCAATTCTATTAACTTTTTCTAATGTTACAATTCTTATTTTGTCCTAACATATTTTATTTAAACTTACAGTATTTTAGCTTTCCTAATACTGTGGAAGACATTGCTTATACGGGACATCATTCTACATACGTGTGTGTGTGTGTGTGTGTGTGTGTGTGTGTGTGTGTGTGTGTGTGTGTGTGTGTGTGTGTGTTCATGCGTGACTTTTGACCTTGGTGGTCTGGGAAATCTAGGTGGGAGTATGTATTTTTAATATTACTGATTATGTAAAGTCATTGTGTTGTATATTTATGTGTGCAAAGTGCTTCATAAAAAACAAAAACACTGATCTATTGATTAATATAGTCTACAGTACATAGGTGTCATTTAAGGTTCACTTTAATATGTAATTTTGAAGAACATTCACTGAAAAAAAATTCTAATTTCTCCCCACGACTGGTCTCTTGTTGCCACTTCATCTTCAAGTTTCAGTAGCCTATTCATGCACTAGAGGTGCCCTCTTGCTACGGGTTTAGGTAATGTAAGCTAATGTTTTAAATGCAGGCTAAAGCAACAATAGCTTTTTTATCAAATTGACTTTCTGAAATGAACATTTCTGTAATTCTTTCAAGCTACATCATTATCAAACTTCTGTATAAGCAAGTGAACAAAAACTAAAAGTATTACACTTTAAAAGATGGTTTTAAAGATAAATACATAATTATGAAGTAATTTGCCTCTTGAAAATGAAAACTGAACTACAGAATTGTTCCTATGTAGCGTTTTGTGCATCCGGAAATAAGTCAATCTGAGCTTTTCAGGCTTTAGTGCTTCCATCCAGCATGTGGTGGGACAGGCTTCATCTAACAGACTTCTGAAAGCTAGAGTTCGGCCCGTCACAGGCGGCACAGATCAGTGGGATGACTGCAAGCTTTGCCCCAAGTATCAAAACACTTGATAAAGAGTTTTTTTTTTTTTAAAACTCTGTTTAGTCTATAGCTATAAAGCTAACAATCCCTTTTTTTTTTTTTTTTTTTTGCTTCCCAAGTCCTTCACAGGAATCCAGTGGCCTAGAAGTTTTTTCTGAGGTTGTTCCACATTTTCAAAAAAGAAAACAAAACAAAGTATATTGCTTAAGACAAAAGGAATGGGCAGTATGGACTGAAACACTGACTTTTCCTGGCCTGGTGTAGTGGACAAAATAAGTATGACCACAGAAAAAACAATGTTTACATCTGTAAGAAACTGTTTACAGTATTTAGTTGATAAGTTTAATCTAACAAAATCTTAAGCTTTTCTTTTAACTGTAATTTGTTTTGACCTAATATATAGTTTAAGAAATTTTCAATGTTATTCATCTGTAGTGATCTTATTCAAAAATTGTACCTGATCCAACAAGAACATCGGGGTTTCCAAGTGTCACGGCAGAGGTGAAGTCCTGACCACGATACTCCATGTCACACTGCCAATTTACAAACTTATGCTGCTGAGTCTGGAAAAGAAAAGAAGAAATGTCAATGATGTTTATGCTTAAAAAGAGCTCTACATCAGGTGACCAACTCTGGTCCTCAAGCGTTGCAGTGTTAGAAGTTTTCCTGCTGCAACACACCTGAATAAAATAATGCCAGTCTTGTGCAGAGTTTGATGTCAAGCTCTGCACAATTCTATGAATTAAGTCAGATGCGTGTCAGGTGTGTTGCAAGTGGGGAAACTCAAAACACTCACAGGACTGCAGCTCTCCAGGACTGGAGTCGGCCATTCCTGTTCTACTAAATCAGACCTCATACATCTTCACATACCTGGATGGCTATTTTGGAGCGTACAGTATTTGTAAGTTGGTGGATGATCTGGGCGTTCAGGCTGCCAGTATTGTCCATATCACCAACCATGACTGGAAAGGACTAGGAACAATAAATTCAACAATTTTCAGATTTTAATTTATATCAAATACTGTTTTGAAAACCATTTAAGAGTTAGTGTAAACAACTTAGGGCAATGCGTCTACTTGACAATCTGAACATTTGTGGGAGCATCTTTTTGTGTACTACATGTGTTACAACTAATATATCAAAGAAAAAAAAAATAATTGTGGTAATCTAAATTATAGTCTAAAAATACAAATTTCAATTCCTTCAAATCCAGAACATCACAACACACTATGTTGTCTTCTTTCCCTCTATACTAAAAAGACTATTATACGATTATCATAGAGACATTTTGTTTTCTTTAAAAGTAAATAAAAATTTTAAAGAAAAAACTCAACTTAAAATCAGAAGCACAAACAAAATTTCTGTTAGCATTTAGATTGAATTAAAGAGTGATGAATTTGCACAGAAGAACTTAAAAATAGATCATATTAAACCCTGTTTCGAATATCACAAAGATCTAGGTCTAAAAACAAGTAAGGGCAACTTCGGCCCTCAAGGTCCTGCAAGTGTTCGGAGTTTCACCGCTAGATCACACCTGACACACATCACACTTACTGAGCAGACTTTTGCATTAAACTCTGCACAAGTCTGATGACTACCCATTCATTCGTGTCAGCTGTGTTGCAATAGGGAAACTCTGAACACTTGTAGGACTGCCCTCAAATTGGAGTTACCCACTGGTCTAAAACCATCAGCATATCATGTCAGGATTTCGTCAAAGTGTTGAGTTAAAGAGCATTACCTCTGCTGGTCCAGTTTGTTTACTGCCAACATAGGTAGCACCAAATCGGTAACCAGAATCTCCCAGGGTGCTGAGAGTGATAGTATGGCTGACCTGAAAGTGGTTACTCAGGCCCTTGTTTACCACTAACCGCACTCCTTCCATTTGCAGAGGAAACACCTCTGAAAACAAGAAATACATGAAAATGCCAAACTGAATCAACTGATATCAAAAGCTGTATCATTACAATAAGAAAGGATTCTCAAAAATGTATATACCTTTACATTTCCGGTGACATTCCTCATATGTGCCTGGGTTTGGGAGTGAAGAATCTGTCTCTGTCTGCTGACCAGATTCAGACGTAGGAGGGACGGAAGACACAGGGGGCATAGTGAACCCGGGAGGGACTGACACCAACCCTGAGACCCCTTGACCACCTCCAGCTGCAGCCGGAGCTGGACTGGGGGAGGCGGCAGCCAACACACTGCCCATACTCTGACAATGTAACAGACTAGAAGAGAGACAAGCAATGGAGAAAATTGGTAGTTCATCGAGTTAAGACAATTGATCACGTTAATTACCACTTGTTGGTGTGTGCAGTCGTGCGTATATTTACATATCATTGCTGTGCATGTAGATAAATCATGCATGTTGGCATGTGGGAAATGCTTTAACAGTAATGCATACGATTTGCAAGATTAGGGCCTTATATATAATATTTCGTAGTACCAGCAGTATTTCGATCCTTATGAAACCAATTTGTTACAGTTTATCCATCCTTCTTTACTGTTGACTGTAGTGATATCCCACCAGTAAGCCTGCACTCAGTGCAGCTTGATTCTGTCCTACTGTATTAGCAGTAACATTTAGCAAGCTGAGTACGGCTCAGGCCCAGTTTTGTAAGACTTTGCATTTATTACACATTAACATAATCCAAAAAAACAACTAGAAATGTCAAACCGCACCTTTAAATCCGCCACAGAAGTCAAATTTAGAGATCGGCAAGCCGTCAAAACTATCCACCAGCATTATTTAACCTATGAGGAGCTAATGCTAGGTAACGGGGCTAGCGGGTTAGCTTGCTTGCTAGGTAGCCATGTGGAGTCAGCCACGAGATCTACATGTCTACACGTGACAAAGACGGTGCTAAAAACTGATGAAGGTCGCTAAGTAACAACACCAAACGACTCTTATTATATTAGATGTATATTTAATTTTGCAGTTTAACTACTTACGTAGACGATTAGGGTCCAGGGGTAGTTCCACACCGGCAAAGTTCACAACGTCCGTGACTGTAGTCACAAGCGCCCGCCCAACTTCCCGTAACTCACCCGCTGATTGGCTGATGCTCTCCTAAATCGATCTACAATTGGCTGAAACTACAGTACGAACCACCTGGTTCTACTGACGTACCCAGAGTTTTATTCGTTTGACATAGGCTCGTTTCAAGCCACAACTGAATGACATTCCAAGGGTACGCCTAGTTTGGGGTCACAGCTACTAGGTGCAATAATATTGAAAAAAAATAAATAACACTGACAAAATCTCAGTACACAGGGTGACAAAAAATGTTAACTGAAAAGGGCTACACATTGCCAAATAAAACACATTTAAGAAATCTAGTTTTTACATAATGCTGTATTCATTTTTAAAATATCCTGGGATGAAAACATGTTTAACTGATGTTGCAGTGATTGTACTTTTAGAAATATACCACTTATCAGATAATCCCTTGAAAACACAATGCCTAAATCTAAAACTTTAAACTTAGCACGTATAGCTGTGATAAATTGTTCACCAACATCATGCTTTGTTTGGCTGTGTTTGATTAAAACAGAATAAGACAACAGGAAATAAAAAGCATACAGATACACACTTAAACATGGATTTAAGCAACTGAACTTTAATTTGGCTGAAGCATAGAGATTGGCATCCGTTTCAGAAAATCTGCATTTGTCTTTAATCCTAATGTCTGCTCATCAAGAGATACAGGTATGTGATGACAAAGTTACTCAGAAAAAAGAAAAGAAAAGAAAAAAAGTCTGAAAATTTCTATCACATGACATTTATGTACTGCCTCCATTTGGGCTTAAAAAACAAAACAAAAAAAGGAAGTGTTTAATCACAGCAGGTAATTCCAAATTTCACCTTTTGATGCTTCAGAAAATGGCATCACAATGGGCTGCCAATTCCTGCCAATTGGAATGAAGGGAAAATGTAATAAAACCTTCAGCAATAACATTCTAAATTTTGTATGACTTCTTGACCCTGTTTGGATGATAACACAATACAGGTCATACCAAATATCTTTGAAAAAACTGAATTTACTAAACTGTTTATATTAGAAGTATAACTAAGTCTGAACTAAGAGCAAAGGCAAAGTAGTCTTGATGTTAGTCTAAGGCACTTGATGGGAAAGAAGGGATACAAGCCACACTCATAAATCATTTTGTAGTTCCTCACTTTACCCCGAACCCACCATTTTGCATGCTGTTGGTTAGGTTAGAGTGTAGTTATAGTACTTCTGTTCCTGTGGAATCCGTGTTTAGTAAATGTGTAGTCTTTCAACTGGGGAGTAAGTGGCCATGTGGATGGCCAGATGATCGCTACTACTAATCTCCAACAGAAAAGGGACACCCCCTTGACATACTAGGATTTAAAAAAAAAAAAAAAAAGAGGTTAGGGGAAGGGCAAGACCTGGCCTTGGATCTAAGCGGACTGGTTTCATCATGCCAGGTTCTTTAACAGTAACAAACAAAAAAAAAAAAATAATAATAATAATAATAATAATTTGCCTAACACGCAATAAACATATTTTATGGTTCCAAAGAAATCAAAAAGTTCACAACAAAATGGGTTGCCATCTTATCAGGACTTAACTTTAACAAGAGTCGTTCCCTTTTACTTTTTCATGCAGTATGCACATTTATACATATTTGAGGAAAGTTATACCAAATTAATGTGCCTTTAAACTATTGGAAACATATACAAGTCAGTACAAAAGCAGTTGGCGTTATATCTGCTGAATAAAACATACCAACAAAAAGGGATCTGGTGAGGACTGCATGTCATTGTACATTTGTAAGTGTGGCAAAATTAATGACATCTGTAAAGGTTTAAAAACTTGTGTTTAAGATGTGATTTGGAAAAGGTCTGATTGGTTCAAGCTGAAAGGACTGTAACATAAACACATTAGGAAACAAAACAACACATGAATTTATAAACCTCCAAGGGTGACAATACAAATATCTTCTTGTACTACTTTGGACACAACCTAGTGCTTTAAAAGGCAAAATTTGCATGTAAGCAGTACTACACTTAAAATCTACATGTGATCCTATTTTTTGGCAGAATAATGTTAGAAGACATTACACATATCTCCAATGAACCCCCCGGTTCCACAGGAACAGAAGGCTAACCCAGTAGAACATTTAATGAGTTTATTAAGAGAGAGAGAAAGAAAAAAAAAAAAAAAAAAAACCTAGATCAATAATGTGCAGGACAGATTGGGTTTCAGAGCCAGTCTGAATCATGGTAATTAGGAGCTCAGGGTGTTCTGAAAGAAATGTATAAAGGTTCAATCCTGCATAAAGATGGCATAAATGTCAATCTGTTGTAGGCTTTAAATTCCTTTGAACCATTTACTCAAAAAATCTTTCGGCACTGTGTCAGCATCGTCAGTGTACCTAAGTGCAGCACCTTCCTCAAAATCCACATTTGGTTTAATATTTACAACATCACAACTCATTTCATTTCCATTTTTAGCCACAAAGCACGTCCCTGTTCAAATAAAGAATTAAAAGTTCAGCAATGTGGCAGTTTTCAGTGGAGGAGAAAACAGTATTAGCTTATGTACCAGCAAAAATGGAGATCCCTGTACATTCAACCTGAGAAAGAAAGATCTACAATGGATCATTTGATGGGAGACAGGAAAAAAAAACAACAACTCTTCACTGATGTCACTGTGCAGCAGCGGTTGCAATTTTCCTAAAAAAACAAAACAAAAAACAAGCAAAATAGTTAGAATTTGATTCCAACTGTGAAAGAGTTGGTGCTTTAGCAAAGCTGCAGTACAGACAGGTGGTAGTGTGTACAGATCAGCTTTTTTTTTTTTTAAATTCAAATTGACTACTCATGTGCAGTTCAAGGAGGACAGCACTTTAAATCCTGTAAAGTCAAGTTAATCTCCTTGATGAAAGAGGATACAAACCGCTAACAAGTTTCAAGTTGCTCTCCGGTCACGAGATTAATGTTGGATACATCTGAATACCTTACATTTTTTATTCTCATATATACACAAAGAACCAAAATGTAGGAATGAATAGTGACCATCTTTAAATTATCTGTTAATTACAGTTCCAACTTCCCACATTTCATTTATCTATACCCAGTCATGGCAGATTAATAAAAAAGACGGCCAGTTAAATTTTAATATATACCACACCTTGGACATTATCAATTAAAAGCGACATTGCAAATTATATAACCATAATTTTATTAAATTTATTAATTTTATTCAATAAATAAAAACATATTTTAAAATCTGAACAGATTTTCCAATTAAATTTGAATGACATAAAGAGCAGCAGAGGTAAAGTTTGGTATCATCTGCCCCTTTTTCACCCAAGCATCAGTACAGTATATAAACAAACCGACCAAATAATAATTTGATTGGAAAGAAATTAACCAGGTAATTGACATCCCACAAACTAACCCTCCCCCCTTTTCTTCCTCATCATTTTCTTGTGACTTCTAGTTTTACAACTCATTTTTGCTCATTTCTTACAATGTAGTTTCATTTTCATATTATTCATACTATATGTTCAATAAAACTTCTTTAATTCTCCTTTTAAACAAGACTTCTGATGGTAATTCTTTCACTTCTTCTTCCAAAACATTCCACAAACTGACTCCTTTCACTGACACACATTGTTCCTTTAATGTAGTCCTAAAATACGGTTTCCTAAAAATACCAACATTTCTGAATGAATAATAACTTTCTCTCTCTGTAAATATTACCAGAATATTTTCTGGTAACAGATTTTGATTTGCTTTAAACAATACAAGTAAAATGTTAGTCGACTATTTCCTGAAATTTCAACAGTATATGTTGCACAAATAATTGATTGTATGAATCTCTGTAATTGCTTCCAGTAATGATCCTAATTGTTCTTTTCTGCAGAATATAAACTGGCTGTGTAAATGTTTTGTATGTACTTCCCCATACATCAATATAATATGTCACATAAGGTATGAACAATGCGTTATATACAATATACAACACTTTACTGTCTAATGAACCTTTGATTTTATGAAGCACGGCAATTGTTTTTGACAGTTTTTAGTTAAGATGAGTTAAGTGAGTTTTTCTATTTAACTTTTCATCAATTATTACACCAAGGAACTTTATTTCCTTTACTCGTTGAATCTCCAACCCATCTAATTTAATTGAAACCTTGAAACTTTCCTTTCTGTTGGTGAAGACAATAAAATGTGTTTTGTCCAGATTAATTGATAACTTGTTTTTGTAAAGTCATTTTGTTTAGTTCTTTTTGGAGCACCTCCATTTCCTGAGATAGATCTTTACCCAAACAGAATAAAGTTTTGTTGTCTGCAAACAGAATCCATTTCAGTTCTTTAGAAACCTGTACTATATCGTTCACGTACAATATAAACAATTTTGGTCTTTGATCTGACCCTTGTGGTACTTCACATGTTATACTATGTCCAAATTCCCATTTTGCATCTGAACATTTTATTTTTATTACTATAAAATATCTGTGCTGGGGTAAGCTGTCTGAGTAAATGAACAGATAAGCACACCTGTTTGAAACACTTGCAAATGGATTTAGCACTGAAATGAAAAAGTTCAGGAACACATTGGTCATTTTTGTGAAGATTCAGAGGTTTGGTCTCTTTAAAGGTACCATGTTTTGGAGTCACATTTTTTATAGTTTAATTAGGAATAGCTTATATCATTTCACAGATGTGCTGTCTTAGTGTGAAAAGGGACAGAATTTCATGAAAGGTGACAGAATTTAAATAATCACATATTTAAATGATATCACACAAATGTTATCTGTGTTCTCTTCAACACAGTAACCAACAGGAACTTGCTGGTTCAACACTAGTAACAGACATCTGGGTAACATCCCAACTCCAGCTACAGAATGAGGGATCAACCCCTATAACCATGTTGTCTTTGGATGGACAACTGAAAAATGTAGATGAAACTTCATCACCACTGACAAGCCAAAAACATTTCCTCTACACCGGCTGAAGTACAAACTGTTTCATTTATTTAAAACAATGAATACAAAAGACCTAATTTTAACTCTAGCTTGTGTTTTAGTTTTAACAAGTACTGACCTTTCTCTCAGGATGTTCCTAGATCCTTGTTTTTCACACCTTCTTCATCATCTGGGTCAACAGAGTGAAACTCTGCCACATACAAGCTCTTATCAATGCTGCTTGGGATGGGCTTTATGTCAGTAACCAGTTGATCCTCTATGGTCTTCAGGTTGTAGCGATCATCTGATGTTATCAGATTAATGGCCAGACCCAGATGACCGAACCGTCCTGTGAGGAAGACAGTGTTTAAACAATTAAGAATAAAGTTTCATTAAATGAACCCGAGTGTGAGATCTTTTATAAAGAAGTAAATCTTACCTGATCTACCAATGCGATGAAGGTAGGTCTCTGCACTTTTGGGAAAGTCAAAATTAATGACTACATTTACTGCCTGGATGTCAATTCCCCGAGTAAACAGGTCTACAAGAAAACAAATACATTATTCGACCATAACCTTTTAAAATAACCATGTAAAATTTCCTAACTGCATTTCACAATTCAAAGCACCCTTCGCTTACCTGTACAGACCAGATTTCTGCAGAGTCCATTTCTGAAGTCATGGAACACACGGTTCCTGTACTCCTGCATCATCTTTGCATGAATGTAGAAGCACGAATAACCCAGTTGGGTGATTTTCTTTGCCAGAAGCTCCACTCTCTGTGTAGAATTACAGAAGATGATCGACTGATTGATCTGGAGCTGCAATAGAGAAACACAGATTCACAATTAGTCAATAAATCAAAAGAAAAAAACATGACTGATCCATACTTTGGCTGAGTTTAGACAAAGCTACGTCAAAAGTACAGACAGACCTACACATTTGTTTAAAAACAATAGATGTGTCCAAACATTTGACTGCTACAGCATGTGACATTTTAAAACCTGACGTACACATTTCACACTCACCCTGGAAAAAAGTGTGTTCAGACAGTGAACTTTCTGTCTTTCAGTGACATATGCATAATACTGAGTGATGCCCTTCAATGTGAGTTCCTCCATCAGGTTGATCTCATAGGGCTTCTGCAAGTGCTTGCTCTGGAAAAGAAAATCAAAATTTTACAGCATATGATGATGTATACATAAGATTTCTCCTCTTTTCCCATGTACACATTCTAGTTGCTGGAGGCATTCTCACCATGAATTTTTGCACACTGATGGGAAAAGTGGCAGAGTAAAGGAGAATCTGACGATCCTTTGGCAGAAAGCTGATGATATCTTCAATCAGGACTAAAAAGTCCTGAGACAGCAACTTGTCTGCCTGAATAAAAGATTATAGAAATACACAGAAAGTGTACAAAAGGGAAACATTTCTGATTAACTTTATAGATGAACACATTAATAAAAGGAAAAGTTATACTAAAAAAGCAAAACCTACTTCATCCATCACCATCATTTGGACCTTATCCACTTTAGCCACACCCTTCTTCATCAGATCAAGTACTCTGCCTGGAGTGGCAATAATCACGTGGACTGATGGAGACACAAACAACATATCAAAAATCCAAATTTGGCAACCAATGTGTCATTTCTGGAAGTGGCTAATCCTTTGGATTGTTAAATACAATTATCTTACAGATAATACAGGTACAGATAATAAAATGTACAAAACTATTACTTGTTTATCTTCAAAATTAAATCATGTTTTGTTTTTCCATTTTATATACAGTTAAAATTTACCTATTTCATCAAGGCGCAAAATGTCATCTCTTAAGTTGGTTCCACCTGTAGTAGCCATGACCTTGACCCCTCCCAGGTGTTTGCTGAGCTGAATGCTGATCTGGCTCACCTGCAGGGCCAGTTCTCTCGTTGGTATTACCACCATTGCTGGATGGAGACATAAATGGAAGGGGCTGATGAAATGTGAGGGTTGATGAGATGCATGGAAAAAAGTTGTGAATTATATATACACAACTCACAAAAAGTTAGGAAGACAAAAAGTGTTGTTGAATGATGTCAGAATGAACCTAAAATGACCTGTAATCTTTACAGGTGAATTTAATAGACTTTCTCTAAAATTGTCAATGCAAGTGTACAATTGTTCAATGTTTCAGCACTTATTGTACAGCATACCGTTCTATGACAAGGTGATTAATCACAAAAAAAAACCAAACCTCAAATAGAAGTTTCTGAACAATGACTTGACCACTAAATGTTCTGATTCAATTACAGCTTGTACCTAAAGTCCTCTTCATCATCCTCTTCACATTTAGACATCATCAGATGAAGATGACACCAAACACAACGAGTTATTAAGACTTTAACATTTTTATACTGCGGTATACTCACCATTGTTATTTGTTTTTGTTAATAAATTGCTTGAAATGAAGTAATTACCATTACATGATTCTACTTAAATATACTACATTCGTTACATGTCAGTGTAATGTAGCATCAACTTATTACATTTTCTGTCTGTTCCACCTGAAAGAGCGCCAATGTACCAGTCATGCTTCAGAAAATACAGATCAACAAAACAAATGTTCTGTAATTTTTGTACATCACGCAGGTTGCTCCTTCATAGATCTAAATACACCACAGTGCAACAGAAACTCACCCTGTATGTGATCCTTCTTCAGATCTATCCTCTCAAGGAGAGGGATGAGGTAGGCTCCACTTTTTCCTGTACCATTCTTAGCTCGAGCCAAAATATCTCTACCTGACAGAGCAATAGGGATGCTTTCCTCCTTTTGACAGAGATTAATTCCAGTCAGTCTAACAGAAATATTTCATTGGATAAGGCAAGATTATTTGCACAAAGGTCTTACAATCCCAACGACCAAAATGTAACAGAACAGAGCTTTTATGACCCTTTTATAATTACACTAAAAGCTTACAAATCAGGTATGGAAATTCCTCCTATTATTTAAAATTGTCTCCAACAACTACAATCCCTAATGGATGAAGTTTGCTCCTTGACCACAACTTTTCTGTTCCCTTAAAAAGCTATTTTCATATGGAACAAATGTTTCAGGCTGAGACTTTCCTTGTTATATTTACATTTTGATTGAAATAGATTCCACATACAAAATATCAAAGGGTATTTAGTGTGCAGGCAAAATTACTGCAGGAATATTTTATTTTCACAAGAATTTTATTTCTGTTCTGTTCTAACAATTTAAATTTCCTCCTCTATCCACCAAAGAAAGGCTTACGCTTAATTCTTAATGCAGGTGTTTTGACTTTAACTCAAACCATAAACAAACTCAATATTATTACAATATAAATGGCTGAATAGACTGAACATTGTTGTCTAAGCTGCACCACTTCTATCCCAACATTCCTGATATTTGCATTAAATTTGAAGTTCAACGAGGAGTTTTATTCCAATACAAGTGGGAAAGCTAAACATACTGTTATTCTGGAAGAACGTGTTGGAAATTATTAGTTAAATAATTGGTGAAAAAGCAACCCTTAACCCAAACTATGTTTAATCAGTATTTATCCAGAAAATTCAGCTACATCCAAAAATGTGAACTCTTTACTTAACATCTGCATTTGTACAACACTTGTTGGAAAACAGAGGTGACCTGTGCCACAGCACAGTGAAGGGAAAGAAGGATCTGTATTACTGTCTTTAAATTTATTGAATATTTTCATCTAAACTCAACTGAAGAAGAGATGATTTGACTGATTGATCACTTGAATGAGTTGACCTTTTGTCACTGTCACTGATGTTTCTAATAAGTTGTGATGCGTGTTGTAGAATGGATGATCTATCTATATGCCATTGGTGGTTGCATTAACCTTGTAGCTACAGATTCAAACCTTAAAAGGGTCATAACTGCAGATACTACTGTTTTTCAACATACATGCCTTGAGGTTTTCCTTTTTTTTTTTAATCTTTTATTTTGTTTGTTTACATAAAATAAATGGCAAAAGAAGCTATATTAAAAAGTTTTTGTTGTGTTGATCACAGCCAATACAGCTAAATTTTGTTTTCAGTTAGCTGTCTTAACCAGTAGAGTTAAATTACCAGCATGTGGTTATGAAATATTAGAATGGAGGATTGTGAGATTGTGCAGCATGGCTGAGAGAAAAGTATAGAGGGAAGGTAAAGGTGGCCCACACGTTCCCCAACGTAAGGCTAATTTTAGATATTTTCACTAATTTTCTACTAAAATTCACATAGTTTTCTTCATTGGCAGTGGCACATTGTCCACATTTGGAACACAAATAATATTTGACTGTGTTACGTTTTAATGGAGTTTAACAGCTGCAACCATTTTTCCAAACCATGTGATGGTGTTAAGTTTTTTTTTTTTTTTTTAAGAACATTACAGCAGCTTCTCCAAATTCTAACAGCCCAAAGCAAATTCTCTTCACATCACAAATACCTATTTTCTGACCATATTCTGACCATGTTCTAACTTTATTTACCTGAATAGGAGAGGGTTTCTCCCATCCCATTTCAAAGATCCCCATCAGAAGTTCTCGCTTTAGGCAGTAGTCTTCAAATTCATTACCCTTTGTTGATGTAACATCCTTGGAAACATTGTTAATAAGACAAAAATGAATCAATTAAAAAAGCAGTATGAGTAATACACATTTCACAAAGTTACATTACAAATCTGATAAATAATATCTATCATTACCAATAATCATCTTACCGTAGTTTTCATTCTGTTGTCTTTTGGAGGAAGTTCCAGGCTTTTCTTCCAGTCATCACCAAATCTAATATAAAGAGCTTGAATTAACTTTACAGGATCAATAAAATTGCATTATTGAACTTAATTTTTAACCAAGCAGCATTTTTTTAAATTTCCCCACTTAAAAATGATGTTGACACTCATCATTTTCCATTTGATGATTTCATTCCCAATTCTTCCCAATCCCTCAATACCACAGAATTGAAGGAAAAACACAACACAGCCCTTCATAGGCCTTCCATCAGCTTTACTTGCAATTACACCTGTTTTGTCATTTCTTACTGGTAACAGTAAATCACAACAAAACAGTACCCCTGTTAATGTTATGATTTTTACCTTTATCGACGTACACATTGGGAAGTGTATATGTATGTATGTATATATATGTATGTATATATGTATGTATATATATATATATATATATATATATATATATATATATATATATATATATACATATACACACATCTTAATGACTGATAAAGGTAAAAAAAACAAAAAAAAAAAACAATCATAACATTAACAGTGGTATTTTTTGATCAAGATTCTTTGTCAGGATTTTTTTTAAGTATATATATATTAAGATAAAAGATAATATAGAGATAAAAGGTAAGAGACAACACCTAAAATTCCAAGATAAATGGAACATATATCTTACCTGATGCCTCCACTGATCTGTGGAATGCTGGTCCTTTTCTGGGGGTCACCTGGCTGTTGGATAGTTGGCTTGACTTGTCCCCTGAGCTGCCCATTTGCTGGTTTGTTCAGTGCAACCATTGGTGATGGGTTTGCAGTTCTTGCAGTAGCCATGGGTTACAATCTTTACAGAGTGTAATATTTATATTTGGCAGTTTCACTGTTAATTTTAGTTTAATTGCAAGACAACTTATAATTAAGGAATCCTGAGCAAAAATCAAGACATTCAAACTTCTTCAAATTAAGTCTGAGTATGAATTTAATCTATTTACAAGATAACTCTCTGAAAAAAGGAGAGATAAAAGTTCATATAAATATAAAAAGAACTGAATAAATGTTTCTTCCAAAATGTCTGTTTATATATGTGTCCTATTATAATAACCTCTTTTTTATTGTTTACTTTTTAAGATTGAGTCTATCTCTTTATACATTCAAATGGGTAGTGACAAAATATGACCTCCGTTGATGTAAAAGGCCTATACGATTTTTACTTTGACATTGCACTCTAAAGGGTCATCGTTAGAGCTTAATTCTGGCTTGAAAATAAACAGTGGGAAAAAATATGCACACCATATATACCATATATATCCCACCAAGGGTTCACTGGCATAGGAAGCCTAAATTTTTAATTGAGTCCAAGTCCTCAACTGCACGTCTTATCTTGTTCTGCTCCAGCCGGATATGTGCCTTAGGAATTCTTCATAAATAAAAAAAAAAAACCTGTTACCTGCCAAGACAAGAACAATTGTGGGTGGTTAATTATCTATATGCCAAAAAAGGAGAAAAAAAAAAAGCCCATCAGCACATTAAACATATCAACCTAGCATGCAAAGCTTCACGTAAAAACGCTCTACAATAATTTTAATAAAAACTATTAGGAAAAATACCAATTGTGGTCATCATTAATCTTATTCCATTTTAAAACTATTTTTATATAATTTTAATAAGCATAAATATTAAAATAGTGTATTTTCTTCTAACACATGATCAAATCTAAATGATAACATTTTAATAGACTAAATTCAGTGCCGCTCTGCCTTCTCTTTATTTCATTCATTTATATATTTTATTTGGGGAACTTCAGATTCATGTTTTCCTTGATTTATTCTTTTTTTTTTTTTTTTTTTTTTAGAATATAGAAAAAAAACATTGTAATCATCCCCCTTCCAAAAAAGAGATATGTCTACCGTGTCTAGAATTCAATGGTATTTTATTAATAAGCTAACAACGAAAAGAATCACTATTGTTAACTTGAGCTAACATACCAGTAGTTGCAATCACCCGTAACCTCCTCTTAAAAGGGACAAACCCAGGAACGTTAGAAATTCGCTGGTAACAGGAACATTGTCCCTCTTTGAAGCACAAATCGATTAAACAGTTCTAATATTGACAAATGTGTTTATAGGACATTTGGTGGTCATTTGCGTCGCCAAATCTTTTAACAATACGATGAGCGCAACAGATGTGTGGGACGTTAAAACTTCTGGTCTAACAACGTGGCTTTCACCATCCAGCTAGAAGGGGCTTATAACCATCTCTTAAGAAAACTTTTTATCAATCAACTATGCAAACAACGTCATTGAGTGTATGTATAAGTTAGTGTCGACTCACGCTGTATATTATATTTTAGCAAATGATTGAGTTAGCATGCTACAGTGTTTAGCTTGTACTGCTAGTGTTTTGCTCTTTTGGGCTGACATTCATAGCAGCCTAATGTTAAACCTAAGCTTAACAAATGTCTTTTTACTCATTCCACAATTTATATAATGCTTCCTCCACGCAAACACTTACCCGTTGCGTCAAAGCTTAGTCCCCAATCGACAGTTCAGTCAAGTTTTGGGATTTTTTATTTTCGAGAAAAGCACTAACTTGTTTCTTTTGTCTCCTCTTTCAGAATATTGACAATTCAACATGGCCGCGCGCTCGTTTTTTTGATTGGTTCTTTGCTTCTAGGGGATCTCCGGGTGACCAATCGCAGCCCTGCTTTTACATTCTTGAAATTACGAAGCAACAAGACCAGAGGTGAGGTTTCAGACACATTTTATATATAAACTAGTTACAACTTTTCATTGTTATGGAAAAACATAAACATACATGATTATATACACGCTTACAAATCTGAAAGGCACCTTGGACATATTTAAATTATCAAAGAGTGGAAGAAAGGATATCTGTGCAGTCTTTCAAATACAATATTTACAAGAATATTTGAACATTTAATTAGACTTCCACTGTCCACAACTCAAGTGATAAAGACTCTGGCAATGTAAATATCTACATTTTAGGAAAGGCAAGATTTTTTTCTCTCCCTTTTCTCTCCCTTTATCTCTTTCCCTTTTCTTATGAGGTGTTTCTTCTCCTTTCTCTTTCTGTCTTTTGTCTGTCCTCTCTGGTCCAGCAGTACAAACTCTACAATTCAAACAACAATACAAAATAAACATAGAAATAAAATAAAAATTCAGAAAGTCAAGGGGATCATTATATCTATAAAGCTTCCCTTGGCAGAGAAAATTTGCTCAGCAGAACACAGCATCCAGACCATCATTCTGCTTGCCTAAATGCTGGACAAGACAAAAAAAAAAAAAAAAAAGGAAAGGCAAGATGTTTTATTGCATAGTTCCTGTTCTTGTCATTAAGTTTTGATTTGTATGTGCAGGCAATTTCACAAACATGTTTTATTTTTTAGCTTTGTTTTCAAGCAGTTGCACATGCAACTGTTCACACTGATAAACACAAGAAGAAACCCAGTTGATCACTTTTGCTCACAAAATGTTTTCCGGTCAGAAGTGTCCTAAATGCCAGGTATATCAAAGGAGCAGCTGTAGGACTGCTAAGCCATCAAACCCCAAGGAAGGCCACCATCATGACCTTGTTCTGTAATGGAGTTCAGTCATGTCCTGACATCAAAAAGGGCAAACCCTTCCCTGAATGCCCTGGGCATTGATGTTTGATTGGTTCTTCGCTGTGTGGAGGTAGTTGCAAGTTCCACTGATCAGTAACACTGAACTAGTAAGGTTGATAAAAGGCAGGTTGAGTCTTAGGAGACTGGCAAACACTGTGATGAAAGGTGTTTGGCATTGTAGACGGTGAAGATCCAGGACTACGACTAGGAGATGGCGAACCTAAGGAGAAAGCAAAGGGTATGCTAAGTAAGTACTTTTGGTCTTTTTTGGAAGTGTGTGTGGGTTGTATGTTTTATGTATGCTTTGTGATACTGTCTACTTTTGGTCTTGTTTGCATGTTCTCACCATTCTGAGTTGCTCCCATGTGGCGAAACTGACAAAGAGTGTTGATCTTGAACTCTGATCTGTTTGGCGCCTCTCCCTCGTAACACATCTGCTATCTGAAGAATATTTGAAATCCATAAACAATTTCTGAATGACCTAAAGTCAGTTTCATAGCAGCGTATTACAACAAACTTTCAATGAATTATACAGTAAGGTGTAAAAAATCCTGCATCATGAAGATTTGGCCACTAGAGGGAGCATTACACATTATGAATCAAATTCTTGCTCCAACCAATTCATCCTACTGCCATAATCTAAACAAAGGCTGCTAGATTTTGGAAGTCTTTGCAGTTTTTCTTTTGTAACTTAAGTAAAGAGATGGGATTTTTCCTTCATCCATTACAGTGATAGACTGAAAGTTTGGACAATAATAAGTAAATATTCTCTCCTTAAAGTTTATTGCTTTCTTGCACTGAATTTTTCTAGAAGCTACCATATAATACAATATAAAGTGGATGAGACAATAATGCCAGAGAGGGATTTCAGAAAGTTCTATCACATTTTTTTGTCATTTCTGTGACCTCCTCACTCACTTTCTTGTTTTTGGCCACCATCACAGGGGTATCATTGTGGTAGTTTTTGAGACTACTGTCAGCTCCACTCTTTAGCAGCAGTCGCACAGTTTCCACTTGGCCTCGGCCACAGGCAATGTGAAGGGCTGTGTTCCCACTGTATGATTGGCTGTTCACATCACACCTATTCTGTAAGAGAGAAATGGGAGATTGTGATTCACAGAGGAAAACTAAAAAGAGAGAAGATGCAGTTGAGCATTAAAAGCGAAGCCAAAGATATGCGTCATGATGGTGAGTTAATATTAGAAATAGAGGATGAGAGAATGCTGTTAAAGAAGAGGTGATGGAAAGAAGAAAGATGATTCTCCCCATGTGGAGCAAAGCTGCAAATTTCTGATAACTAAAGCACAGTTTCTGTTTTACACCAGTTCTTGAGGGTTTTATCTATAAGCCCGAAAAGGATGATTACTGTGAATTGTAAAGAAAAAAACCAAATAAAGCTGAGTCACACCCTATCTGTGTCCTCTTTACTCCCTGCTACGCAATCTCATTACCTCAATGAGGAAGTGGACCATGTCTGTATTATTGCTCTCCACAGCAAGCATGAGAGGACTCTGGCCGCTCTTGATGTCCTGATTTAAAAAAAGAAAAAAAACAATATGAGAAAAGAATGCAGAGACTAATATTATAAAATTAGTTATGTTTGGAAATATTAAGTACTGAGTGTGCCCAGCATGCACTTACCATGGCATTGATGTTAGCTCCTGCATCTAGCAGCATCTTAGCCAAAGTCTGATGCCCTTGCAGTACAGCCAAATGAAGGGGACTTAAACCTGAGGAAAAACACCGAAATAACACTTTAAAAAGGTTTTTCTAAACATCTTATTCATATATTTAAAAAGTTGGGCAAGATTCTACAATCATCAATCACTTTAAAGTATTTAATTAATTATTTGCTTTAAATCTCAATGTGAGATGAAAAATAACACTGCTCTTTTAAAATCAGGAATGCTGCATTACATGGAGAAAAGATTCAGGAAATCTGGGATAATCTTAGCTTGTATAGACTGGATCTGGAGACCCTATATGGAGACATTATAATAAATGCAACTTTTATCTGTAAAGCGGCATGAGTTTGTATCTAAAATATAATCTCAAACTCTCCATCTATCAGGGCAAAGATGAACAACTTTGCTTAAAATGTTCTTGGAGCACAAGCTCATCTCAGAGGGACAGAATGAGAGTGGACACCTGATTTGTGGTCAGATAAGTTTGAGTATCAACTGTTTTGGGAAAAAAAGCTAAAGTTAGCAAATTTTTTTTTTTAAAGGTATGTATGAATTATTTTCAAATTGTTTTTTGATGTGTTAAGGAACTATTAAGGCAGAGGAATGTATTAGAATATTATATTATCATTTTGCTTGCTTAAATGCTGGACAAGACAAAAAAAAAAAAGAATAGTAGAGAGACTGCTGCCAGCAAGTTGACTAAACTTCTGGTAAGGTCTGTGGTTATTTCAGCAAGAGCCAGGCCTTAGTTTAGAAAAATGATAACGGCAAACCTTCAGTGCAGATGTGTCTCAGAATGAAAAGTTATTATACATCATGAAGGGGTGAATCAGACTAAAGCAATCCACGACTCAAGCAAGGGAAATCTTGTGTTAGGCAAGAGTAGACACAAATTCCTCTCACAAAATTGCAATAAAGTTTAAGGTCAAAGTCAACATTATTATGCCATCTGAGGAAATTCATTTGGTCATTGCACATCTCACAACACAATAACACATACACTATAAAAATAATAAACAATATTTAAAAATAGAATAAATAACCTCTAATATACTTAAAGGAGAAGAAGTAAAAATGTGGTAGGAATTGATCACGGTGTAACATTTATTTCAGGTCTGCTGTTGAATAAGCCAATCGCTGCAGGCACAAAGCCCTTAGAATACCTTACTGCTGAATTCTGCTATTCATCTATCATGAATTTTAGGAAAAGAGTAGGAATTGGGCCACTGAGGACCTGGTCAGTCCTCAGAAGAAAAAATCTGCGCATTCTATAGCTAAGCAGCAGTTTCCCGTTCAACTCTATCATGCCAATATAGTGGTCATGTGTTGCACTTTTTTCTGATCTTGAACATTAACGTTACCAAAAGTACTGATAGACTAAAAGACAGAATACTTTCCAGGAGATCTGCAAAAAACATTTGAAAAAGCAGCTCTGTAATCTTGATTTATACAATTTCCTTAGAAAAACATTGTTTACTGTAGTTTCTTAGTCTTATTTGGTTCACATAACTCAGCCAGTCTGTTGTCAATATTAACCCCAAATATTTCAAAAGTTGAGATCCGCTCTACTACCTTACCATTAATCCCAAAACTTTTGCAGAAATTTCCCGGCTGTTCTGGAAATTATGTTTCTAGTAAAACAGTACAGATGCTCAACTGGGCCCCCTGCAACCCAGACCCATCAATAAATGCATTATTGAACATTATGAAACACCCCGATAAGGGGAACAACTGTTATCTAGCAAGAATATGAAAATATTCTGCTATCAAAACTTCAGAAAAAATACTTTTTGCTTCCCACACATTTAAAAGAACAGATGATTCGGCACATATAACATTCCCATTTAATCTTTTTAAAAACATGCTAATCTAATTCAATTCAATCCAATTCAAAACTGACAGAATTTTTAAATGATCTTTTGGTGCTTTGTGTTTGTGGCTCTGATTGCATTTTTATTTACTGTTAATAAACTAATCACAGTAAAATCACAACAGAGGAAACATTTCTAAATAATTGGCAGGCTTCATTAGTGTCCAGTAAACCAGAACTCACCCTCAAAATTTCTGATCTCCAGGCATGCAGAGGAAGAGGAGAGAAGAGAAGAAAGTACAACAGACAGGCAGTCGCGTTGGTTGTATTCACAGCAGAGATGGAGTGCCGTCTGGCCATGACGGTCTAAGGCAGTGGGGTCAGCTCCGGCTTTCAACAAAACTTCCACTATGTTTGCCTGCTTGGTTATCACGGCCAGATGAAGGGGAGTCTGATGGAGAAAAACAGTGAGAAGAAAAATTTAGACAAGTGTATTTAGGGCCATGAAATAAAGCTGAAGCTGTAAAAACTGAAAAGAACATTGCTTTGGTAAATTAAATTAAATTAAATTAAATTAAATTAAATTATATTATATTAAAAAAATATTTATTAATCCAAGAAGAAAATTGCATGCATGACCTTTTTGCACATAAAGTTGTCATTGTTTTTAAATAACAATATGTGGAGTTATTTTCCTAACTACTAATGGTCATCTCATTGTGGAACCCAGCTAATCCAATTCTGGCACAAGGAAATGCCTTGCTTTGTCTGTAACCTGTTCTACAGGTTAAAGGTCAGCCACACAGTAAAAACAATGAATGCACTGTAAGAACATGACAATGCCTAAAGTAAGCAAACTATGAGCCAAGCCTTAAGAGGTCATAATTTTTAGGCCTATAAGTAGAAAAACAACAACCTGCAGGAAGTCATATTAATTTACAAGTGTATTCTTAAATATACACAAACACACCTAATCTGTAGATGCAATTTGTGGTTGTCAGCAGTCTTTCAAATGAGACCTTTGCACCACATTTCACAGAAGTAAACTCTGCAACAACAGCCCGTACACTGGAGCATGTGATAAATTCAGAATGAGAAGAATTGGATGTGTTTGTAGCACCAGAAAACTTGTTCACAATTTCCCTTGGATTAAATCTACTAATTGTCTCTTTAAGATTGTAGGGTGTTATTCTGGACAAGGTTAGCATTAATCTTCCTGTTGATAATTATATCAAACTTGGTCAAAGATGGTGCAAGAAAAAAAATGAAGCAATTTTCAGTTTATAATTAGGTCACAAAGGGAAGTATTTAATCTGGGCCTTTTAGTTGCTATTCAAGTCACACAAACTGAAGCAATCAGGAACAGATTGGTGTTCCAAGTTTCACTTTTGATGCATAACTGTGTGTGTGTGTGTATGTGTGTGTCTTTACTTGTTCCAGTAAAGACTCTATGAAAAATTTAATTGTCCAGTAAGGGGGAGTGGGGGGGGGGGGGGGGGGGGGGTTGGGGGGTTGGGGGTGGGGGGCATCTTTGTGGAATTCCTCCATTGTGTCAATGAAAGTGTTTAGCTCTTGTTTCTCTGAATCCTGAGTCACCCACACAGGATCATAAATGCACATGCACACACACAATTATACAGTTCCTGGCCAAAAGCAGATAAGTCACCACCTGGATGTAACTAAGCAAACAGTTAAGAACCTCCCACTGGAAAAGTACAGCAATGACAAATGTACCTCAGCTGACAAGTTATTTATTCCTTGCTGCTGTGAGTATCTACTCACTTCTAAAAACACTGATGTCATAAGACAAATGCTGTGGTCATGGAAGCTTTGTTACTTTTTCTTTTCTTTTCATGAAATGTCTAAAACATTTGATTGCGTGAAAGGAAAACCACAACTAAAGACACTGGTGAAATTGTTAAAGCATCACAGAAACCTGGAAGAAGAGCGAACCATCAAGTTCAGAAAAGAAATGTGGTCTGAAGACGGAATCAAATGGTTGTAATCAGAGATCACTTAAAGATTTGGCGAAATCAAATCAAATGAAATCAACAGAATAAATGATGGCATGTTTAATGATGAAAGAACAATTCCACATGCAGAATGCAACAATAACTCCAGGTACTGAGACTAAACAGCTGTGTGCTTCGGGATGGGAATTGACCTGATTGATACCAATGCCATTATCAATTTTGGCTATTGATCCAGGTCTTTCCTGATTATCTTATCAATTCCTGGTCCAATTTTCTAAGAAGAAACAAATATACAACACAGGTTCACAAGGTTAAAAAGATTTCTCTGGCTATCTAAATATCTAAAAACCTGTTAGAACTTAAAAGCCATTAGCAAACGCGTAGGTTACATGAGCAAGATAACTAGCGGTTGGCTTGTAACGCTTGTGAATTCTTTATGAGTTTCTGGCGCAGATTGGGATGTTTTACTGTCCACTAGTGGCCTGGCATGTGTGCTACCGTAATTGTTGGGTTACAAGCTGCTAGGCTAGTTTTTTCACTATTTGAATCTTGCAGCTAAAGCAAGGATGCAGTTAATATTCGGGTTTTACTGGCTAATGAGCCATTTTGCACTTCATGAACACACCATCATCATGGAAAACACAAAAAGAAATCCATATGATGCAGCCTTCAAGTTAAAGGTGATTGATGTGGCTGTTGAAGAAGGAAATACAGCTGCTGCATGCTCGGTGAAGGTGCGGCTTACATTTAGGTGCGGTCTATAACTTGAAAACGATAGTTTCTGGTCTTATTTGTGTTTTCCCCTGCACAGTGGTTGCAGTCATTCTGCTGTTGTGTAACTTTGCACTGGGAACTGATAAAAGACTAGATTCGGATGACTTGAGGAGTCTGGTAGGTTTTTACTGGGTCAAGTGATCCCTGAGCATTATAGACCAGCAACAAAACCCTAAAAACTCTCCTTTGATGGAGTGTAAAGATAATGTAAAGACCTAAGAGCTGGACTGCTTCATTTGTTTGGTCTTAGTGAGGAGACGAGCAGCAGAGTTGTGAATGAACTGCATTTATTTAATTAATTTTTTAGGTACAACTGTAATAACACTGTTACAATAAACAAGCCAACTAAAGATGGAAGCACGGATAAGTTCCTTTACCAATAATAAGGTGATAGTGGCTGACTTTGTGATTCTCTTAATGAGATTTTCATTTAAAACAGAGTCTACTACTACAACCAGTGTTTAGAGTCATTGTCAACTCGGCACAAACATTTTAAAGAAAATTATTCAGTTGAATATTTTCAAACTGATAAGCCAAAACTACAGATCTGGTCAGAAAAGGAAAAAATTATGTAATTAATTATAAAAAACTATTGATGTTCACATGAAGTAAAGCAGAGGTGTCCAGCTCCGGTCCTCGAGGGCCAGAATCCTGCAGGTTTTCTATGTATCCCTGCTCAGACACACCTGATTCAAATTAATTAGTAGTAGAGCTTAATCAGTTGTGCACGTCATTGGCTGTTTGATCCATTTAGTGGAAGCTAGATGTGTTGGAACAGGAATACATGGGAAACCTGCAGGACAGCGGCCCTCGAGGACCGACTTTGGACACCCCTGAAGTAAAGCAAGAACACAGTAAACACAGCATTTTCAACCTCATCCTCTACCATATTTATTTTAATAAATCACCTCACTAAATGACCTATTGTTTTCCTCAGCCTTTAAAAAAGGCTTTAAGCACCTCATTAAGAAAGTCACTTTTACGTCACCTTCTGTTCAAATCTGTAGTGATAAATACATCTAAATGCTGAATCTGTATTTTGTATATTTAGATGTATTTAATACAAAAATTCAGAAAATGGTCATTCTGAGTGTTTTAAAATGTGCACATCCAATAACTTTGTCATATGAAATGAAGCCTTCCTGATCCCTGACTCTACCTAAAACTATGTGAATATAATCAAAACAAGTTTTAATATTAAGTAGGCTATGTAAAGAACAAAGGTTCTGTTTTGGACACACAGTCATTTTGACCACACAGGATTTTGTTTAGATTTCCAACATTGTAGACTACATCACATAGAAAGGCAGTATTCAGACAAGTATCCATGTGTATTGTTCATCATGCTTGACCTTGTAAGAATAAATGTTCACATTATTAAGAAGTGCACCGTGACTCAAACAACTAAACTAGGTTTCTGCAGAGTAATGTCTAGCAGAGTTTATGAAGGGAATCTTCTCAATGCACCATGTCAACCACATGTATGCTGCAACGTGTCATGTGTGACAAGGGACGTGCATCTGGAGAGAAGGCAAGAGTAAATGCCAATCTACACTACTGTGAGGCTAAAAGAACCATTTAGAAGTCCCAGTCGGTGCACATCAGCCCTGCCACACAACTTTCACACACTGCAGGTGTGGGAGGGTTTTTTTCTCAGCTTTGTGCTGCAGCCTACTTCTAGACTTTGTAGACAAAAACAAGACAGTTTAAAACTCATTGGAGTTTTTTTATCGACTGAAACTCTTTTATATCAGCAAAAGGCAACTTTTGTGTCTGTTTTATCTGCTGCTGATCAGTCTGATTGATCAGCTACTGAGTGAAATCTTTATGATTACAGTATTATAGTTAAAAACGAATATAATTTCCTTCAGTGCAAACCTAATAAAAACCTACAACGGAGACCTAAAAGTTCATGGTTCTTCCAGGAAAGCGAGGATGCTGTTGATGATTTGTCAATAACCCTCTGAATGCTCCTCACATAGCGCTGTTTTCCCTAATTATACCAGGACAACGTCACACTTGCCTTTAGACCTTTCTTTTAACAAAGATTTATCTTTATCCTTTATTGAACATCTAAACAGTATGATGTTATTTGTCTTATTTAGTCACGCAACTGCATGTCATGTCTTCTCTGCTTGTGCATGACCCGATGCAAACACAGAAAGCAAGATTGTGTAAGGCAACATACGTCCCTGCCACTGTAGGAGTTTCAACACTTCTCTCAGAATGGAATTTATTTACAATGTGCTTGACTGTATCATACTGAAGTCATTTTCAATTCCCATCCCTATCTGTACCCTTCAAATCAATTGTTATTAGTGAGGTTAGTCACACAAAAAGGCTTCATATCATAGTAAACTGGACTATGGATAATGAACAAAGGTCATTTAGTCTGATAAGTTCAGCATTACTTTGTTACACTGTGGTGAGTTCACTGATGTAGGAAAAGTAGGAAATGAAATGCTATACCCATCATGTACTGTTTAAGCCTGTGGGCACAAGGTTGTAATCTCTGATTGCATCTACTGATTAGACATTATTTGCCAAAAACTGAGGTCATCTGACTAGCTAAATATACTAAGAAAGCTGGTTTCTTAGTATATCTATAGCTTTATTGACATTTTTCCCATCCTTGATTGCACATGTATATCCCAACACGGTTATATGTAAGGAAAATATTGATCATCATAATTTTCTTAACTTTTTAGTCCTTTCAAGGGTCACAAGGAAGCTGGAGCCTATCCCAGCAATCATTGGGCAAGAGGCAGGATACATCCTGGACAGGTTGCCAGTCCATCGCAGGGAGGAAAGGATGCATCAGTTCAAATAGTCTAAGACCAGTTCAAAGACTATGATACACCAATTTCACACATACACTGGCCTCCACAGATTCAAGACCTCAACCGCTTCAGAATAAAAAGACTTTCCACAGTGGTCTTACCCATGATCAATACAAGATCATGGAGAAAATTAATTTAAAATGTGGATATGAACAAATGTTGTAACAGTTTTTACTCAAACAATACCTGATAAAAGCTACAGTCAAAAATTTTTCTTCATTGGAATTTTCCATAATCACCACCAACTGTTGCACAGCATGGTACAAAGCAAGAAAACGATTACTTTGGATTCGTAATGCACAACTGAATCCAAATCAGAACTGACTTAGTGTCTCTGAAGAGCAGATGATAGGAATGTGGAGAAACAGATTTTCCAAAAGGGAAATGTTTCAGTCGTTGTTTAATGCATGTTCTTGCATGAAACTAAAAGATTTGAGTGCTTACACACCTTCTGATGACTAACTGTGCTTGTCTGATTAGGTGTTTTGCAAAAGATACAAAGGATGTGGTAAACTTTTTTTTTTTTTTTTTTTTTACATTTCAATTGAAAAAACTTTTTTTTTTATCTGTCGCAGGTTATGCAGGAAACAAAGTTTCTTAGGAAATCTCTACAGGGAAGGGAGGTGTAGTCACATCTACATGCATCAATTTGATTTCAGTCTGCACATATTTCATATACAGAACACTTGCTACTTTTCTTTCTCCTTTGTTATTTGGCCTTTTTTTTAATTTCTTTATTTTTTGTAAACAACATCCCCTAAGTTTTCTCTGGAGATTTTACTCATGCCTTTCATGGCAATATTAAAGTTATCTGTGTTCGGTCACTCCCAAAACAACATCACTGTTCACGCCTTTTATGGCTTTTAAGATAGACGTCTCAGAATTGTCAAACTTGGGAAAAAGGATTTCAGAGTGAGTACACAAAAATCCAGCACAGATAAGATGAAGGGTGGGAAAGAGAGAAAAGGGGGAATTAGGGTGGGGAAACAGAGGAATGAGGAAAAACGGAAGTAGCAGAGGGTAGGCTGGGGAAAAGACAGGATAACAAGGGAAAATCCCTTCGCTTTCCCCTGAGTCTGTCCTCCATACACTTGCATTCCTGCAAAATTATCTGCTCAACATAAATGAGGTGAAACACTGTGCAGAGAGGTGGTTTATGGGCATGAAAAACAGCCTCTGGCTGTAGGCAGTGCCAAGCATCAAGGAAGGTGGAATGCAACACCAAGAGTCAAAAATCTTTTCTTCTGCAGAGAATACAGGATGGTGACGTCAGTCCTACTTCACAAAACAACATCACACATTCTTACATCAGAGTTACTGGCAGTTATTAAGATAAAAGTCAGTTCATCAGCTTTGCTTAGAACTACAGTTTAAAAAAAAAAAAGTATAGAGAGATTTTAAAAAAAAGAAAGAGAGAGACAATGGGGAGAGAGTTAGACTGACAGTGAAGCACGCGCAGGAAGGGAAAGTCCCTGTAAACTACCCTCTGAACCTCAGCAAAAGGTATGTTGAGAAACAGCTCAGCTCAAGGCAGGGAGGGGAGGGGGTGTCATGTGACTTCTCGGAACGAGGATACTAAAGCACACACAAACACACACAGATATCTTGATTATGCGCGCACACACACACATGTACACACACACACCCACACAGACACACACACACACACTAAAAAATAAATTAACAAAACAGCATACCACCAACATGCCATACACAGCCTGCAAGCAAATAGTATTACATTACTATCTGGATCATAGTTATAGCATGTATACATAGCTGTGTATAATCTAATGCACATGATCATTAGAGCATATTTTAGTGTAGGCGACCCTCAGGGATTATGGTCTTCAAACCCAACTAATGTAAATGCCACATATGACACTGTCAGCAGGCACAGCAGGGACAGAAAGTTGACAGATTTTGTGTGTGCTTTTGTAGCCTCACTGATAGCATGACCAGCGTGGGAGTATCAAACAGCTGTCTTCAAACCATCATAGTGGAAGGCAAATTATGCTCTACATACACTAGCATTGTTATTTAATGACGGTACTGATAGTAACACTCTGTCAAAAAGTTCCACATGCAAAACCACAGAAACTCAGGATTTGTCATCAACATTGGGACAAAAAAACCTGTTTTAATTTCTACGTTCAGGAAGTTGACCGCTGTGACTGTTGCTGGCAAATCATGGCCAGGTTTGTCTGGTAAACCAAAAAATAGAAGTTCCCTGGCTTCATTTAGACAAGTGTTTTGTTTTTTTTATTATTATTATTGCTATTCAGTCAAAACCACACAATCTGGTAGGCAAATGACAGTGATGGGAGCTATGCCTGTAAATCTCCCCACTAGTCAAAATTGCATATTAATTCAAATATACGTGTGTGTGTGTGTGTGTGTGTGCTTGTGTGTGAGAGAGAGGGAGAGAAAAATACAGCTTGTGTGCATCTGTGTGTGTTGCATACATGCAATTTCATACACAGGGCAGACAGGATATAACAAAACCAACGGTGTCAAGCCTCAGCGATAAGGAAACAGAACAACCGATGATAGCACCAGCATTATTTCTGGTAAGCATGGCGGCTGCGTCCTGTGTTGTGTGAAACCCCAGCTATGAGAACTTCGGCTCTACGCAGCTCAGGTGCTTTCTCTGTTAAAATGATGAAAAAGACACAGCTGGCAACATGCAGATAAGGAGGGCACCGAGGTTGAGACAACAAAGGGAGAGGGAGAGAACGTGGAAGTGACGGCTTAAAGCCCATGGTTGGGACAGCCCTGGATTGGGAAACACTCAAAGGCAATTTCTGCTCCACATTCCAGTAAATATACTGTGGCTGGTGTCTCATGTTGAAGCCACTAAACAGGCAGCTTAGTAATAGCATAACTTTTTGTAATTTACTTTTTTTCTCAAGATATTGCGTCAATTCAGATCTAATTGTTGATTTTTATCAGTGCGCAGAGCCAAAACCCCCCTCCATGGAGCCAGGCTCTATATTCAAGATGAAAAGTGGAAAACGTCTGCTCTAATACAAGTTAACCACTTATATCATGGGATTTTTCAACCTCTTCATATTTATCCACTTAAAGGCAAGACATAACTTAAGAGCATAGTGTTCATGAACCACAACAGGAGTCATTCTTAACAGCGCTTAGAAGTCCTCTCTCTCCTCTGAATTGCACAATATGGTAAATCCTGAATACAAACCCTGAAAAATCCCTTGTCATAAGGAAGATGACTACTACAAAACCATACACAAAATAAAACAGAACACTGGAAAGCACACATAACCCTTCCCAGAATGTGCATTGCTTGCTGGCTTGTTGCAAGCACAGGTACAGAAAGCAGCAAAGGTAAATTCCACCAAATGAGCCTCAGGCACCATGACTGTAAGAGTGTGCGATAACATGGTTTACAGCAAGGAGGAAACCAAGGCACTTCCTGTTTCTTTCCCTTCCATGTTACTGTTATCAGGTTTGAAGTAGGAGAATGTGTTGAATGTTGCAGACACTGGAGAAGAAGTCTTCCAATAAATGTTTAATTCACCTTAATAATGCGCTAAAAAACATTTTTTAAAAAAAAACATCTCAGAGAATCAGGAACTGCCAAATCAAAAGGAAGATGTGTTTTAAATAAAATCAGAATGATATACCATATTTGCAAACAACAATCTAAAGATCAGACTTATGACCAGACAAGTCATGTGTTTATCTCACCTGACGGAGATTGTTGTAGATGTCCAGGCCTTTGTGAGCCCACAGCAACATCTGAATGAGTTTGTAGATAATAGTCAGTTCCCCCTGCACCACGGCTATATGAAGAGCTCTGCAATGAACACAAACAAATACACAAAAGTTGTGGTTAAGAAGTGCAAGCTAAATTTTAAAAAAAAGCATCGTAATAAGTGTATAAGCTGTGATCCACTGGTTTTAGTACAAGCCACTGACATCACTGAGTGGTGAGGATTGAAAGAAGTAACTCGGAAAGTAAGGTGACTTTTTAACATGAAACAGTTTTGGGTAGCAGGAATCTCGTAGTCCACATGTCTAAAAGAAGTCTTCGGTCTTTTTGTGTACACGTCTATGAACAATTCTCTGTGTTAGCCTTTAACTCATAAAGTACTCGTAATCGGCTGGTTGTTGCATTAATTTCACATTCCTATCTGCAGTAAGCATATGATGGGGGAAAAAAAGCCTTTGGAAGTATGTCATCCTTTGGGAAACTTCCCAGTACCTATAACCATCAGAGTCTCTACTCCAGATGCCCCAAATGTTCCCACTGAAGGCGATGCACCAAGGTCAGGGATGAAAATGTAACCTGAATCCTGGAAACAGAGTTGTAAAACCTGGTAATGAAGACGTTGTCTATTCCATATCATTTAGTTGCCGGCAGGCGCTGGTGTCGACTTAAAGACCTTTTTAAATTTAAACAGAAATGAATGAATACTAGTTGGTAACAGAGGCAGTCAATTTTATTTGATCTGTCCTACTGGCAGTTGTACGGTGGATGTACAAGCATGACTCACAATGTTCTTATCACACACCCTTATCATGACTAAAGGGGAAACCACTATCTGTGGTCTATACTTGTGGCAAAAGAACAAACACGGGCCAGAGTTCAGGACAGGGAAAGACAGGAAACAGAGCAGGGTGAGGGCATGCTGTAGAAAGCATTTTAGCAGTTCTTTTTTTTCTTTTCTTCACTTTTTTTTTTAAACGTTTTTCTTTCTCATACTATCAAAAGAAGCTACTTCCAGTAAGAACCAGATTTGTTTTATGTCACTTCCTGTTGTTGCTGAAAAAGACAGCATTCTTTCTCCTCTGTCTTGGTGTGTTCTGAAATCTACATTTAAAGCTGCTTGGTTTCTGACAGGGGCTTTCTGCAGGTTTGTGGAGAGGTCATAAACACAGATACAGTGTAATTAAACAACAGGAAACAGAGACACTTCTTGAGAATTAGTTATAAGTCCTCTCATAGAAAATATGAGGTCAGAAAAACAGTTCAAGCACTGACAAATACACATGCAAGACTTCCCTGCAAAGAAGGACTCTATCTATCTATCTATCTATCTATCTATCTATCTAACAATGAAAGCAATTGAGACAATGACAACGACAGTTGTGTACAGTGTAAATAAAGAATAAACGTGTCTAACCTCACTTGGTGATTGAAAGTAATGAACATTTGATATAATGTACAATACTAAAGCCATCAATCACCAGCTTTAGACCTCTTGAAGCAATGTCCTGCAGTTTTTTTTTATGTTTCCCTGCTACATCACACCTTGCTTCCAAAAGCTTGTTGTAAGGTTCTGCACAAGCCTTTTCCCAGCTCGTTCATGTGCTTCAGGTGGGTTGAGAAACATCTAAAACCTGCAGGAGACTGGCTCAAGAGGTCTGGAGTTGGTGATCCCTGTTATACACTGTTGATATACAATCTCTTTACTTCAGACAAATAAAAAAGACTTAACATGTGCATATAAGTTGTGTGTGCATTTCTGTGCAAATGCATCATGATTGTACAAGCTTGAGGACAGACATCAGCTGTGCTGTGCAGCATGAGTATAAAATTAATGTTGCCGTGTCAGTGCAAATTGGAAGTGCAACTGAAAAAAAATGGGAGGATTGGCTTCTGACATCAGACTGAAAAGCAGAACTCTGTCCACTGAGTGAGAATGACGGTTCTTTACTCAGAGGATCCCAGTTTCAGTAACTGAGCTCAGCACTGAAAAAAAAAAATCTGCAAGATTGAAGGCCCAGTTATGTTTACTGTACACGCAAATAATAAACCACATCAAAAAAAAGGAAAAAAAAAATAAGGCAACCTTGTTGGTAGTCTCTCAATACGTGACTGGAGTGACTAGTAATGCCATGAGCTTATCGACACTAAAGTATGGTGACAGGCTGCTCAGGTTTCAGTTGAACGTGGTTTTGTCATCATGAGCCTGGATGGAAATGCTGTGAAAAGATGAACACAAAAACAAAAGCCAACAACAGTTTGCCAAAATAACTATATCTATATCTGCTAATGCACCTTTTTATATCTGTATTCATCACTCTCTTTTCTCTTAAGATGAAACTGTACTGTTTCTTGTTCCTGGAAGTGGTGCAGACCACAGCCAGAGATAACCCTAGCAGCACTGACGCAGGCAGGACTTCCAAACTTGCTGTGTTACAGATAATCCGACTATATGAGTGACAGAGAAAGAAAAAGAGAAGAGCTGAGAGAAAAAGATACAACTGAGAGGCAGCGTGTATGCGGTATCCTGTTTGGTATAGAGGGTGAGGGTGCAGCCACACTGACTGATCAGACTTAAGTCTGACATATCCTGTGGTCTGCAAAACAGCTGAGCAGTGAGGTGATGCCTTTGTGGGAATAGTATACAAAAAGGAAGCTGACATTCCAGTTTACAAGAAATTATGACTATAACCGGTTGTGTACGTCACAAACAATTAGACCATATCCAGAGCAAAAGTTTTTACGTGGGAAAAACATCTGTGTAAACTTGAGTAAGTAAGAAGTTCAGTGATTTGGGGTTAATAGAAATAAAATCTACATTGATGCGCCTAGTTCTGTTGCTCCAGTGGATTTATCATTGTTAACAATAAGGTCGTCTTTGAAGCTCTGCTGTCAAAGCACACATGTTCATGGATGATGTGGCATGATTACCACTAATCTACCTAAATTGTATGTTTACAGTATTTACAGAAAACAGAATTACAATAATTGACATGTAGAATCTCAAAGTCAGAAATAACTTGAAATAATGCTTTAGAAATAATTGTGATCACTCTGATATGATGGTTAAGGATTGGATGATGGTAAACAGGCCAGATGGAGGATATGTTGTGTCACCAGAGATGAGTCTTTTGCACAATAAGGACATACTTTGACAGTAATTACCTTAGCCTTATTGATCATTCGTTGATGGCCTTGCTGATTACAGCAATGCTTTGAATTACCTCTGGTTTTCACCAGTCATTGTCATGACCACTCATCTTGATACGAGTCTGTTCGCGTGAGCATTTGGATTCCTGCTTCAAACTGCTTTTGTATTTATATTTGATTAAAAGTCCTGAGTTTTTCACCTCCTAGCTTCTTGTATTGTTTCATGTGTGGTTTCTGTCATGTCAACCAAGACCAAACTGACTCAGTTGAAGTCAGTTTAACCACTGCTGTTAATGGAAATGAGTGAGGGAGTCTAAATTCAGCACTTTACACACCTTGCAGATAATTCCTCCAAATAACGTTCAAGATTACACCACACAATCGAGTTACTTTTTGTGAATATGTGCAGTCACCTACAGAAGACATTACTGCAGACTGTCTATAAAAGATGGAGCTGGCAGAAGAGATGTGGGTCTGTTTGATAAGACAGAATGTGAGGACACGATGTGGACCAATGTCTCACTCAAATTGGTACCCAGTTAAATTTGTCTCATTTCATCCTTCATTCGGTTATAATTCCTCTGGGAAAACATAATGTTAATACCTTGAAGTCAAAGTACTTAGCAACAAAAAAATCTTTGATGATTACCATCAATGGGTTTGGCCCTTTCTAAAGTTTTACAGTCTGTACGGTTAGATTATGTTTTATTAATTCTGATTTAATAATTCTGAATGAAATAATTCCGAATTAATAGTATTCTCCTACGAGTTTACATGGAAATAATAATTCCAAATGGAGGTTTACATGAAAGACGTCCTTACTTAATTCTGCTTTAGATCCGCGGGTTGGGAAGGGTTCTGATTGGACAGAGGGCAGACGTGATACATTGGCGTCGACCAGAAATAAACAAAGTTCGCTTCCTGCTTCTCGTCTTTTTGGTTGTAACATGGAAAAGTACATAAGTACCAGTTTTGCCCCTATTTTGATTATAATTTTGAAGTACCAGCTCAACACAAGCATACTACTTCATTTTTATCAGCATCTGAAGAGGAGAAGAAAGATAGACTACCAAAGACAGAAGGCAAAACAACGTGCGGAATATGTGCATCATCCGGACTGGACAAGGTAACAAGCATGTCCAGAACAATCTGAATGAACTCAGAGCGGAACGAAGGTTTACATGACAGAGAAACTAATCAGTTCGGATTGAAATTGCGAATAAACCAGACACTAACTTCTGAATTAGGTTTAATTATGAATTGACTTAATTCGTAATAAGGTGTTTACATGGTCATTTTTCATCAGTTTAAAGCGGAATTAACTTTTATTCAAAATTAAAGAGGGATTGAAACTCTAATGTAAACGTGGCCAACGATAGAGCATTGATAATGAAGCAGGAGTGTCAAAGTAGAACAGGGCTAAACTCTTGTGTACACATCGTTTTAAAAGCATCAATACCAGATATGCCCGTGAGGTCTCAGCCTAGATTTATTCCGGCTATTTCATGATGGTTTTGTCTGGGTGTGCTCCTGACTCCCAGATAAATGGTTCGAACAGCATCAGACATCTGATATTCCTGCTATGATAGTCTGAAGGTTGAGAGTTGTGTTGTAGGGTAACACCTTGGGTCAAGACAAGAAGCTACAGAATTTGACTTTGTGCTATCGCAGCCATAAACAAAATGTGTCAGATCTTTCATCTTTGCAAATACGAAAATTAAACACTCTATGGCTGTGTCATAATGTCCACACTACTGCCCTATATAGTGGTCACACCATTTTCTTGGGGTGTCCACAGAGAAAAAAGTACTACACTCAAAGAAGATCTCATGCCTCTTTTCTTGTGGTTCTGGGAGTCTCTGCAAGTAGATGAGAGGCATAGCATTTGTCTATCAGGCCTCCTCCCTTACGGAACCAGCTCTCAGTTTGAGTCAGGGAGGCAGACACCCTTCCAGTACTCACTACTTCCATTTTCATCTCTTGGCTTGTTGTTTTCCATGTATAAATGTTAGACAGTATCATCGCCATTTAATTGCATTTCTCCTCTCTCAGCAGGTCACACTGGCTAAAGCTCGCAGTGCCTGTTGGTCTCTCTTTACCATCCTCTTCACCCCAACAGGTGGAGGTAGCCATCCTCCCTGAGCCGGGTTCTGCCAGAGGTTTTCCTTCCTGTTGATAAGGGAGTTTTTCTCCTTTCCACTGTCGCCCATGCGTGCTGAAGATGTGGGTTTGAATTAAAGTCAAGATTTTTCTTACCGTAGCTGTTATTTATTCTGAATTGGCTTGTATGACTGCGATGGACTGGCGTGCTGTCCAGGGTGTACCCTGCCTTTTGTCCAAAGACTGTTGGGATAGGCTCCAGCTTCCCTGCAACCCTTCATAACCCTAAGTGGTTAGGATAAGGAATGAATGAATGGCTTGTATGAACTGACTGGATGACAATGGATTGGCTTGAATTAAATTGTCTGTAAAGTGGCCTGGGATGTTGTGAATTGGCAAAATACAAATTAAACTGAATTGAATTCACTATTTAGTTGAACTGACAAAAGCCTTGTAATGCTTTTACTGCACTTTTATGGGAAATTCAGTGGCAACAAATGTTAGATATATCTATATCTATCTATCTATCTATCTATACATATACATATATATACATATATATATATATATACATACATATATATATACATATATATATATATATACATACATATATATATACATATATATATATATACATATATATATATACATATATATATACATATATATATATATACATATATATATACATATATATATATATATATATATATACATATATATATACATATATATATATATACATATATATATACATATATATATATATACATATATATATACATATATATATATATATATATATATATACATATATATATATATACATATATATATACATATATATATATATATATATATATATATATATATATATATATATACATATATATATACATATATATATATATATATATATATATATACATATATATATATATATATATATACATATATATATATATATATATATATATATACATATATATATATATATATATATATATATATATATATATATATATATATATATATATTCATGTATATCATATATATATTCATGTATATATACATATAGAAGATGAATTATGACACCATGACTTTAACTACATTACATTTGCAGAAGTTGTCAGTATGGGAAGTTCTGCAGATTTAAAGTAAAAATCCCAAGGCACAGACAGACACACACAAAAAACCATGCTGGGAGTCATACCAGGCCACCCCAACTCATATAATGAAGACATATGCCTACATGCAAGTGCACACGCACACACACAAACACACACACAAACACACACACAGGCTACAAGCCATGAGTCCAGTTCTTTTCTTTCTCCTAGTCTCATCCAAAGATTAAAGCTGGGGTAGATAATCTTGCTCAGAGACATCTTTTTTTTTTAACTCTAGGTGACGTGGTTCCTTGTCCTGATAGTAGTCTATACATTTTGTAATCATGAACAATAAAAAAATATGGAACACAAACAGACAAACAGATAAAGGCTGGTAAAAACATAACCTCCTTGACAGAGGTAATATAAAAGCCTTTGCATCACACAAGCAGCAAAACCAGAGGGGGAGGAGCCAAGACAGGGTGCTACTTTCACATCTTGCTAGCTCCCCAACATTATCTATCCCAGCTTTAAGCAGAAACATAACACCAGGACTCCTATAACTATATCACCATATTATGTTAATATAAACACAATTGTGTCATTGTGCCAGCCAATAATTTAGATGCCAGTTTAACATAAATACAAGGATGCATAAATACAATAAAAACGAGAAGTGTTCAACAGCAAATTCAAAAACAAACATGACGCCCACCTCAAATGGAGTTGTGAACAAAGATCTCAGACATCAATATGTAAACAAGAAGTATAACAGCTGCAATCACATAATTTACAACCAGATAAACAGACTGATGACTGATTAAGTCAAAAGTCACCTCGTCAGCATTAAACCTGATCATAAAACGTTTCTCACTGGTCCAGTTTACAGTTGTTTCTGAGTTAGACAAGGGCAGATTAGGACAAGATATGTGTTCAGAATAGTATAGCCAAGCAGCTCAAGTATTAAATTTGACATCTATCAGTTAACCACAGCATATGATATTAGTTAATATTTAATCTATGATTCCAGGTAAGCCCTTTGTAGGACTTTGTATGTATTTAAGATTGGAAGAACAATTAGCTTTATGTTTGCGCTGATCGTAGATTCAACAGAACAGCAAAGAACCACAACAACGTTCAATGAAGCTTTGACAGCAGGTAATACCAGGGTCATAATAACAGAGCTGGAGAATATCAACAACAATCACCATGTCATGCTCAGATAAAAGTTTACAGCCTGTAAAATACCACCCATCTCTAATGCATCACTCATTTATTAAACAGCAAACTGACGTAGGGACGCTACCCCAGCTGAAAATATCCTAAATTCTCCCACACTTTCTGCCTCCTTCTCAAGATTTTTGCTTTTGATAAGCAAGTCATTCAGTCAGGCCACACAACAGTGGATTTTTAGCTTGAAATCTTTCATACTATTCACTTTGTAGCATTTATTTGACAAAGAAATAGGTAACTAAAACTGGAAAATATATGAAGTGGACCGTTTCCCCTAGAGACGTAGCGATGTGAGTCCACATTGTGGTGTGGTGGTTAGCGTTACCACACAAAAAAAGACATTTCCTGAAATAAACCTTTGCCGGGGCTTTTCTGTGTGAAGTTTACATGTTCTCCCAGCGCACGTGTGGAATCGCAGATCCTCTGACATTCTCGAGGAGAGAACAAAAGTGCATAAAACCCTGAACTGGATTTAGCAGGAATAGGAAATGGATGGATTTAGCAGAGCAGAATGATGACGTAGCATAAAAAAGATAAATTCAAGCACATCTATTAATTTGCATTCATATTCCAGTGCAAGGTTAAGCGGGCCTATCTGCCATTTGCTGAGAGTCAGGATACACATTAGGCAGCTTGCCAGTTCATCACATAACGCACATAGATACACAATTAATTCAAGTACCAATATATCTAAAACTGAACTGGTACAGTAAATGTATTTAGTTACTTCCTGCCTTGGTGTTTGATATCTCTGGGTTGGTTTTGATTTCCTGCTGCTTGAAATCAATCTTCCATTTTTTATAAGCTCGTTAATTTATAGAGCATCTAAACTGTTCAGATTTCTCCATTCAGAGAAAAGAAGCTTGACAAACATTTCGATCCCCGATTCCTGTCAGGCTGGATATGTGCAAAATAAATTCCTGTAGAAAAATTAAGGATAACAGGAAGAGACAGAAAATTCAGCTTTGAAGCTCTGCAAGATGGTCAAGGTTAAGGCCGTTTTTTATCCACTGTCAAGGTAAAGTGAGTTACCACCATAGTATGTTGCATCTCAAATATCACATGCTGTGTGAGCACAGCTGATTCTAGGAGCCACCTTCCAACTCCTCCTCTACAGACAGACTTCGATGGATAGCTTTGAGATGTACTGATAATTCTACAAGTTGAAAGTTGGTAACGGTTCAAAAACACTGCAGGTAATTTATTATTGTTTATAATGTGTTTCTAAATGTAGGTGAGGCTGTCAGAAGTGGTATGAGAGAGAGAGTGTGTGTGTGTGTGTGTGTGTGTGTGTGTGTGTGTGTGTGTGTGTGTGTGTGTGGGTGGGTGGGTGCACACGTATGTGTTGTGTAAACTCATTCTACCTCTGGTGAGTAAATACAACAAGTAACTAAAGTGCCTTTTTCTATAATTGCTGACTGCTTAGAGGAGTACTAAAAACATGCTAAATATACTATGATGGTACAATTAGAAACAGTTAGAAAAATATGTGATTACAACTCGATAAACCGCGAGTTAAGCCAGGATACTTGCACAATTAATCGCGTTTACTTATTGAGCATGACTCACTGATGGCCATCAGTAAAATATGTTTGCAGAAATATTTAGACATTAAATCCTAGGATGATACATGCGGATTACGTTGATCCCTGAAATTCACTGTAGCGATATCATGATTCTACAGTCATTTAGCATGCGGCCAAATTAGTTTAAATTTGGAGTATTACTCTCACTGAATAAGTCAGACTGAAAGCAAAAGATGGAGTTTGCTAGTAAAGTAAATCACCACATTTTCACATTGCAGGTGCAAATTACAATGTGGCACACAACAGAAAAGGAGAAAGAGACGGGGAAAGAGAGCAGAAGCTGATAGAAAGAAAGCAGTAAATGAGGAAGCGGGGAGCGGATGTTTGGGTTTTTTCAGCCCATTCATTTAAAAACACAGAGAAGAAAAGAGAGAGAGAGAGACAGACACCTGAGAAAAACCACAATCATGTTCAAGACCGAGCTCTCACTGGTTTTCCCGAAACTAAAGGGGCTCATTGACGTAAGAGCGGGCGTGAGCGCCATCACTCACATTGTGCTCACACGCACACACAATCGTATGCATACAGTCTGAGAAAAAAGGACAGGGGAATGAGACTCTTTCTGTAGAATTCGTACAAACTTTCATAAAACCACAAAGTAGCAAGTACTGCAGGCACCACACCGCTAGCAAGGGTCCCATTATATATTCACATACACTTTGCTTTAAGTGTTTTACCTCAGTCGTAACCCATAATTATAAGATCATCCAGGGAGAAATAATATTGGGAAATATATTACCAGGTTAAGGAGGAAAAAAAAACATTAACACAACTTTTGCAGGTACAGAAATAAGAACATTATTTGTGTAAAGTCTGTTTAGAAGCCCAGAAAACTGTTTTCTTATTTTCTTGCCACTATGTGATCAGGGCACATGCGTCTTAGGTAAATCTGAGACCATGAACAGCTGTGGCATGTCACGAGACTGACAACTCTGAGAAATGTCAGTCATCACAAGTTTGGTTTGTTTAGAGTGGATGCAAATGATGCTGATACTTTTTGAAACTGCAACATCAAAGTGTCATTTAATTCTTGGACATAGTTTGCTTTCAGTCACATGATTGTCATTTTAGCTAGTGTGTGGGCAGGTGCTGAGCCGAGCTTGCACACAAAGTAAAGTAATCATGCGTTAAAGTTTGATATTTGCATTTATGCTATGTCGAGAATCAATGCCCTGTGAGCAGTATCATTCCCAACACCCTCAGCCTAACACCACGCCTGGAGACTAGTCATATGTTAGCTGTAGACTGTTCAACACATATATAAACACTAGCTATAGATGTAGCATATATTCATTCTGGCAGTGACATATAGCTTTGTAGTAGATTACAATCTCCACTGGAATTTAATAAATCTTTTGTGATTAACACTGAGTGTGTTACCTTTGCTTGACGCAGCAGTAAAATATTTGGCTGTATAGGGTGCAAAAAGGGTGGAAGGTACTTAGTGTGCCTGCTCAACACAGAGAGAGCCAGGTGAGTCACTGAGATCACAACAAATAAACTGAGATGAAAAGTGAACCTTGCTGCAACCAGGTTGTGCAACAGCAAAAGTGTGGTTTATGAGGTCAGATGGTTCTGTGTTGAGTCTAGTTTTGCTTGGGTCCACCTCAGTGAATCACTGGCACTGAATTCTTGGCAGGACCCTTCTAGGTTTTCAGTTTTCATCAGATTTAGACGTACAAGTATGAAGTCTAGAGGCAGTATTGTTTCTGTTCTTAGAAGTTGATATATCTTCTAATTTGCTTCTTTTTTTTTTACGTTGCCATTGGTTTCAGTATGTTGGAACTTGCTGTTCATAATCAAGCCAAAAAGAAAAGAAAAAAAAGCACGAGGCCATCCACAGCTGAGACTTCTAGAAGTAAAAAATAAAGGAGAGCTTTGCCACTATGTGGAAAATGATGGTGCAAAGAAGTCATCATTTTAAGATTAATGTTGTTTTTTATGTACAATTGTGAAGAATTTGGGGATTTCCTTATTTAAAAATATAACATCTTTAAACAATTTAGAGAATCAGGAGAAATATCTAATGAAAAGGGACAGGGGATTTAAGAGCCCATGTGCATGATTTCCCGTGTTTTCTGGCTTATTTGAAGTGTTAAAGCAATTTATTATCACCTTGAACATCAAGTCCAATGTGTTTAGTATCTTAGTGCAGAAAGAATTTAAGTCCAGCAGTCCCCAATCCTTACTTGTGAGACGTTTTTGAACAACCTGGTCAAAACATAGTTCCAAGATTTTTTTGTATGGTCAAATTCCACAGGCAGGGTACTCCAGCTAGACGAGCATGTTATGCACTTCAGCATTAAGCGTATGTATGTATGTATGTATTTGAGTATAAACATAACATGTGCACTCAGCTAAAGACCAGCCAAGGTAAATAATAATACTTTGCAGTGACACATATGTTTAATGTGCAACAGGAAGTAGCCATTTCACTAGAATACTAAAATATACGTAAATAGTGGGGAAGTAAAAGATGGCATAATGTTGCAGGTAATGAGTGTATTTAGCATACAGTGACATACTGGTGTAACCTCTTTTGCAGTTTATCATGCCGTTCACCTTCGTATTCTGGATTTAATTCTGGCTCAGACGTGTACGGCTGGATTTCAAGTCTTGTCCTGCTGTTTCTCAAAAGTTTGTTATTGTTTACGAGTTGCCATAGCTTCCTTATTGCTGTAACACCAAGTCATGCGTGTTTACGATTCAATCGTCTCCTGGGGAAGCCTCCAAGAATCCAACGCATAAGAAGATGCTCTGCCAAATCATCTCATTTTCAGGAGGAAAATTCCCCCAAAAGAAAGCTGGTCCTCATTCTGAGACTATTATAAACCATTTGGCGTTACTATGGGTGCAAAGTTAATTTAGATGTTTCTAATATTAATAAATATTTGACTAAAAATGTCAGAATGACTTAAATCTTTGGACCTTTGAAGAACTCTGCAGTCAAAATTCACCAGGTGATTTTGCAGTTAAAATTGTTGCAATGACTCAGGAAACTGAAAACTATTGTCAATAAACATTAACGTATCTAAAAACTGCAAGTTAAACCTTAAAGTCAAGATATTCAGCTGTCTTTTCGGCTCAGCTGTCTGCTGAGCTGTATGATGGCATGTACTATGCGTGACTGGTGTTGATTATTTCAGCTGCTGGTACCGTATTTGTCTGGCAATTATAAAGGGGTTTTCATCAGGAATCCACAGACACAGCTTCTTATGAGCTGCACGTGTCTTATTAGACTCACATGCACTGTGTTAGTATTTGTTAGTAGTTTCCTTAATGTTGACTGTACCTGTGTTTCCTCCTCTTTGTGGCAATTCCCACAAAGTTCTGCGGAAATCTGCACAGTTCCATTTGTGACTTTTTGCTGTCTCCAAACTTTCCCTGTTGGGTGTAGCTAATAAAAATGGTGACAGCCTTGCCTGTATTTGAGCCATATGAGCAGTTTAATTGACATGACAGACAGTCCCCCACAGGGGGTTGTCTTTCATGTCGTAAGATGTTGCGAAGGCCTATTTGTAAATTGTAAATTGAAGCTATATATTTGTCCTTCAAAGCAACTTAATCTTTAACATTTCCAAAATCTGAAATATAATCCCAGATTCTTTAAATATGACTGATCAGAAACACTCAGGCTTTGTATGCATGTTCAGAAAAATGTATGTGTCAGGATTTTAAATCTATTCGGACGCCAGGTTTTGACTCTCATCACTGCAATCGGAGTGAAATTCTATTATTAGGTAAACTCAAGAGGTGGATGAATCATTGTAACGTTCTAAGTCTACCATAAACACTGTGACTTTGATGTAGATGGATATGAGCACAATAAATGTGCAGTGAACACTCCAAAGTCAAACCATAACTTCCAGTTCAGATTAAATGCAACATACGTGTCTCCATCTTCATCTTGATGTGTAGCCAGCGAGATTTCAGCCCGCGGGTTGTCGGTTTGGTGAACCAGTGGGTAGCAAAGCTCTGAGACTGGAGGCAGGTAGTATACTGGGTAGTGACCTGAGCAGAGAAAGATGCAGAATCAGCAAAGCAGAAAAAAGAACAGAGTGAGAGCAAGAAAAGATAAAAGGACAAGTGATGACGTGTGAGTCTTTTTTTTTTTGCAACAAGGAAGTGGGCTACGCTGAGTGCAGTGTTTGTGTGAGACTGTGTACACTTCAGTTATGAGTTGACCTAGTAAGCTACTTCTGTTTGTTGGGTGAGGACAGGGATGCAGAATAGCTGACTGGACATTTTCTCAGCACCTGCTGCTGCTGCTGCATCATCTCTGACTTAACACACAAGTTAGCAGTTAGTGAGCAAAAAATGCAATCTGCTGTCATTTTAAAAGTCAAAATAGCAATGTGCTTTGATAGCTCATTTCAATAGCACGATAGACTGTGTCATAATACAAAACTGTTATGTTATTATTTTCCCATTATTAAAATTTAAAATAAATATATATATATATATATATATATATATATATATATATATATATATATATATATATATATATATATATATATATATATATATATTGTTTCTTTCTTTTCACGTAAAGAGATTAAAATTAGAACAAGTACTGATTTATATGAGGGAAAAAGCATAATCATATCGACATTTTACTAATGATCCTATTGACCAGCAGCTTACCGTAATGAAGAGGGGGCACTAAGCACCAGGGATAGCTCTCTGGATTCTGCCCTGCTTCTTGGATCTGTCTGGGGGTCACTGGCGCTACTGTTGCGGCTCTCTCCGAACGTCCCGCTAAACTTTCCCGCAATGTGCAGTCCGTGTTTTCTGCGGGAGAGCGGCGTCCTAAGCCCACCGGGGGAGCCGGTGACGGCCTCTGTGTCTCAGGTTCGACGGGAATCGGGCGTTTCCTAAAGGGAAGCTTGGAGGAAGATGTGTCCGCTGACCGTTTGCGAGACGCACTGGTTTCTGCGCCCGGTGCGGTTCTGGCCGAGGGGCAGTGCGGTTCCGAGCTGCCGGTCCCCGTGCTTGCAGGAGGTGCGGGTGAGCCGCCAGTTACACGCGCGTCATTTTTGCAAACATTGTAGTCCGGAGTCCTGGACCCGGCGCTCTTGCGCGTTGTCAAATCCAGCGGCGCACTGGGAGCCGTCTGGTAGTCCCCGTTCATGGTCATGATCCTCGGCATCAATTGAAGAAGTTTCAGGTGAGTACGCGGATGCACAACCTCTCAACGTTCAGGGAAGGTTTAAGCTGAACCTGTCAAAGCAAAGTGACCAACTGTGGGCGATCCCCATATCTGAAATCAAATCAAATCACCATCAAGCTTCAGCAGCTGGAATAATTTAGGATAAGCGTCTAAATTAATAGACTTGTGCAAATGTAGACGTAGAAGAAGCGACAGAGATTTAGTGTACACACATACCTGTGTGTATCCCAGCGCACCTAGCCTATAATGAAGAAGTGCAGCAGCGCCAGCGCGCATCTGTCTTACATGAACGCCAGTTTGACACTTGACGGTACTTTCGTTTTAAACCGAAACAAACTGATCGAAGCACCTAATAACAATGAGGGAGACAGGAAAGAGATTCAACGCTGCGCTCAGTTCTTAGTCTCCTTTTTTTGTGTGCATAACAGACTAATCAGAAATCTATTTTGGATGCAAGTTCAAAATATTCAGCAGAACTTCTTAAGTTTAAATAGTCAGTGAGACAAACGGAGCAGAAAATAGGGGAAACTGCAGCTACTTCTCAGGGATTTTTTTTTTTTTTTTTAAATTGATGTAATACAGGCTATAGACTCACCGTTGACAAATGAAATGAGTGAATAAGTGAATGTAAAAGTATTATATTCTCAGGTAAAATGTCACTGCATTATTTAAAGTGTGAGTTTAGAGTAAGTTTATTCTCCACTTCATGCAAAACTGTTCCACAGCTGCACGCTTTTAAGATAAAATTACTGGCATTCGTGACTTTAAAGCAGTTTGACATGTTATTCTTAGGAAGTAATAGGGACACGTTACAAAAAGCAATAAAGACCCTGAGGTGTCTGCTTTGTGAAAATGTGTAAGACAGTTATAACTGTCTTCTTTTTTTGTTTTTAATTCAACTAGTTTCAGTTCAGATCAAACAGTATTTTCTCAGTGATTGTACATTTTTTTAAACTTAGTTTATTCTGCAGGTTGAACTTATAAAACCCTTTAAATGCCTTCATTTAAACGTTCAAACAAGCCCTTCATTATATAGATTAGTTCTACATATAGACATACAGTGTGTGTCAGGTCTTTGATGTGTTTGTCACTGCTGGTATTAGCATCAGACTCAGAGTTGCAACCACTGGGGATGGAGTTAAACAGTGAGGATGCCTCTGTACTGCATGTGGCTGTGTGGCCTGATAAAGTCTAAGGACAGTCCTGCATGTGCACATAAGCAATCATCATGTCTCATCCCCCGTGTCTTTAATCTTATCCTACACCACCCTCAACAAGGCTCTGATTACCAGGGTCAATTTGGGACTTTCCTCTTTCCACTGAAGTGTGGAGTGGGCAACGGAAAATCAAGCTTAGTGTCTAAAGTCCCTAAAACACCCTCACTCAGCACAAACATGCTCTGCAGCTGTCAGTGCACTCAACCATTATGCGTGTGGGATTATATATCACTGTTTCTCTAAAAATAAGCATTTTCCCCTTTTTTTGTTTTGGATAATAGACTGCATAATTTAAATGAGATATAGTTTAATGCAAAATAAGTTACTGTCTGAGGTTCACTGTTCTCTATATTTATATGTGAACATGTTCATAATGTTTGCATTTGATCACTGCCATTTAAAATGATAAAGATCCTTTAAAAAAAATTACTTCACTCAATATTCAAGACAAAACAATGAAATGAGGCCCCCTTGTGCAAAGCCAGCAAAGCTGCAGCTCGGAGGCTGTCAGACTGTGCTTTTAGATACACATTAATTCTTCACATCACTTTGATTTATCTTATTTTGGGCAGTTTGTTTGTTTTGTTTTGTTTTGTTTTGTTTTGTTTTCTGGCAGAAGTTAGTGGGACCGAAACTGCTGAACATCCAGCTGTATTTTTTTTCCTGAATCAAAATATGTAAAACAGTGTTTTGTTTTGGATATTTTTGTTATTGTCTGGTTTTTTTTTGTTTTTTTTTTTGTTTTTTTTTTTTGTTGTTTTTTTTTTTGTTTTTTTTTTGTTTGTTTTTGTTTTTTCTTTATTGTTTGTTTTATCTGTCCAAATAAAATAGAATGTTATCTCAAACATTAGTGGGTAAAATGTGCAGAATACAGAGATAACTCAACAACATGCTTTTCTTTTTTTATTTGGTGTCTCCATCTTGTGGCTGCAGATGTTAGCAGTGGTTTGCTTTTTTTTTTTTTTTGGGACTTAAAATTGAGTTAGTTTTCCTACGTGAAATACATGATCCTTTCAACCTTTTTCAACACTTGTGTCTTGGACTGAATGATTAATCAGGTCAGTATATAATTTCCTTGTTAAGATGAGTGTGTCTTTGCTGCTCTGTAAAATATCCAAGTTGAGTTTGCTCGCTTGCAAGCTCTCCCTAATTATTAATAAACACAAAGTGCAGCTGAGACTTATGGGCAAATGAAAACCATATGGCCTGACAGAAGTTAAGAAATCACCAAAGATAAAAGAAAATTAAAATAAAAGTGACTCAGCCTGAGGAGGGGTGTGCATTTGCATTAAAGTTCACTCCAAGCCAGTTTAGTATGATAAACAAACACCAAACTAATAACGATGCTAGGAGACAAGTCAGGTGAAGGTATTTCAGTTCTCTTTGGGTATTCCAGCTTCCACCTGCTAGATAGAGACATGCATGTTGTGTTTTCATTCTCCATAGGAGTGATTGTTTGTGTGAATGCTTTGTCTCTCTGTGTTGGCCCAGCGATGGACCGTCTAGGGTGTATCCTGCCACTCGCTTGATACTTCCTGGGATAGGCTCTATCCCACTGCAGCCCTGAACTGAACTAAGTGGTGCAGAAAATGAATGAATGAACAACTAACTAACAATAAAATCTTTAGTTTTTAGGAAGAACTCAGAGTTACTTACCAGTTACTTACCACCACAAATATGGAAACACGGCAGGAACCTGTGAGGCAACCATGCAAAGCACCACACCATGGAGCCCCACAAAGCACAACTTTTCTCATAATTTAAAACAACGTAGCCTTTACTAGGTCTTAACAGTTTATTTAATTGCTTTTTCCATTTTCCTTTTCAGTCCTTATAACGGTATCACCCTAACATCATTGCGCTGGAATATTAACCCTCTCTTCTTTGAAGCATTGCTTCAGACAATGGAGTTTTACAACATTTAAAACATTTGCTCCCCATATTGGGGTGTGTCAACAATAGATAGCCAAACCGTGCCAAAGTGGCCATATTGTAAACCTTGCTTCAGTTGTCAGTTTGTAAACCTGTTTCACTTTATCAAGGTGGGCCGTAGCAGAGATAAAGTTCCCACACTGTACTACAATTATGATTTCCTGCTGCAGCTACAACATTTTAAAGAGGTATTCACATAGGCCTACATCTTTTTCAGGCAAGCCTGAAACTTTTATTAACTTGTGCAATGTGCCATCTCCATTTTTCTTCTTTACCAGTAACATATCCTGACAATTACACATCTTAACAAATCTCTCCTTACTACAACAGACCTTGTGGTTGCACAGATATACTCACAGACATCCTTCTAGGTTCAGGGCTCAAAGTTGAAGATCCTGTTAATGATTTGTTCCAAAAGTGAAAGATTTCTTTGCCGTACCTACTGCTTAATCTTCCCAATTCTTCAGACGTTATTCACACACGCCTCCTAATGGGCTTAATTTTTGCAAAAAATGTAAAGTCTCCGCGCAATATGGGATGTGGTATTGGTCATTTGAGGTCATATTACCTAACTTTACAATATTATGAGGAGCATGGGATTTCTTATGTCCAGGAACATAAATCTTTAGAGTTGAAATGAGATTTTTTTTTTATTCTGTCACATGACTGTGCCCTCTAACTGACATGGTAACAGGTGTTTTTGTTTTACACTGCTTTCATTTCAGCAATCTTTTAATGTCAAGTCCTCACCTCCTTGTTTTCCCCTTCCCTCCCCCTCTCTTTCTACTTGCCTGCCTGAGCAACAGAGCAAAGAAAACAAACCTGTTTGTCTCGCTGCAACCAGGAAACCAATCAAAGGCTGAACCAAGACGATCGTGAGCAGATAGGGTGACATAAACAGGGACTAAAAGCGTTTCAGGCCAGGGCAGAAAGCATGCTTCCACTGTGCTGAGAATGCATATACCGATTCTTTTGTCCTTGGGAATGTAGGAGTTTTATGGTCCTGGAATTAATGCTGGTAAGCAGAGTGTGTTGATAAACTGTGGCTAAATCTGAACAGTGGAGAGAGGAAGGAGAGAAAGAAACAAGATGGCAAAGGTCTGACTTGTTTCAAGAATTAAGTTTCTATCGCAAATTCTGTTTGTGTTTCTCAGCATTTTGCTGTTGTGAATCTTTTTAAAATACAGATACAGAATTGGCTATTTATTTTAGAATTTCTCTGAAAGTATATTCCTGCAAGTGAGGACATATAAATTTTAAAAAATTACCTGGTCTGCTTTAAAGTGTTCAGTATTTTTGAGAGAATATCATGTGTTGTCATCATTTGCTGGATAATGTAAGGCTGCTTAGCCATTAAATGCAATGAGGTTGCTGTTTGAAGAGGATAAGATGCATTCTGTTCAGATTAAGTTGAGGATGCACAGAGGTTACTGTTATGACGAGAGAAGTCAGTGCGAACTCACAAAAACTTGAGCCACTTGACAACAGTTCCATCTATTTTTGAGTATTCGCATTTATTCAAAATTCAACTTTCACACCTCTTCACTGAGCTTTGTCCTTATCGTCACATCCTCCCCACATACTCACAGATTGACCTGTGTGATAGTTTTTGCTTCACTTCACTTTCAAATGCACAACAACGAAATGATGGAGGGAGAAAGTATAGGAGCCTCCAGGAGCCCCATGTTGAGCTCCCAGCTTCCGAGCTGTAGAGATCGGCGACTGGTGGACAAGAGCCTCAAAAGACTGGACAAACTCCATGAGCTGTGCACAAACCCCCTGCTGGGGCTAAGGAAGAGTCCTCCATACCTGCCAGATCTAATAAATGAAACCTCAACCCTGCTGGTGGAAGTTTGGGAGCCCTACCGAGGTGCTAGATCAGCCGGTGTCCAGGTGCCCCGAGGAGATGATGTCAACTACCTGAGAGTTCACATCAGAAACTTGCTCGATAAGACAGAGAGGGCTGTGCTGCTGTTTAAAGATGGACGGGAGAAGATATTTGATGAGACATCAAGCTCCAGGTAAGAAGGCCTCTGGCTTGAGTTTAACCAAGCATTTTAGCACGTGTTGAGCGATAGCTTGGTTTAGGAACTGCTTAAAGATATTGAAAACAGTTTTTAGTTTCTATTCTTAATTACATGATTAACCACGAGTGCGGGTGGAGGGAGGTTGAAAATAATATTCATTATTTACTTCTTCATCATTCGTCTTTGATAGATTTGCTGCTGAGGTGCTTGATTTTCCTCACTTTTGTACAAAACTGTGGTTGTTTTTACTGAATATGAAAATGAGTCATTTTTCATAGTTCTGTGTTGTAATAAATACTATACATTTGTTTTAAAGCATCAAACTCCATTTTTAGCATTCATAAAAAGATTTTTTTTATGCTTATGGACACTTTGTTTACTTTATAAGTAAAAAAACAAACAAAAAAAAAACTTATATACTAATACAGTATTTTAGCCTGAATCTTCATATTTTTGCAGCTTTCAAAAGTCCAGTTCACACACTAACGCATTGAGTTTTGGCACCATTAGACCCGGTTTTAGGATTTTTAGAGGCTTTTCTCCTAAATTAGATGCTTTTAAATGACTTTTACATGTGCATGATTACAGCAACAAATATTAAACATTACTCCACAACTGGGGAGTTACAAGTAATTAATGATGCTGCCTTCAATAATTTCTCGGCCTACAGGGAGATCTCGCCCAGTGATTGCTGGGAAGGGGTTCCAGCTTCCCCACGATCCTTAACTGAAGCAGTTAAGAAAATAAATGAATGAATGAACATTGAGATCTGTTGAATAATGGGGAGACTTGTATGTTTTGTTTGTTTTGTTCTTCTTTTTTTCATACAGGATGATATCATTGAGGCATTTCCAGGAGAAACGTGTCCACAAATACACACAAGTAGTAACAGACACACAATACATACATATAATATTTGTATAACGGTGATAAAAGAAGATTTTAATTATTTAGTTTTTTTCATTGTACTTGTATGTTTTGTTAAATACTCATATTAATTGAAACAAGCTATCTAAGACATCACAGCCCAACATTCTGTATGACCAGATACCATGAGAAGCAATGACTGTCGTCCATCTAGATACACTTAACATTTAATCGCCATGTAGAGGATTGCTGTCAAGCAGACAGCATTCACATATAAAATATGTGGCTTTTTGTTTCATATTATGGTGATTACAGGTTAATTCATGTCTGTGACCAGCCTTCTGTGACTCAGTTAACCTGACTGTTTGACTGCCGGGAGACGTCAAATCTACTTACAGGATTTTCAGACTGATGCTCCTTTTTTTCTTCGTCTTATTATTATTTTTATTTCCCCTCCAAGTACCAGCCACATCCAAACCAACTTCGCATCCAAGATCAGACAAAGCATGCAGCTCTGCTTTCAATATTATCATTATTATTATTATGGTCATGCCTATTTAGCCTTTAAAAAGCTTAGGGAATGCAAATTAAAAATAAAAAGGAATTAAATGGATAATAAGAGAGTCCTGACTTATAAACTGACATTTGAGATTAAAGGTTCAATCTTTCCCTGAACACAAACTGCGCCCTAATAAGTGTGTTTTTACACTACAACCAGAAGCAAAGGAAAAACTGTGTGCTTCCCAGATGTTAATCATACACCTCACTGTGTGCGGATGAAAATAATGGAAATTTTCTGTACGCATGCTGTTTGATGACAGCTGTTTGGTTTTGTTTTTCAAACAGCTAGACAAAGTGATTTTTCTTCATAGAGTCTGAGACACATTCCCTTGTTCCTGTTAGGAATACTAATGACAATAAGAGGAAAAAGGACCAAAACCCACATCTTTGTGATGCTAATACGGGGAAACCAGAAACGGCAACAACATCTTTTTAGTTTGAGCCGCTTGGAAAAGAGAAGGCTGCCTCATCCCAAACAGATCACGGCATATTTTCCTTTCCATGTCTTGATCCAAAAATTATTGTTTTTTTTTATTTTTCTAATGTTCTTTAAAAAAAGAGAAATTCTATTTATATCCTAGAGGAGTTTTTTTCCCCCCTCTGGGATAAATATTATGTCCATTTCAGACAATATATTGAGACAACCAATAAGAGTTAGAGTACACAAAAGTATATATGAGTAGATATGTACGTAAGAGTAAATAGGAAAGAGATTGGTTGTTTTATGTTCATTTCTATGCTGTATACCCAGTGAAAATGATCACCGGGTAAATAAATAACCTGAAAAGTGTCTGTCGATGCCTGTGGCATGCAAGCCTTCTTAACTCAGCATGCAGAGAAAATCAGTTGCTGCTAATTTTATCCCAAAATAAATGGCATCTTTGGAAACTGTGAGAATAAAATGAGATTTTTAACCATTTTTACCTGAACTTTGATGAAACAATTGTTTTGTGTTTATCAACATTTCCTTACTTTACAGATTATTACTTTAAATCAAATACCTTTCAGGTTCCTTGTAGATTTTATTTACAAATATCTTCTGACATGCAACACATTTCTGCAACAATTTTTGCAATAAATTTAGCCATTAATGAACATAAATTGTATTTCATATAAGAGTTTAGCCGTTTCCATACTAAACCATTTCATTGTAAGGAAATTTAAAAGAAAATGGTCAAAACAATGTTTACTCTTGCTCTCGTTTTTTTACTTTAACCTTTAAACACAAAAATTTATACATTGGTTACAGTACTTCATCATTTAAATAGTGATCTTGTCTTTTCCTCTTCCTCATTGTTGGTGGAGCCACTGAGATCTTTCACAGTGTCTGAGCTCAACACAGAAATGTCGATTTCACTCTTTTCTGTACGTGGTCACTGTATGCAAATCCCTAAATATGCCAGATTTTATTATAAAAGAAAAACAGTCTTTCAGCATAATCTGGAAATGAGATTAACCACCTTCATGAATCTTCCTCTTGTACAACAGATGGGCTAGCAGCAAGGTCTGCATGAGCAGTCATGTGGCAAACTTTTATGTCAATTGTTGCACAAATGCCTGGCTCTGAAGTTCTCCCTTAGTAATCGTCAGTGTGGAGCTTCTAAGCAAATTATTAATAAAATTCAACACACGCCAAGTTTCATATATTAATATAATATTCACTCAGAAATCTGTGAAATTACCATCCGGCATTCAGATGAGGCCTCAAACAGAAATGAGATCGAACTGATGCTGAATATAGCAGAAACCAACAGAAGAAGGTGCAGCTAATACAACGGGAGTTTTCTCCACATCTGACAGGAATTTAAAGAACTCAAATGAAAATGTTGTCATGTGTCAGGCATTCGCAAAATAACACAAGAATTCTGCAGTTCATGTCATAGCCTGTATTAAGTATCAGATAAGTTGTTTTTTTATTAAAAATGTTCTTGAAGTATCTACAGTACATTCATTAAGTTACTGTAGTTGTGAGCTGCCATACATGAAACAGATATATTATCACCCTAAAATGTGAGAAAAGTATGAAGAGGTGTGAAAATGGACTTAAATAATGAAAAATGATCTTAATTCAACATTAGTCATTCACCTAAATGCAATTATTGCTGCCGTTCATATGAAAGGGAAAATCTGTGCCTGACTGTCCAGACTGTGCCAATCACCCCCGAACACAGACTTTTAGTAAAATTTGTAGCTCAAAAAGTTGTAGCATCGTTTTAGCAAGCACCGACATTCAGACTCATTAAATACTTAATCTTTAATGCACACAATTGTTTTGGAAGAACTCAGTGGTGGCATGAGGGTCCAAACTTTGAAATTTTAAAGTAAAAATTAGCCTCAAATCGTGACTTCAAATTTATTGTTTTTACCGAACGCTACCTAAATATTAGTATATCAAATATTTCAATTACATAATATAACAAATGCATCTTTGACGTCAGACATCTTTCCAAAAATTAAGTTTAGCACGTTCTCACTCAAATCTTCACCACACTATTTTTTAAGTCTTTTGAAATATATTTTTTTACATGCATGGATCAGGGCCAGAGCAAGAGATGCGGCTTATGCATTTCCTCCCACCTCCGGCTCCGGTACTGCCGCTCTCCTCAACACTCAATGGAGGTTTTATTTAGAACCTTGAGGTAAAAGGTTTGCAGCCGCTTTCCACCGTGTAATTCTTCGCAATATTTTGGGGAAATTTTCCACAGCTGCATCAGCAATGTGTTGTAGAAAAGAGAATATAGTTGAATATCAATTAAAACTGGCATTCATTGATTATTCTGTGGGGTATTGTATAAAACAGAGATGTTTCCTTGTAAGCGTTCCCCACCATATGTAAGTGTTACTGTCATCAAAGCACATCTGACGTAGGCGCTATTGAAGGTGAAACTGACATATGTTGCACTACGTTGCATGCTGGTAAATGTGTTCTGGTAAAGCTGAAGAATAATTTTTACAAACTGAATGTGGACACATGAAACAGGAAAGACTTGTGAGACTGTTTTATATATAAAAAAAAAAGGGGGGGTCTGAAGTGACACACTGGCCACTGGAACATTTTGTGGTATTTACAAACAAGCGTGCAGCAGTCAGCATCCTGTTTGTAAGATGGACTACCTTTTATGTGTCTGCTTGTGCGTGTGTCAATGGAAAGTATCAGCAATGCTTCAGTAATGCTGGTTCTAGCTGGCACAGAGTAGCAGCATACAATGCAAACTGGTTTTATTAACTGGCCGACACACCGTAACTTTGTACAACGTGAAGAAAACGTGTTTTTGATTATCACTCAAATAAAAAAAAGTCATCAGAATAATAATCACAAGGTCAAATAATAAAATAATAGAATATAAAAAGGGGATTGTTTTTTTCTTCTGCAGATACACATGTCCAAAGGTTTTCTTATATGGATTAACATATATGAGAGCACAGGCTGCAAAGAGGACTGAAGATATTTAGACTTTTGAAGAAACCACAGTTACCCTATTTCTGTTTTTGCACCAACCTCAAAAGATTTCTTGACTTTCTTTTTTAGGAGAAACCTGACCAAACTCTCCTTGCTGTTCAGTCATATGCTGTGGGAGCTGAAAGCTATGTTTCCAGGAGGATACTTTCAGGGCGACACCTATAAGCTGACAAAAACTGAGGCAGAAGAGTTTTGGAGGCATTCTTTTGGCAACAAGTAAGTACACGATAAATAATATAAGATCTATTGATGTGTTTTGATCCTCTTTGCCTGAGTTGCATATCTAAGTAAGATAACTGATGTCATCTAGTTGTATAGTGCAGTGGAATACCTTTAAAGAGAAGCTGAGGAGTGTTCATCCATTTGAAGAAGGGATGGAGGTCATGGCTCTGAAATCAACCATTGATCTCACCTGCAATGATCATGTTTCAGTGTTTGAGTTTGACATCTTTACACATCTATTCCAGGTGAGATGACATTTCCAGTACAAATAATAATGTGCTGAGTGATATTTCTTTTATTTCAGATTGGGGTCATGTGACATGTTTATGAGTAATCTGTCTTACCTGCAGTGGATGGCAGTTTAAATAACCAAAACTGAATCTTGAAGGACAAGCCAGGACTAAAGGTTCTCAGAAGAAGCCATGAAGAAACTATTTAAAATATTTCAGACCTTAACAAAATTTGGGAAAAGTTTGAGCAGATCAGAACACAGAGCTGATCCATGGAGCAGTGTTATGCAAAATCAATGCAGTCATTACGTGATCACCTTCTGATTAGCTTTCAGCTTTGCTTGCCTGTTGGGGAACCTTCTGTCTCCAAACTCAGAGTGTGTTTACCTCCACCTTCTGCAGATGAAACATTGACTGATCAAAAGTACTTCGTACAACTCTATACATCCATCCATTTTCTGTACCTGCTTAATCCACTACAGGATTACAGAGGGGCTGGAGGTTATCCCAGCTGCTATCAAGCGGGAGGTGGTGTACACCTTGGTCAGGTTGCCTGTCTTTTACAGGCCTAACACAGAGAGATAATAAAAAAACACTCATATTTACTTTTCTAGGGAGAATTTTAAGACACACATTTATGCAGACTGAGAGTCTGAAAAGACCACAGAGAAAGGCCCAAACTGGTTCAAACCAGGATATTTCCTGTGGTGTGCCAACAGACACACCCATATATGAAACTAAACTAAACAAGCAAACAAAAAAATGCGTTTAAGAAAATGGATTTTAGAACAAATTTTGAGGTACAAAATGACACAATTAGCCAGTTAGTTTAGCAACAGCAGCATCTTCTTTGCAAACATAACTCCTTTGTAAAATGCAAAAGAAAGACAGTCAAGAATGAGACAGACTGTGATATTAGGATCTGCCTAAATACATCTCCCGTTGACAACGAGACAAAATGAAAATGCTGCATCAGATGCAAAAATAAACATTTTGCTAATAATTTTTATTTACCTTCTCTTTTCTTTTAGCCCTGGAGTTCTCTTTTAAGGAACTGGAACCAGCTTGCTGTGACCCATCCAGGTTACATGGCCTTTCTCACCTACGACCAAGTGGTAGCTCGGCTGGAACACTACCTGCACAAACCTGGGAGGTGAACATGAGCACAGCCACAATTTCTGCAGCCATCACAACAAGCTACGCTAATCTACCGAGGGAATAGGAAAAATATGCAACAATCATTCATAACATCATGACAACCCACATGATACTGAGTAGTTCCTCATACTGCAAAAATGTCCTGACCAGTCTGACCAGGACATGGATAAAGAACTGCAGGTTTTCCTGAAGTCTTTGGTTCCAGGATGTTAGCAAAAACTCCTTTCAGCTCTGTTGGACTTTGTGGATTGGGTCCATTTGTCACAGATCCATTAAGATCTAAACATTTTGATATCTCACAAGTTAGAAACCTTGAGCAAAATCTGCAATTTTGTTTTTGTCATGATCATGACATCATAAAAAGATGAACACTGTTATGGTTAGCAGATTGGTGTGTAAACAAGTAAGCACCAAACTAACAAAATTTCAGAAATAATGGTCCTCAAAACAACACTCAAATAATTTGTATGTATATTTACAGTGACAACTGTCTCTACATCTAGTTTTAAATTTCTGCCTTGTTAAGTGTAATTAACAAGGATCTCCTGCTTCCAGCTACATCTTTCGTCTGAGCTGCACGAGAATGGGTCAGTGGGCTATTGGTCATGTGACGAACGAAGGTGACATCATCCAGACCATTCCCCAGATCACACCTCTCCACAAGGCTCTAATGCAGGGCTTCAAGGAGGGATGGTTAGGACATGCACACACGCACCTCGGATTTAACTTTCCTTAAAATAAGTGCCCTCTGTAATTGCTGTGTGTTGCTTTGCTGCAGCTACTTGTACCCGGATGGCCGCGATGTGAACCCTGACCTGACAAGCTTGTGTGAACTCACACAAAAAGGAAAAGTCAAAGTTACAGAAGTGAGCAGATGCAGCGGTTCACACATATATGTTCTAGAATAAACTGCTGGTATAATCTTAAATGTTCAAGCTGTAGATTGTATCTGGAGCTGCTCTTTGCTCTGACTCATCTCACTGGCCAACCTCCATCCTCAACCAACAGGAGCAGTATGAGCTGTACTGTGATATTGGCAGCACCTTCCAGTTGTGTAAGATCTGCACAGAGAGGGATAAGGACACTCAGATTCAGCCTTGTGGGCATCTCCTGTGTCAGCCCTGCCTCAAAGGCTGGCTGGTATGTACCTCCACCACTCACTTATCTGTATCTACAAAATCATAGACAAATCTTTAGCTCCATCGCGTTTGTCTTTGTATGTTGAATGGAAGCAGACAATTACTGTAACAGCGGTGTGGTCAGTGAAGTGAAGTAGTCTGGGTTGACTAATCTGTACTTATTTTTGTAGGTTATGGTCTGCCTGTTGGTTGTTACTTCACCGTGGAGTGACATGTCTGGTTATTTGAATGTGGTTTGGGGTTAGTGTCAAGAATAAGCTTTGTGTCTCCCATGCAAATATTTTATTTGAATACAGAGCAGTAAAAAATAAAAATAGGCTATTCCAGGATGTTAGCAAAAACTCCTTTCAGCTCTGTTGGACTTTGTGGATTGGGTCCATTTGTCACAGATCCATTAAGATCTAAACATTTTGATATCTCACAAGTTAGAAACCTTGAGCAAAATCTGCAATTTTGTTTTTGTCATGATCATGACATCATAAGATGAACACTGTTATGGTTAGCAGATTGGTGTGTAAACAAGTAAGCACCAAACTTTTAATAAAGAAACAGAAAGGAGAACTGGGTATTATTGTAACAGTAACTTCCATTCTACGCATTTTTCTTTCCACTCTTCAACATTACGTTTCATCTTTACAATGCCACTGCCTGTGTAAGATAACATTTCTATCCAACTTTAGCTTTCTCATCATTATTTATTGTCATGTTTGATATCTCACTCGATTATGAATCTTAGATGTGTTGACATAAATTCAAGTTGTATATGAAGTTTAGGTTGGCAACGCTGGTGCAAATACAAAAACTACATACAAAGACTACCTTCATTTTTATTTATTTTCTTTTTTAAGGTTCTAACAATATAGAGATTTGTGCTGTTTTCGATTTAAAAAATGGGATGGAGTAACTTTCCTCATGTTCTTTTATATATTTACTGAGTTGTTTGTTTGTTTTTTTAATTATTTATTGAGATAATCTATTAAGGCAAATATCAGAAATTGTAAAAGTCTTGCAGGAAAAAAAAAAAAAAAGAACAGAAACCAAACAAAACCAACTGAACAGTCATAATCATCATTAGGAATCCCTTCAGCTGATCCAGTCTGGCACCACCCCAGTTTCTTCTGCAATAGGAACCTAACCAGTTTCCTCTGACTGACATGAAAGCCATCCTTTCAGAGTTAATGCGACCACTGTCAAATCATTGCATCGTTCTCTTTCCTGGTTCATTCAGCCTGCCATTGACCTCTGATGTACAGGAATTGTGTAATTCTTTGAAAAGGTGCAGCATGTCCTGACATTTAGCTTAGAACTTCCTGTTTAAACTCAGTTTCACATCCTTCTCAACGGCTGCAGCTACATTCACTTTGAGTAAAAAGTCTGTCAGACAGAAAGAGAGAAGCAACGTGGAAAGAAAATTCGATCAGTTATATGGATGTAACACCACAGTGGAAAGGTTGTGACCTACTCTGCACTGTCATCAAGCAAACTTGATTAACAAAAAGTTTATAAAGCAAAGACATTCGTTCTGGCATTTGCCATCTTGGTTTTTGTCCTTGATCACAAGTTCAACATATTCCACTTAGTTCAATAACATAAAACTTCTGTAAGCTCTTGTGTAGCTCACCACTCAATCCACCACAAGGGGAGAAACATACTGAGGATTTAGCCAACTTCATGACAAAATAAACAACATAGCAAGATGCTACACTTGAAGTGATGGTGACCTTTTAAATGTACATATTCTTTCCATTACTGTACCCTTTGACGGCTTGTTGGTAATAATCTAGCAGAAGTCAGCTGGCCAAACCTGCCCATACTGTCGCTGCGACATCAAAGGAACACAGCCCATCCTCGTTGAGCCTTTTCTGCAGGACAGCAGTCGGTGGGAGGAGGAGGGAGATGATGATGACGAGGATGAGGACCATGAGGACATTGAAGTGGTAGTAAAGGAAATGGCTGCCCTGAAGAAGGTGTGTGAATATACTTCTGTAATGTTCTAATCCATTTTAGCAACAGTAGAAGATAGAAATATGTCTGTTTTGCTTTTTTTTTTTTTTCGGACTAACTCTGCTCGACAGTTCTAGTATGGGTTGCTTTTTTAACTCATTCCAACAGCAGTTTCATGTAGCATGTGTAGCAGATCCGATTCTTCACATATCTAATAAAATATGCTATTATGATCTAATTGCAGGGCTATGCAATTTGATGAAAAACTTTAATGATTTTCAAATGACAAATGTTTCTTTGTCTTTAAATGAAAACCTTCAAAAGCCTTAATTTAGTCATCAAGCCATCATCATACTTTTCTTTAGGTGTCAAATGCCTACAGATGTGTCCAAAGTCGGTCCTAATGAGCCATAAACCTGCAGAATTTCTATGTATCCCTGCTTCAACACACTTGACTCAAATTAAATTACTCTAACAGCCTATGAACTTCAGCACAATGACTTATTTTGTTTCAGGTGTGTTTAAGCAGGGATACATAGAAAACCTGCAGGACTGTGGCACAGAGATGGACACCCTTCCTTTCAGTTAGAAAGCTAATGTGCCAATGATAGTGATAAAAAGGGTTATGCTGTAAATTACACCTGCTAAACCATCTGGAGTTAAGCAATGTCAATATGTTGCTATAGTTACATCAAGCACTGTATAAACTTACAAACTGAGCCCTTAACATGGTTGGAAACATTCGGGATGGTTTATGCTGCTTGTCTCCGTCAGCCATTAACTCTATAGGAAGGGTTGGTCCAAGATTTTACAGGAATTTTAGAGTGTCCTTTTTGCTGGAGGATGAACAAGAAAAAAGTTTTTCCACTGGCATTTAATTAATAAAACCTTTTTCGACAGTTTTCGAGTTTGGGCCAAGTTCCCAGCTCCCACATCAGTGCTCCACCACTGCCTCCTAAAAACCTCCCAGTCCCAAACTGCCCATCTCCCTCCAGCCAACCTCAGATATCTGAAACCAAGACAATGGCCAAACAAAAATGCTCTTACTCGGTAAATTCCATTAAATACTCTGGATGTTTGTACGTTGTTGCAGATTTATGCTTTTTTGCAACTTGATAATTAGATGTGTTGATTTTAGTTGGTCTCTGCTGGTAGTAAACTCACTAATTTTCCATCTTCTCTGCAGGCTCAGGGTGGCAGTGAAACACACAGGCACAGACCACAAACAAACAGGTAAGATGCTGCTCATCGCAGAGCAGAAAGAGGACTGATGTCTGCAGTTGTATTTGAAAGATTTTAAATTACAGGCTACTGCTCAGGTTTACAGTATTATTTTTGTCATTTTCGCTTAATTTGCAAATATTTTGGTAAAATAAGTTTCAGTTTTTTAAGGAAGCTTAAAACTGTACATTTCTGCTTTATCCAGCCACAAAAGACTCAACTTATTTTGCAGAGCAGGCCTGTGCTGTATTGTCTTCATTCCTTTATTTTCATATTACTCTCATTGTGAAAGGGTTTTTTGTACTTCCTGTTTTCTGTTTTTTCATCTTTACTTTATTTATTCAGCTATTTAGTTCATTCATTTACTTAGAAATGTTACTAACAGAGTGCAACGGCTCTTAAAGTATCCAAGTTCCAGCAATCAGAGAAAACTGTATTCTAGAAATGATGAGAAATCGAGTTTCACTGCTTTGATTTTGCTGAACAAGCTGATGCATTAAAGGAAGGATGAATGCTGTTTTACAGCATACATTTTGAGGCAACAAAGAATTCATTTACATAACTGGGCAGAAAAGAAATTAGCTTCACAAAACAGAACTTCTTCACATAATTATACCAGATTGAGACAAATTCCTTTTCTTTCATGTGAGGCCAATTTGCAACCGTCTTTTTTTTCTTTTTTTTTTTTTTTAGTGAACATTGCTTTTAATTCTATTTATAACAGCCATGTGTAAAAACCTACTGCACCTTTCTAGTTTATACACTTTAAACAAGATATCCACATTGATCCATGCTGGCAGCTGGATGGAGTCTCTGGCATTATAATAACTGAATATGTTTTCCTTGTTTGCCAGAGGTGAAGAACAGAACCCTGGTGGCTTCAGGTCACATCTGCTCTCTCACAGGTAATAAATGACTCCTCTGGACCTCACGGTCACATAAAATTATTTTTCAGCTGAATGTGCAGCATGAAGTGTTACTACCAGGAAACAGTACCGGGAAGTTGAGAGTTGCTCATACATAACACACAGTTCATCTGTATTTATATTCCTGTTTGCTATTCTGTGTCAAATAGTGCTGAATTCCTCGGAGAAGCTAATTTTCTTTCCTCTTCTGACACATCTGCTGAATGTAAGTTATGACCTGCTTTGAATCTGATTCCTCTGCAAATATTTTTCCTTAGAATTAAGTGTCAAGTATTGTTCTATTTGAAATTAGTTAAGTTATGAATGTGTAAAGAAAACATTTTGATGTGTAAAATTTCTACAGGAATCTCATAATGAAAGGAGACACATCGAAATGCAGATTTTTGGGAGCCTCTACTATTAGATTCAGTTCCGCAAACGCAAAAGCTTAACATAAATAAACATACAATAAATATTTGTCAGCCTTGCTCATATAATAAAAACTAGAAAATCACACTGCGGCAGTCATAAAATTAGTTCAGGCTCATGACTGTACTGAAGCACAGCAGATAAAAAATAGAAACACTGACATGTTTCTTAGACCGGTAAGATTTTTTTTTATTGGGAAAAATGTCTGTTGCACTTTGGTTTCTGGTCATATTTTTTCCACTTATGACCTCATCTATAACACATAATGGCCTTTTTCCTCCCAGTGGACTTTGAGTTCTCACTGAAGCAGAAGCACAGGTGTATTAATGATAGCCGGTCCAGGTTTACGGCATGCTGGTTCACTTTAATGGCTTACTGGGGTGCGTGATGGAATGAGACACAATTAATTGCACCTGTTCTTTTCCTGCTGTGATAAGTTAAAACGTCTGCTGTGTAAGAAAGGCCCATTATTCTAATGCAGAAAGAAGTTTTCACATTGAGTGTTGTCCTTTTTTCATTTCCAATTTTCACATTTGAGCCACGGTTTAGAGAGATGACTCAATATGAAGGCTGCATTCAGTATTTTGCCAGACTTCTAGACCAATTGCGAGACTTGGGCATCTGGTGACCTCTTTTTGTGGTTGTGTGTAGGTGCAGCAGCCTGGATCGGACCTTCCAACCAATTTAAAGAGAGGAGAGAAAAGGAAATGGAAGGCAGAAGAAAAAGAGAAAGAAAGCAAAGAACTAACCTGGGAGACATAACAAGAACAATGTCATCCTAAAAAATAAGTATCACCTGGAATCCGGTTAAAATTGAAGAAAAAAATGGCAACTGAGATTACTTCATTCAAGAAATGAATCCTCATTGAATGTAATTCTTGTTTTCCGTCTCATGCTTAACTGTGAAGACCACCTGACACATTGCTGATAAGAATTATGGGTGTGACGGGAAGAAAAATTCCCCACTGCGGCCTCCTACTGTTCAGTAATCACACTGCCATTATCAGCACAGGGAACTGAGTACTCATTTCTAAATATAGTCTCACACACCCTCTCCTTTGTAATTAAAGCATTTAATAAGCCTTGGATATGAAAATAAACTAAGAGAAGGGTTGAAAATGAAATTACGAGGACATGAAAGAGGCTAATCACGTTACCAGGATAAACATGAAACTGATGAAAAATGCCGCTTCGTCCCCTAAACCATGTATGTTCTTATGGAGATGCAGGCACCGCTAATGATGGTCTTGGTATCACTTTATCAAGTTATCTTCTATGTACCAAGCAAAAAAACTTGTAACTGATATATTCTTGTACATTTTTCTCTCTTTAATTACAAACAAATTAAATAATTGTAAGAGGTTTTATTTATTGTCTTTATGTTCAGGCAAGTGTTGACTGAAAATGTGTGGGTAAAAACATGTATTGGTACAAGGAAGACTAGGTCCAATTAAGGGTGGCACAAAAAAAGGGTTAGATTGATGGGGTGTGGGGTAATTGTGGCATAAAGGAGTAAATAATGTCATGTAGTGAAAAGTTTAACTCATAAGAGAAGGTGGAGAAAATAGTCATTTCTCAGGGATAGGCTGCCAGAGTGTCTTCAATCCAGAAGAGGAATTCACACACTTTGACATAGACACCAGGGTAGTTGGGCTGAGCACAGCCTTGGCCCCATGACACCAGGCCATGGACTTCTCCAACACACACCAGTGGGCTGCCAGAGTCACCCTGGCAGGCATATAAGGACCAATTATAAACAAGTACTCAAGGAAAATCTTCCACAGATGAAGAACTCTGGGTAATGTTCAGTAAAACTCACATTACAGGCATCTCTGCCTCCATCCATGTACCCAGCACACACCATCCTGCGTGTGATCATGCCAGGATAGGCGTTCTCACAGTCCTCATCGTGTACTATGGGCACGTCCAGGCACTGCAGACGGTAGGGCATATTCACTGCAACAAGTACAACACAGAGGTGCTCATGCAAATGGAGGTTTTTCTGTACACCTGTTTGGTATGTTCTTTCATTTAAATCACCTTCTTCACCATCCATGGCGGTGTTACCCCACCCAGACACAGAACAGGGAAGCCCTCCTATTGGACACCCTGTGGGCAAGGGGATTGGTGCAACTGCTTCAGTCACCTCCACAGGATGGAAGAGCTTGATCAACATGATGTCATAATCCAGGGTTTGGTAGTCATAGCTGGACACAGACATGTGAATAGGATTTGGACTTTAGCTGTTTCTGTACGTAGACTGAATAGATACATTTATCAGAAACTGTATGTTGTTTACAAGTTCATTTTATGCTGGAAGTCTATTAGAATGGGAGACACTCCATTTAAACTTCTGTCCTACTCTGATTGGTCAACATCGAGATGTTTCATCCAGTATATAATTCTGGATCATGTTGCTAATCAAGGCCTTTTGTCAGCGAGTAGCGGTACATGCCAGTTCTGTTGTTTAACACTGGGTGCAAAAGGGGTGTCCGGTGTAAGGTAATTACCATGGCTAAGAGGTAAACTGGTACAGACCTGTAATGCAGGTCTGTACCAGTTTTGCAATATGTTATTGATTCCAAACAAAACACAGTATCGTCACGGCAAAAATAAGATGGCCTCAATTCACCAATATCACTGAATCAGTGGGAGACGGCTGACAGGAGACAGGCGCAGCAGTATATTTCAGTGACTTAAGATAAGGGCTGTTTACTTCATACAGGAACTTGTTTACATTGCTCTCAGGTCCTTCAGACAGCTATCTATTCTATCTCAAAGGGACAAACATGCATTCCTCCAAAAGCAAACAATGCATAGACTGTGGAGATAATGCTAAATGTTGACTGAATGGTGAATGACTGGACAGTAGTTCAAGGTGGCTGTAATTGGGAGAGGCTGGCAACAAGCAATTTCACAATCAAGAGAACAAATTTTCAAAACCTGTTCACATCTGTGTTTACATCGTTGTCTTTCCTAAACAAAAAAGAAAAAGAAAAAAGAAAAATCACACCAACCAAAAACTGTTCCAATTGCAGCTCCAAAGTGGCAACAAAATTAAACATGTAGATGTGCAATTTCTACTGTGGAGAAAACATTAAAGTACTTTTAAAGCTTAACAGTAACTCAGACATGCTAAAAAAAATAAATTTTTACTGAAAAGAAATCAATGCTATTATCATAAACTGCATTATTCAGCCACATCTCATTAGTATCTTTAAAATTTTTCAATTTTAAATATAAAATCATTTGATTTTTCATTATTCTATTAACTCTTTTAATAATGTGGTTTGTAGTTTGCAACTGTGTGTTCCACATGCATCAGACTAACAGTATCTGTAGATAATTGATCCTAAACATCTTACATCAGTTGAGACGAAAATGTTGGTCTTGCTAAACCAACATTGATAAGTCGACATCCTGTGTGAGGGAGGAAAAGGAATCACTGCGCACGCAGCACTTCAATTGATTCAAGATTCATGTCTAACTTTGAGAGAATATCCTCCTGTGGTGGAGAATTCTGAGCTTTGTACATTTTCTCACCCTTGACATGTACAAAAAAGCTCACTGAAGAATCAGGAAAGGCTTAAATAGCATGAAGTGTTCTTTAAACAGTGAAAATGTAAGAGATGAAACAGATGAATCCTTTTATCGCTCACCTGGGGTGCCAGATGACGGTGTCTGTCTTCATGAGCTGCTCTGTTCCCTCAGACACACGTACATCATGTTCTCCCAGCATGATCTGCATTGCATAGGGACTGAAAGGAGTGTAATGTACTAGTTAAACATCAAAGCAGAAGAAAATTTCAAGTGTTTCTCTTAATCACTCAAAGGTGAATAAGTCTTATTCTCCTCTTTGTTTAATTTGTCTGCCATCCTGTAGCTCACAGAAAACTTGTATGAAGTCAAGTCAGACTGATGGTTTCACCGAGAGAAGTTTTCTACATGAAACAAGGCTCACATATTCTGGAAGAAATGAATGATTTTCTTGGTCATTGCATACTTACTTGTACCAACAGTGAGCAACAGAGAGCACCCACTGCTTGTTGATGAGCACTCCCCCACAGTAGTGGTAGCCATAGTTGAGGGAGGCCATGTATGGACGAGAGTGAGGCTCACACTCCTGCCCGCCAATGATCCTGCCATCTTCCCGGGGAACTGCCACTGTCACACAGAAACAGCAAAGATAAATGACTCGGAATAATATGTAACCCAAACTTTATCATGTTTTTTCTAAAACGAGACATCATTATGTAAATGTATAGCTTTGAGTGTATTCACAGTTTTGTATAAGTGTGTGTTCCTGTCTTTACCAGCAGCTCCAACCATCAGCAGCAGAGCCAGCAGTCTCATGGTGTCTTGTGAATGATGAGAAGACACCTGGACACCCCCCCAGCTCATATTTATACCCCACCGACCTGCTGTGCTCAGCCTGTTTCCACTCCTCCCTTTTTTTGTTTTTGTTGATCCCATCTGTGTCTTTTCACCAGGTTATCACCTTAGTAACCCAAAACCCATCTCTTATCCTCCAAATTTTGTATTTGCCAGCTTCAGCCCCGTCACATCACACTCGCTGTGGTTGTGTCATCTGCACCACCTCAAGGTCGTCACACATTAAAAACCTGGCGATGGTTCTCTCATGGGTTACTCATTATTGGCAAGCTACAGCATGAAAAAAAAATGAAAGCACTCTATGCTGCCCTTGTCTAGGCAGGATAAAAGTAGAAAATTACAAAAATAACAGGTATGTAAATATGTATAGGTATATATAGTTATATATGGTCATAGTAACAAAATAGAAAAATGAGATATATGGATGTGATGTTTTTTGCTCTACTTTTCGGTATCCTTGAGCAAAAGCCAAAACATGTGAGAAAGATGCCGTCTGTGGTCCAAAAATAGCTAGAACATGCTATTCTTTTCTGTTTTCGTGTGAGATAACAGTCAATTCAAGCAGGAGCTCCTTGATTAGTTTGTTTCATGACATTATACATTGTATGTGACACATCATGACTGGCAAAGTAGTGATTTTGGGGATTTTTTGGGGATTTTTTTACTCATATTGTATAAAACCTGTAAAGAGTTGAAAATAAAGATGGGGCAGGACAAACAGAAGTTTGGAGGAGGGTGGGGGTGAGAAGGTGGGGAAGAGGAGGGGTGCACGGGAGGCCACAGAGGAGTTACAGTATAAAAGTCATGAGAAGCAGGTCATTCACGTCCACCCTGGTTGTAGGAAGGCTCACGTCAGCTCCATGATGATTGGTCTGATCATATCCATGATCCTGGGTGCTGCAGGTACAGAGCATTTGCTGTATGTACAGATTGTTTAGGATAACCAATGAATTCAAAACATAATCATTAATGAGAAGTTTGCGTGTCTTTGATGCCACAGCTGCAGCTCCCATGGATGACAAGATTGTGGGAGGCTACCAGTGTGAGGCTCACTCTCAGCCCTGGCAGGTGTCCATCAACATCGGTTACCACTTCTGTGGAGGCTCCCTCATCAGCGAGCAATGGATCATCTCTGCAGCCCACTGTTGGCAAAAGTTTGTGCTGCATTGTTTAATTCCAGAAGTCTCAACACATGGTAGAGAAAACCACAGTTAACTTTTCTTTGTGTTATTTTCAGCCCCTTTTCACAGATTGCAATCCTGGGCGACAACCACATCTGGATGCATGAGGGCACTGAGCAGTACATGTCAGTGGATGCCATCTACTGGCATGAGAACTACGATTACAAGACCCTGGACTATGACATCATGCTGATGAAACTAGCACACCCTGTCTCTGTCAACCAGTATGTCAAGCCTGTCCCTCTTCCCAAAGCTTGTCCCACACCAGGGGACATGTGCATAGTGTCTGGATGGGGTAACATCTATACTGATCAAGGTGAGGCATGCCTGATCTCCACTACAGATTAAAGCCCAGAAAACATGTGAAACTCTTTTTGTTGGCATGTACAGAATATAGTGTCAAAGGACATGGTTATATATTAGTCACATTCAGGCATTTTCAGGGCAATTTAAACAAACAAAAATCTGAATATTCACGGTTGTGACAATTTATAAAAATGAGCAAATTGGAACACAAGCTTTAAATAAAAAAAAGAAGAAATACTTTCATTTTCAATTCAATTCAACTTCAATTTTAAACTGTTGTCATGTCTAGGTTTCATAGGTGCTACATTCTTCTGTAGAGAATGAATACATGTATTGACTGCCTGTAAAACTGCATCATTACTTATATATTTTTGCAGTAAATTACAGATGCTTTTAAATTATCATTTCAGTTGCAAGACTGTTGACAATATGACACAAACTGTATATGCGAAGTCATGCAACACTCCTGTGAAAATAACAGGGTTCAGAAACAACAAGCAAACCGTTTCACAGCAAAAGTGAAATGGAGACTCAATACAGCTAAAAGACAAACTGTCTTGTTATTGTAATGAGTAAAACCAGTGATTATCCCACAGTCATACACAGTATCCAGTATACAGGAAATACTGCTCAAATAGGTTACAAATGCTGGGAAATATTACCAGTATACCACTGTTGTCATTATTAAAATCCTTTGCTTTGATGCATCTGTTATTGTGCCTGAAGTTATTCCAGATTCCTCTGCAGAATTGTGTAATTGGTTAAGTTTGAAGACTTACTGAAACCCTTTTATAACTGATAGGCGCACAACATTGTCACCACCACAGTAAGAAACCAATTAAAGCTACAATGAGGGGGTGGCATGTCTTGAAATCGCTATCTCTCTTAAACCATTGTTTTTCTTTCTTGCTCTTAACTGCAGTGTTCAACCCATTTTACCTTCAGTGTGTGGAAGTCCCCATCTTGTCCAACAAGGAGTGTGAAGACTCCTATCCAGGCCAGATCACTGAACGAATGGTTTGTGCTGGATACCTGGAAGGAGGCAAGGATGCTTGTCAGGTATTTATCACACAATTAGGCAGTTTTAAAGAACTGTCTGTACCACTCTGTAATACTGTCTGTATTCATATTTAAGAAATCATAGCTTAATGGGATGACAGTATGAGACAAATCTGCTCTTTGCTAGTTTTCTGCCTTTTCTGTCCTGTACAGGGTGACTCTGGTGGGCCTCTGGTGTGTAACGGAGAGCTGCAGGGAATCGTCTCTTGGGGATATGGCTGTGCTCAGCCTAACTACCCAGGTGTTTACACCAAAGTCTGTTCTCTGATGCCTTGGATCAATGAGACCCTTTCCAGATACAGCTAGGCTGTGATCACCCATCACAGAACTACATGAGAGAAGGGAGAGCAGAGGGAGACTAAAATAGAAGGAGACAGGAGGCAGGTGGTTATGGGTACTGTCAGAAACATAACAGTGGGAGGGCAGCAAAAAGAGAGCCACAGAAAGAGATGGAGAAATAAAAAAATGTAATATTCGAGGGGATGATCAATAAAGTTCATCACTTTTTCTTGCATTGGTGTGCTTATACTTGCTGAGAAATTGGTTATTTAAACCACTAAGTTGTTGCTGTCCCTTTCGGCTTGTCCCTCTGAAGGGGTCGCCAAAGTCAATCATCACACAGAATTGCCACAGGTTTTAAGCTGAATGCCCTTCCTGATGCAACTCTCTGCATTAATCAGGCTTGGGAGCGGCCCTAAGATGACAATTGTGTCCTCCTCGGGGCTGCAGCTATTTAAACCACTTTTAGACTATTCATAATTCTGTATTTAATATCGGTGAGATTTTCACCAAAAAAAATACTAAGCACATGTAGAAAAATCACAGCTGACAAAACTATAATTATGCAAACCAAACACATTATAGATGAATGAGGCTTTTCTTTGTCTTGTATCATCTCACAGTCTCTCCAGTTCCATCCATGCAAGGTAAACAAAACACACAATTTGCAAAAGAACTCAATAAAAAAAGTAAGTCCCAAAACAAAATAATTTCTCTCTGGGTTTATTAATAATTATTATTATTATTATTATTATTATTATTATTATTATTAATAATAATAATAATAATAATAATAATAATACATTTTATATATATATATATATATATATATATATATATATATATATGCAAATCCTGAAAACAGACATTTTACACTGTATTACTTTAAAACGTTTTCTTTTTATCTTTTTCCTTTTTTATTGGAAAAAAAAATAAAGTGCCTCACTTTATTTTTGCTGATGCACGTAAACAAAAGGCCCATTTTGATTTTCTGTCTATTCACTGCAAAATACTGGAGACACCAGAAATGGAAGGACAAATTTGTTGCACCACCTCATTTATCAATGTCAGAGCACAACAAAAGCCTGAAATTCATCCAATGAGTTCTGTCCAGCACTGAAATCGTGGTCACAAGTCCCTCCTTCAACAGAAAATCTGGTGGCAGGGACACTGAAGTAAAAACGCAAAAGCTTTTTCAGTACACAATAAGATTTGCCTTGTTATCTGTGTTATCATTCTGATTTTTATCAGGCTGAAAATAGGATACTTCTTATTGTGACTGCCAAAATTAGTCACTGAGGGGTGATTGCAGAAGTCTATCTGACACGTAAATCCAAACAAAGAGGATCAGGAATCTCTTGCGGTTCAGGTTTTATTTATCCTCTCAGTTAAAGATTACTGCTTGATACATTTTTTACTTAGTATTTGCAAACTGAACTTATGTAAACTATCAAATATGCGGTCAACAGAAAATATCAGCATCCACTTTCACCCTCTCTCTGTGCCAAGCAAAACCAAAATCACAGACAGACTCAGGTGACATCAATTAGGCAATCACTCAGCTGTAGGCACACACACACACACACATACATACATACACAGACACATACATACACAGACACACAATACCCTCTAGTGACAGACTTACTGATTCACATCCTTGCTTCTACACTTCTCTTTTGTGGATTTTCTGAAAAAAAAAGATAGTTTTGATCTGAAAGGTATTTTAAAAGTGCAGTGATGGAAAATCAGTCTCAAAGCCCTGTAAATCTGATAGCTTTTGTCTTAATTTACAGAAGATTTTTTTTAAAGGCAATTCATAGAGCTCAAGCTGCTTTTCAACTTAGTGGTTGATTGATCTCCCAGATATCCCATTAAGATAAACCTCACAATGATTAAAGACTAAAAAAAAATAAAAACACTTTACTTTTCACACTTGCTTTCCAATATTCTTCATAAGGTTGTAAGAGGAGCTGCTGGAGGGGAAAAAAAGCTGTTATCTTGTTTGACATTTTTGATGGATGGACACAGAAATTTTCCTCCCATCTGTTTTCCACAGCAGCAAAGACTGTGGTACACCTGTTGCTCTGCTCAGAAATGCTGATCAACTATCTTCATTCAAACAGTCCTAATTTAAAGTGTAACCAAGTTCTATATCTACTGATGGTGTGAGGATATAATAAAGTGCACCAGCCTAAATCACTATCAGTCAAAACCTAAAACAAATTACATGTGGTAACTGAAAGAACATGATCAAGAATAAAACAATGTTTTATTTAACAAATCATATTTAAAAGCACTTTTAAATAATATAATAGTTCTTTAAAAATATTATTCAATTCTTAACATAAAGCTCCATACAGACCTAGACCAAGTTAACTGTAAACCTAAAAGAAATAACAAAATAACACAACAAACGAAAATCAGTTGCAAAACAAAGCAAAACCAAACAGTAGTAAAGAAATTAAATGGTCCAGTTAACCTTAAAAAAAAAAAGTCCTATACGTGTAATATGACCCCAAAGCAATAATGACAATTGACTAGAAGTTGTAAGCACACAACAATGAAAAAGTAGGAACTATTGAGAACATCAACCATACAGCAGAGGCCACATGTCATTCATTCATTCATTTTCTGAACCGCTTAATCCAATTCAGGGTCGCGGGGGAAGCTGGAGCCTATCCCAGCTGGCTTTGGGAGACAGGCAGGGTACACCCTGAATAGCTCGCCAGTCCGTCGCACTGCAATATAAGTTTTAATTTAGCTACTCACTTCATCAGGACATCATCACCGACCCTTATTCCGCTCTGACACACCGCTGCTTCCAGCAGCCGCAAAACCACATCACCTTCGGTGTGCACACCTTTAGTGCGTCACTAATCACGGGCTGCCAGAAGTAACGGGGAAAGAGCGGGGGTGTCGCCCAAGGTGCATTCACGTACACCAACCGCAGGGCCGGATTAAAAGTGCACAGGCTCCTGGGCCCAGAGTATTCCAGGGGCCCCCTTCCCCACAGCAACGTTGTAAAAATTGTGAATGATACACTGTGACACAGCATTTCTAACATCTTTCAGCCAATGGAACTAATTGCAATACACTATACACTGTGGTGTAATTGTCTGGCTTTTACATTTGTTTTCATATCCAAACTGCTGGTATATGTCCCACATGGGCCCCAAGTGGACGTGGGCCCCTGGGCCTGTGCCCATTATGCCCATTGGAAAATCCGGCCTTGACCACCCCAGTTGGAAATCAGCTCCATATAGAATCCATAACTCGGTTACAAAAGTAAGATATTAAAAAGAAATTATATGATAGAGAAATCCCTTTAGTTGCATCAATAATATACGTTTTCAAAAAATAGTTTCAAATGCCAATACAGTGAAATTTGCTTGAATGACGGCACTCAGATTAAACATCCTTTCTAAATGATATGTGATTCTTATACTGCGACAGTTCCCTACCTGGGGTCCCTAAAGGAGCACAGGGGGTCTGAGACTTTGACTGTTCAGAATCCGTGTGACTGAAATTAAAGTTGTGTCCACACAGACATGAGTTGAGATGTAGCCACTTTAGTATCTTCATGCATGAAGAGAGTCCACGAGGAAAATATGTTGGGACCCACTGTTCTACTGTGCAGGGCAGAGATAGCTGCAAGCCATCTGCAGATCTTTTCAGCCAAACACCTAATTTATTAAAATGTTTTCCCAAAGAAGGAAAAAGGGAAACAGTTTTTTTTTTTTTTTTACACAGTATCAAAATGCTGCAGATGTTGGAGGGGTTTTGACCTTAATGAAAGCTAAGGCAAACTGTAAACACCTTCTGTTAGGGCCCTGCAATGGACTGGGTAGCCTGTCCAGGGTGTACCTTGCCTATTCTCTGCTGATTGCTGGCTCCAGCTTCATTATGTGACCCTGAGTCGGAATAAGCAGTAACAAACAAGCCTGAATGAAGGAATTCTGATTGGGGACTGTGCGTTTCAGTAGCGCTCAGTACCAACATTGTATTGGGCATTACTGTATGTTTTCCTTATAATGTGTGAGTCCTCTACAGGTAAAGCATGGATGCTAGGTTAGTGGGTGTTTCTAAATGATTCCTCTGAGTGTGAGTAGAAATGGTTGTCTGTGTCTCTGTATAGGGCTTGTGAACGGACGTGATGACGTAATGCTTTCTGAGACGTAAATAGTAGACTGGGGCCATTTTCGGAGTCCATTCCTGAGGAATTACATGATAGAGAAATAGATTAGACCAGACGTGTAAAATTTTCAGAAAAAATGTTGAAAGTTCAATGTAAAAAGTGTTTGGTACAGGGACAAACTTCTTCCCGAAGCAAGAAGAAGTTATTTTGAAAAAATTGCAACAATCGGAGATAAGACCCTTATGAAATATTAACAAAAGAGAGGAACCTGGACCCTGACGCCTTACCCCCTCTCATTTCCTCAATTTCCTGATATCGTCACATATCTGGTCTGTGGAGTGAGTGCTTATACTAAGATGCAGTCTTGAAATTACAAATCTCTTGAAGCTCTTGTGCAGTTCCTAAACAACTGGGTCCATGACTTGGAAATATGCAAATTAGGTGCTCCGACAACATCATCATTCGTTCCAAGGTTTGTATATCTTTACCGACACCCTGTGATTAGTGAAACACATTTAGCCGAAATGAATGAATGAATGGACAAATGAATAAATAAATAAATAAATAGTTATTTAAAAAGAATAACTAATTTTCATGTTTTTTCCCGGACCATAAGGCGCACTTTAAATCCTTACATTTTCTCAACTATCAACAGTGTGCTTTTTGATCCGATGTTCCTTGTGTATGAAGCCATCAGGAGACCGGTGGAGAAAGTTTATGTTACAGACTACAGTATGTGGTGCCCAGTCTAGGGCAGGGCTTTTAAATTGGTTTTGCAACTATTACATTTTTGTACATGATACTTTTTATTGATAAGCACCTTGTTCAGAATGTACTCCCCTCTTACCTTGACTTGTAGTGTCCGGCAATCTGCAACGCTGCACTGGAAAAAGGGAATAGATCAATTCTGATTGGCCCACTCAGGAATCCACTCATATTTCTTTTTTATAAAATCAAATGTTTATTCTTGAAAAGGTACTAAATATATCACAGCTGTTTCTGAGGTCACTTCTCAGGCATTTTCCGACACATTCTCTTTATGTGTGCATGTTTCTATGAGACTGGTTTATAATTGTATAAAGCATACTAGGTTTTTAGTAGATCCTTTCATTGCCTTCCAGTATTGTTGCTACATTATTTTCTTTCATTTTCTCAAGGAGAAATTACACTCATTAGGCTTCCGAGCCCGCTCCACAAGGCTATCAAACAGCTTCATTCATCAGGCGGTCAACATGCTGAACTCAATCCACTTGAGGGATCCTCCTAGGACCCTCACACACATAATGCCTGCCACCCCCACCCTGACCCCCTGCCTCCTTCACTGGACCACAACAAAAGCCTTGCACATATGACTTTTGCTTTTATTTATCTTTTTTTTTTTTCTTTTTTTTTTTTTTATCTTACTCTAGGTTATTTATTGTATTTTTACTCTTAGCTTATCAAACACCAGGGAGAGGTATTTCAGTTCATTTGTATGTTTCACACATACAGTGAATTTTGAATCTGTTTTTTTTAAATGTACATTTGCACATCTTCTTGAAGACGTGGAAATTTGACCAGATGTAAAACGCTGTTGTTCCAGATGACGCATTTGTAGAAGTGAGTGTGTTCAGTCCATCCAAACCACCAAGAAACCTCCTTTCATAAGGAAAAGGAGGTTTTAGCTTTGTGATTCTTTCAGGCCTTCACATGAAAGGATTTACAGGATAGAGTTACAAAAACCTGTTTCCTTAACTTGCTGAGATGAACATGCCTGTGTTTGGGTTTATCTCGCTTTAGATGGTTATATTAATTTTCTGTCATATGTTTGAGGTAAAAGAAATTCTGATATAGCTGTATATGGTGTTTGTTTGTTTGTTTGTTTGTTTTAATGAGCCATACACTCATTTCTGAATTAGGAGGAATAAAACTAATACCCATCCATATTTTCTGCAGAATGTCCAGGAAAAAGAAAGAAATGAACCAAAGACTCTGCTTTTAATGATTTATTCCTAATACTGTTCAGTACATCTGATGGAACATTAACAGCAAGTGATGTTGATCTGCTTCATTGAACATCTTTGATTGGATCACTCAGTTGCTGGCCATGGTGCTCTCCAGCCAGTCGTTGAAGATGCAAACCTAAAAATGAAAGAGACCGGCGTTAGAGCAAATAAGCAGTTCATGCAGTCAGAGTTGAGCTTAGGCAGAGACTAATTTTTCTGCAATTATTTCGGTTTCAAAAAGTTACCTTGGCGTAGACACCAGGGTGGTCCCTCTCAGCACATCCGTAGCCCCAGGACACAACACCCTGCAGCTGACCATTGCACACAACGGGGCCACCAGAGTCACCCTGAAAACAAAATATAAGAAAACCAGTGATGATTAAACTTTTTTTTAAATGAATATACATATTGCAGTGTAATTGTGATATTTGCAGTATTATACAATTGCATCTGGTTTAAACAGTAATTACTCTATATTTGACTTCCTTCATACCTGGCAAGAGTCCTTGCCTCCCTCCAGGTATCCAGCGCAGAACATGGAATCAGTGATCATGCCAGGATAGGAGTTGTCACAGTCCCTGTCAGACAGGATGGGGATGTTCAGGCACTGCAGCCTGTCGCCATCAACTGTGATGTTTGAAAGAGAGAATGTATGAAAAGAGTTTATAATAGTGACACCACATAGTAAATAATCCTTTAACTCCAGACTTGGAAAGTGCAGATCTTACTTACCTGAGCTCATGGTGTTACCCCAGCCAGCAACTCTGCACATGGTTCCAGCGGAAGCACAGCTGGAGGGGAGAGCCACGGGCTTCACATACTGGTTGAGGGTGGCGGGCCTGCTCAGCTTGATCAGCATGATGTCATTGTCGATGTTGTAGGAGCTGTATCTAGGGTGGCGGATGACTTTGGAGGAGCTGATGAACTGCTCGGTTCCCTCGTTAATGCTGATGTCGTGCTCTCCCAGACGGACCTCCACACGGCTAAGGGATTAGGGCAAAAACACAAAACAGAGGCATAAAATATTAAAGTACAAACACCTGGCAGGTAAATCAGATCTACAGCTTTGGAAAAACATGAAGAATACACTCACGACTTGTAGCAGTGAGCAGCAGACACAACCCACTGGGCACTGACCAGGGAGCCACCGCAGAAGTGGTAGCCAGAGTTCAGAGACACAATATGTGGCTCAGTGTGGGGCTGGCACTCAAACCCTCCGACGATCTTGTCGTCGTCAAGGGCAACTGAAATCACACAGAAAACTATGCATTAGGTTTGTTTTTCCCAGCCCAACAAGGATAAAACTTGTTATTTTTTAGTTATTAACTGTCAAAGTGTACTTTATTAACACTCACAAGCAGCTCCGATGAGAAGAACAAAGACCAGAGACCTCATGATTCCTGAGTGATCCTGATGATGAGAGTACTTCACCTGCGGTTGGGATTTATACTCACAGAGAAGAGCTGCCCTAACTCTCCAAGCGTCTTCATTGGTCACCAAAAGGCCAATCACTGCAGGAGGGTTTGGAAACAGGTGATCTCTTTCTGAGATTAGATATGAATGGCTAAGTCAGCAATTTCATAAAAAATTATTTGGAAAAGTCTGAATAGGTTTCACTTTTCTTATTCTTTTTTGTCTACATCGTCAGTGCTGGCAAAACAACAATTATCAATTTTCCATAACATACAATGTAGCTGCTATTTAAAAGGATTAAACAGGATCACTGAATATTCGAGTCATGTGAACTTGCATGGCTTGTTTCAATCTATTCAATGCTCATGACTGAATAATTAATTGTAGTCATGTAATATGTATGAACTGTGTTATATTAACAATGTGAAGTATGATAAAACTGTCAAAACCTCAGGAGTTCAACATATACATGGGACTTTTTATACCATCACCTTCAATTGTCATGCTGTTACCAAATTTTATTTTAATGTTTGACTTCATTTCAGCAAAGATGTGAATTCAGTGCTCACATGTTTAAAGCTGTGTTTGGTCAGATTGTGCAGGTACATATCACCTCCATGTTTAGATGTGTTAGAACACAGTATCTTACAACTGTGTGTTTCTCAGCAGCTGTCACCTCCAGATCTTTTTTCCCACATAGATACTGCAGCTATCTAAGAGGGTACATTCTTAATTAAAGTAATAAACAAAAATCTTTTTAAAGAAAAAAAAGTGCAAAACTACAGTGCTAGAAATATTCCACAACACAAATTTTCTGAATGAGGCAGTTTAACTCCTGGCCTGACTGACCTTCATCACTTGTCATTTCTTTCTCTTCTTATGCTTTGCTATCTTTACTATTCTGTGTGTTAAAAGGCAGAAAACGACAAACAATAACATAAATTTACAAGTACAACCTGATTTCAAGATTCAAAAATGTACTATATCCATCTAAAAATTAAAGCAAGATTTATGCAGGAAGGCCTATGGGGTGTTAAAGCTCAGAGTCAGCAAACTGCTAAAGGACCGTGCTCAGTTTTTTTTTTTTGGGGGGGAGACACAACTTGTAACCTTATTTCACTTATTGATTCTATGCAAGTGTCCTTGGACACTTGCCATCATTCAATAATAATTTATTATTCAGGTAATTCACTGAATGTTGGTAAACTGCAGGAAAGTAGAAAAATTCAATATTAGAGTTTAGATGTTATAGAGCATATACAGAGTACATAACTGCATCAGATTTATTTAAGGCCCCTTATTGAGACCTAATAAATGCTAAACAAGAAGCAGTTATTGAGATGTTGCTGAACCTATTAAAGAGGATTCCTCAACCTGGTCAGTGGATTAACTCATTTTAAATATTTTATTATGGGAGTTGTATCTGTGCTGCATTCCTTCAAGCCTTGATGTACATGTGTCAGTTTCAACGCTCATTTCTGCAGGACTCAGAATACTTTTTTAGATAAAGCTTTAAGTTATGATGAGCTGCAAGTGAAAAGAGTCTCATGATAGATCATGCAATGCAAAGACCCTGTTGGTCCACTGAAAATAAGTAGCAATTTGACATTGAAGGGACGAAAAGGTGACTTTAAAAGCCCATCACCCACAAGCGACTGACTGCTAGTTCTTTCTACAAAATGTTTCCACAGTCCTTGCATCCATGTACTTCTATTAATTTTAATTATTTTTCTATTTCACATGGATCCTGTATGGAGGTACTGTGAGGACCCGGAGGTTCAGCCAATAACAAAGGAGCTGTGAACAAAAACCAGTTTATTTGAGGAAAGAAGGATGAGGCTAAGGAGCAAAGGATCAATCCAGGGACATGAGCAGCTGAGAGAGTCCAGGTTATAGGGACAAGGTCAGGAGGGAGGCATGAGGTCAAGATTATATTGTAGATGAAGTACTCAACCAGGACGACAGGCAAGGCTCGGGGGTCTAGAGATAGGTCAAGGATCTGCGTCCAGAAAATCCAAGAGGCAAGAGATGTCCATCATGGTCAAGGCAAGGAGAGGAATCCAGGGACGTGAAGAGGTGGGTCAGCAATAGGAGACAACCCATAGAACCTTGGACAACAACAAGACATTGGTCTGATGATAATCTGGGAGGGGGGAAAAGACTGGAGAGTGTTTAAGTAGGCTGTGAGTCATGACAAAATGGGCAGAAGACCTGGTGAACTGAATGAGACTGATAAGCACAGCGGAGGCAATTAGGAAACCCAAGGTGGACTGAATTCCAGCTGATGATTGTCTGGCAGATCAGGGAAGAAAAACATGACAGAACCACATGTTAACTTGGACAACATTATTATTATTATCATCATTATTTTTATTTTATTATTTTATTTTTACTATCATTATTGTTATTTTTATTATATTCAGTCATTTTCTGAACCGTATGTCCAATTAAGGGGTCACAGGGAAGCTGTAGCCTACCATTGGACAAGAGGCAAGTACACGATGGACAGGTCACCAGTCCATCACAGGGCTAACACAGAGAGATAAACAACCATTCACACTCACACTCACTCCTAGGGACAATTTAGAGTAACCAATTAACATAACATGCATGTCTTATGACAGTAGGAGGAAATCGGAGTACCAGGAGAGAACCCACGCATACACAGGGAATGTGTAACACAATGTTATATTAACATATATCATGCTGTGTTATATTAATCTCATTATATTCATCTTATTAGCTGATAGCTGTCGCTGTCAGACCAACGTAGAGCTTGAGCAATGGAGCTAATAGCTGGCTGTGTGCTGTGCAGCCACACAGTCAGCACACCTGAAAATAGAAAGACATCAGTCAGTTTGTTGCAGTGTCACTCCACTACAAACTGCAGCACTTTTTTTTTCTCTGTTAAATCAGTGAAATGTCACCTTGGCGTATACTCCAGTTATTCTCAGCACCTCCATTGCTCCGGGACACAACACCTTACAGCTCTCTGTTGCGCATAACAGCACCACCAGAGTCAGCCTGACAAAGAATTATTACCCATACACTGAGTCTTTGCAATGCTCTTATTATACTGATCAAAGCACGTTTGAATTTAATTTCGACAGACATTGAAAACAAGAGGACTAGTCTGAATAAGGGATGTTGTAAAAGCAGAGGTACACGTCTGACAGGAATCCTTGCTTCCATAAAGGTTTTTAGATTATAAACACGTTTCTGTCAATCATCCTTTCACTGCCAGCACACAACATGGTGCAGAATATTAAAGATTGCAGGCACATCCTCTGTTAAATGAACAGTTAGAGACAACTTCAGAAGTTTGATTTTGCTTCTTACTGAGGCTTAGTGTTGCAACAGCCAGAGACTTTGCGCATGGTCCCAGCAGGGGCACAGCTGGAGGGCAGAGCCACAGCCTGCTTGTACTGGCTGAGGGTGGTTTGCTCACTAAGCCTGAGCAGCAGGAGCAGTATTTCTCAAGGGTAGACCAATTATACGATTGGTGTTGAATGATGCATTAATGAACTGCTGAACACTTCCAGAGATTCCATTGTTATACTCTCCCAAACAAACCTCAATAGCAACTGTGTGAGAAAATAATGGATGTGTTGTTTCTGCTTTCATATGCATTTTATTTCCAGTCCACATAGATAAGGAAGGCAAAAAGTAAGCCTGACTTTGAGCAAGTGAGCACCAGACCCAGCCTATTTCCAATTAAATGAAATGAGCCAGTAATGAGAGATTTAGAGAAAATAGTCCAACAATCTTGTCATTATTCCCCTGTAGCTGATAACCTTCTCTATAACAATTGTATCACCCAGCCAACAGCTGCAACAAGCAGAATGACAGTCAGAGGCATCATGGATTCTGAGAATTCATCCCAAATTCTTGTTTTATGTTTATTTAAGTGGTAGCCTCCAAAAGGTGGCGGTCATTTGGGGAAAAAAAAACGAAACTTTGTGTTTATCTACCAGAGAGTCACCCTTAACTCCAGGAGTCTAATAATATTCAATATGGCTGGAACAGATAGAGAATTCACAGGGAGGCCGAAGGCCAAGTTACCAAACTGTGTTCATAATAAGCTGCATGCTAACAATAAACTTTACTTTAAAACAACACCTTTTATTTATTAACCTTTCAATGAATTAGTGTCCATCACAGTGGGCATCTATTTAAAGCTGGTTTTTAGTATAAGCATGGGTAAAGATAATACATTTTGCAAATTAGCCTCTTCAGTGGAAATCAGCAAGTCATCCAACACACTGCCACTCACTGAAGAATAAATAGATAAAATGTCATATGTATACATAAATTGTAATTACCAAGTTTTCTCAGTAATAAACAGAAAAAGAAAATGATACAAGTGTGCTTCAATAGAACAGAAATATTATATAAACATGACAGAATCTCATCTTATAAATATTTTTATAGGTTAGCTGAATTGAAATATATAAAAAGTCAAATAAGATTAAAAATCAAATGAAGCATCAGTGTACATGACTGAAGTAAAATATTGTATGTGGTGTTTTGAATGATTCGGGCATTAGCGGGTTAAGGATAGATACATAAACCGGAGATTCATCCAAAAAAATCTTTGTACTGGTTTAAGAACTCTACAATTACTTTTTCATTACCCCAACAAATGTCCAAACTCTCCAGCTAACCTGAATAAACCTGAACTGAGTGGATACTAAATGATATATAATATTTTATTATAATTTATTAAAGGAATCCTGTACCTGCTCTTGTTAACTTAATGTCAAACAATTAATCACTGAGATATTTATGAAACTACATGGATCTAGTTTAACGTCTCAATAGCTGTTCATTTTTTTTTAAATAAACTTTCTTATTATCTGAAAGCTTTTAGATTTTTCTTTTTAGCTTAACTTATTCATCAGTAAATTAATTAAATTTCCCAAGAAGATCATCTTTTTTCATAACTGTTTCATTGTCACCTAAACATTGGACACAACACAATAAACGCAGTAACACAATAAAATTAATCAAATATTCCATTTCCGTTTGACTCGTAGCTTCTTATAAAACCTTTCATTAATGAAAAGTAAGTTAACAGGCGGTCAATTTGAATACTGGGGCTTCATTTTTACATGCATATCAAGACAGCTCAGGTTGGATTTTTACATTTTACATTTATTTCTAGCAAAAAATTGTCATGAAATGTTTTAATTAAAATTCCTCCTCTTTCAAATTAAACCCACTGACTTACTGAATGTGAAAGAGGGCATTTAGTAAGTCAATCGGATCTATTTTCCTGATTCGTTTTTAATAATAAATCAGACATTAATACATTAATTTTCTTTTTAAACTTACTTGGATTTGCAGTATAAATGTATGACTTGGGCTCAACTCAGAATATGTGAAATAATCAATCTGTTGTGCTAAAGTCATGTCATGACTGATGAATGTGACTAAAATATGATTTTCAACACTGAATAACTAATACTGAAAGGATTTTCAGCTTTTCAATTAATGGAAAAGTATTTATAAAATAGAGAAATAATATGTAGTACATGGAGGCACAATGTAATTACAGATCAGTGACACTGTCTCATATGGATAGTCGCTTTTTAGAAGGGTCTAAAAAAAAATACATTTAAGTCTAAGCATACTTTCACACATGTAACTTATCTTCTGGAGGTTTATATGTTATTTGGTTTCACTTCTTAATCCACTGCTTTAGGTCAACCCACAGGCCAGGAAATATTTACTTTTCCATGTTTAGAACATTTTTCCAGGACAGTGATTGGTCAAAGATAACAGGGGGTGGTCCCCTCAGCAGGGAAATTGAGAGCTAGCTTTCAATATAAACCAGGGCTGCAGGTGAAGTTCTCTCATCATCAGGATCACTCAGGAATCATGAGGTCTCTGGTCTTTGTTCTTCTCATCGGAGCTGCTTGTGAGTGTTAATAAAGTACACTTTGACAGTTAATAACTAAAAAATAACAAGTTTTATCCTTGTTGGGCTGGGAAAAACAAACCTAATGCATAGTTTTCTGTGTGATTTCAGTTGCCCTTGACGACGACAAGATCGTCGGAGGGTTTGAGTGCCAGCCCCACACTGAGCCACATATTGTGTCTCTGAACTCTGGCTACCACTTCTGCGGTGGCTCCCTGGTCAGTGCCCAGTGGGTTGTGTCTGCTGCTCACTGCTACAAGTCGTGAGTGTATTCTTCATGTTTTTCCAAAGCTGTAGATCTGATTTACCTGCCAGGTGTTTGTACTTTAATATTTTATGCCTCTGTTTTGTGTTTTTGCCCTAATCCCTTAGCCGTGTGGAGGTCCGTCTGGGAGAGCACGACATCAGCATTAACGAGGGAACCGAGCAGTTCATCAGCTCCTCCAAAGTCATCCGCCACCCTAGATACAGCTCCTACAACATCGACAATGACATCATGCTGATCAAGCTGAGCAGGCCCGCCACCCTCAACCAGTATGTGAAGCCCGTGGCTCTCCCCTCCAGCTGTGCTTCCGCTGGAACCATGTGCAGAGTTGCTGGCTGGGGTAACACCATGAGCTCAGGTAAGTAAGATCTGCACTTTCCAAGTCTGGAGTTAAAGGATTATTTACTATGTGGTGTCACTATTATAAACTCTTTTCATACATTCTCTCTTTCAAACATCACAGTTGATGGCGACAGGCTGCAGTGCCTGAACATCCCCATCCTGTCTGACAGGGACTGTGACAACTCCTATCCTGGCATGATCACTGATTCCATGTTCTGCGCTGGATACCTGGAGGGAGGCAAGGACTCTTGCCAGGTATGAAGGAAGTCAAATATAGAGTAATTACTGTTTAAACCAGATGCAATTGTATAATACTGCAAATATCACAATTACACTGCAATATGTATATTCATTTAAAAAAAAGTTTAATCATCACTGGTTTTCTTATATTTTGTTTTCAGGGTGACTCTGGTGGCCCCGTTGTGTGCAATGGTCGGCTGCAGGGTGTTGTGTCCTGGGGCTACGGATGTGCTGAGAGGGACCACCCTGGTGTCTACGCCAAGGTGAGGCAAAACTATTCAGCAATATCAACTGATTGCATCACAGTGAAAATGTAATCTTATATGCTGCTGTTTGTACTTACCTTGTGGTGTTTATGCCTCTATTCACAGGTCTGCATCTTCAACGACTGGCTGGAGAGCACCATGGCCAGCAACTGAGCCTGATCCTTCAGAAGCCATTTAGCTCTGCTGCATTTCTTCCATCATTTCAACTCTAACTTTTCTTGTGGAGTTCTGAATAATGTGCAGCCAATTTCCATGCAAAATCAATAAAATGTTAAAACTTATACTACATTTGTTTCTTGGTATGTTTAGTTTGTGTATTCTCATATCATACTGTAGTGTCTTCACAGGACTATAAAACTTCAGAGGGACAATACATGCATGTATTGTGGCAGCTACAGTATACATCCAGTCCAAACCAGTGATATCACTAAGTTTCACATTACATCTGAATGTTTTATGGCTGCATACCACATTGATATCAACCAACAACATGAAGTACATGTAACTTTAACATGTAAATTATCTTTTGAATAGTTACATAACATATACTTAAATATGTAAATACACATGCTCACACTTTCTTTTACAAGAATTGTGGGATCATTAAAGCTAAAAATTTCACAACTTCCTTCCTTAAATTACATTTAACTATAATTATCTTTAATGTGTTTTAATAAAAACAGTTTCAAATCGCATCACATATTATAAGCAGGTAGAGAAACAAAAGTTCAAATTTACAACAAAGTCGTTTTATGTCAGTTTGAAGACAAAATTAACTACATTTATTTTTCTTTTAAATGAAATCTTTAATTCCTTGTTTACCATCTTTTATATGTATAGTTCCTGATTTATATCGCATCACCATATGGCAAACACTGCTCTTGCTTGGTATATTTCTCACATATCACAGGGTAATATACTGAACATATATGTTAGTTATGTTTATTATTCAGCCCTGCAATGGACTGGCGAGCTGTCCAGGGTGTACCCTGCCTTTCGCCCAAAGCCAGCTGGGATAGGCTCCAGCTTCCCCGCGACCCTTCATTGGACTAATCGGTTGGGATAATGAATGAATGAATTAATGTTTATTATTCAATGAAGTCAAATGAATTTTCATAATGCTTATAAATCGCCACATTGAGGAAATCCAGCCTAAGAAAAAAAATTATTATTATTTATTGCATTCTCATGACTTATATTGCTGCGTGCTGCAATGGACTGGCGACCTGTCCAGGGTGTGCGTTGCCTCTCACCCAGCGATTGTTGTGATAGACTCCAGCTTCCCTGCAAGCCTTGCTAGACTAAGCAGCTAAGAAAATGGATGAATGGATGACATGTAGTGAGACTTACAGAGCTGAAATCCAACTGTTTAAACCTGAAAGCAGGAGAAAAGAGCTGCTTATATTCACATTTGAAATGGTTGCTCTACACAGGAGAGCTTTTCCTGGAGTCTGTGAGAGAGGCTTCACCTGTCACTGTATCAACTCAAGGACATCTTTACCTATTACAACATGAGCAGAATACACTTTAGATCAGCCAACATTCATATGGTTTCAAGGTGTATTTTAGAGATAAAAATGAGCAGCATTCTCATGCCTATCTTTGAGACTACAAGTTCTTTTTTGGTAGGACGAATAGTAAACATGGTAAAAGGTTTCCCTCTTTGCTTTCTCAAAGGGGATTTTGATTGGCCATTGAATATCATGTTAAGATAAAGCAGTCAATAAAAACCTTGCAATTGTTCAAGCAAAACCTTGCAGTTACATCAGTCATCAAGTAATCATGAGGCTCTTGGTATGTGTTCTGCTCCTCGGGGCTGTATGTAAGTATGAACATTTGAAAACATCAATAATTTTTATACTCGCAGAATATTTTAATATGTGGAATTACTATGACTACTGAACAGAAAATCAATGATCCAGAGAACACCATAACAAAAAAAAAAAAATTATTCTTTTGTAGACGTGGCTCCCTGTTAGTAGATGTACGATACATTTTTTTCAGTTGCCTCAGACGATGATAAAATTGTAGGAGGCCGCGAGTGCACGCCTCATTCTCAGCCCCATCAGGTGTCTCTGAACTCTGGTTATCACTTCTGTGGTGGCTCTCTGGTCAGCGAATACTGGGTTGTGTCTGCTGCTCACTGCTATAAATCGTAAGTATGACCACATTTCTTCCAGAAAATCTTTCCTTCTGCATCTCTCCCATTTCCCATCGCTCTCTCTCAGGAAAATGGACATTGTTCTGGGTGATCACAATCGCTGGTTTATGGATGGCAATGAACAGACTATTTCCGCTGCCCGTGTGATTCCTCATCCAAACTACGAGTCCTGGCTGGTAAACAATGATATCATGCTGATCAAGATGAGCAAACCTGCCACCATCAACCAGTACGTTCGACCTGTGGCTCTGCCCTCAAGCTGTGCCCCTGCTGGCACTGTGTGTACAGTCTCAGGTTGGGGTATGACCATGAGTTCCTGTAAGTATCAACGCGGCCTCAGTGAAGGTATTATATTTTTTTTTTTACTCCTTTACATATTACTTTTCATCTCTGTAGCTGCTGATAGTAACAAACTGCAGTGCTTGGATATTCCCATCTTGTCTGATGACGTTTGTAACAACTCTTACCCTGGCATGATCACTGAGGCCATGTTTTGTGCAGGATTTCTGGAGGGAGGCAAGGACTCCTGCCAGGTCCGAAACTCCATCTTTTAAGTTAAAGGAAACCATTTATTTTTATAAGGTATGCTACAAACTCAGGAGGAGATTTCCTGGTTCCCCATCCCACTGATAGGGTGACTCTGGTGGTCCAGTTGTGTGCAATGGAAAACTGCAGGGTGTTGTGTCCTGGGGTTTTGGATGTGCAGAGAAAAACCATCCAGGTGTTTATGCCAAGGTAGGAAATAGACAACAATTCATTTGCATTTCATAACACAGACATATTCTCATCGCCCAAGCTGACATAGCTCACAGCATGACCCCCCCCCCCCCCCCCCCCCCCCCCCCCCTTCTCTCCTTCTCTCTCTTCATTCAGACATGCATCTTTACAGATTGGCTTCAGAGCACCATGGCTTCCTTCTAAGGACAGAAAAACTCTCGTTTGCTATAGTAATATCAATACTTCCAGATGTTGTGGAAATAAAATTGACATGACACACATTTTTGGCTGGTGCTTTTTATCTTATATAATTTTATTTAGACATGTATTTAATTATTTTCTTATTGTTTGATACATCTACGAAGAGTAGAATAAAGAAAAACAACTTCGGAAACAATCTTTTATGATTGTATGAGTCTCAAATCGGTAGACATGGAACAAATTATAACAGATTAAAAAATGCCAATTAATTAGTGCATTCATTATTATTATTATTATTATTATTATTATTATTATTATTATTATTATTATTATTATTATTATTATTATTATTATTATAATAAGACGCCACAAAGTGGATTTCTGTTTTCAAGATTTCTTTCTTTGTAGGAGCTGGGCGGAACTACAGCTTCCTGGTACCATGCACAAGTCGGATATTTGTTAACGATGCACAACCAATGTCAAAGCTGTCCAACTTAGTGTTCACATAACTGACCTCAAATTGAGTTATTTATCGCGGATTTCCCTATTTTCTATCTACAAATGTTATTGTGAGTAAATTGTATTGTTAGAGTTGTGTGCATTTTGTTTTTTTTTTGCTTGTTTTTCCCCGGGCTCGTATAGGTGACTGAACGTGACAAAATGCGGCTCACATTGCAAATGTTGATCTCTCACGGCCGGATGGCCCGGAGGATGGGTCTGGGCCCGCAGTCCCGAATCAACATGCTGCGAAACATTTTGACAGGACTTGTTCGACATGAGAGGATAGAAACGACGCTGGCCAGAGCGGACGAGGTCCGCTTCTACGCCGAAAAGGTAAGGATGACCTGGGGATGCTGTAAGATAGCTGGAAGTTCATGTTAGATTATGTATTTATGAGACAAAGGAAAAAGAAACGTGACATGAAATGTTATGGTGAAGAAATCGACTAAATGATTCAGACATTTGGTGGAACGGAGATTTGATGTGGCATTCATTATAAGCATTTTAAAATATATTCTACCTTTAAAATGGTGTAATTTTTTAAGTGTATGCTTGTCATAGAGTTGTCTTTGTTTTGTAGGAGTTATTTTCATATTCTTTGTAGAAACGCAAAGCGTGTGTGTGCTGTTCGTTATTATTTTCTGATGTTGTACACAATTTGAGAAAGGGGAAGATAAGAGTACCAATAATATCTTTTCAGATTTACTTTTCTTGTCATTGAGTTGGAAACTGTGGACTGCTTTTTTAGAATTGAGAAAACTTTCTATAAATATCAGAAAATGTAATTATCCTCTTTTTGCAAAAGTTTTGTTTTTCATTATTTTAAAACCTATCAATGGAAATCTAATTGCAGTTCTTAATACTGACAACAAATTTACTAGATTTTTTTACTAGATTTTTTTTAATAAGTTTTTTTTTTTCCTAAAAGGTTATGTAACATTTGTGGCTATAAACTAGTTTTATTTTATTTTGTAAAGGTTGTAGACTCACTCCACACATTGTCATAAAGGGTTATCCAGGTTGGATAGGGAGAATCAGTGCTTTCCCATTTCACCCTTTCTCCAGAGAGCCATCATTTGATTTACTCTGACTGTCAATTTATTGAGGTCAGCGTTAACTTTGATGTCTACTTAAGATTGAAATCATTGCCTCTTCTTGAGATCTTTGAAATCAGTGTTCCTTCTAGACTTTTTTTTTTTTTTTTTTTACTTTGATATGAAGGAATCTTAGAGTCCCTGTTGTTGAATTTCTCCCCACAGAATAACATTGGAGATACCGTGTTTAACTGCAAGGATGGTATTAGTTGGTAATGGGACACAAAGCACGAGATTTATGTTACTGTCTTATGAGATTAGAAGATTTTGCTTCTTGTGGTTTAAAAGTCATTCAGGTGCATTTTGGCATATTCCCATTCCCATTGACTGAGGGAGGGCTGCATCAAAGATCCTTCTGTATGGTTATCCCACCTCCACAAAGGAAAACTGCACATCCCTCATAGTGACATTTCAGTCTTCATATGTGATCTCTGTTCCTTCTGCTTTTAAGTCCAGCTGACATTTATATCCATGCCTAGACATTTTCTGGCTCCTCATGACATTCTATCCGTTGGCAGATCTCTTAATTTTGTAACATATACACACACATATATGTGTATATATATATATATATATATATATATATATATATATATATATATATATATATATACACACACACACACACACACACACTTCCTTGTGGATAGATTTAGTGAAAATAAATAAGGGAGGAGACAGGCATTAAACAGCCCAGATTGGATTTGTGTCTGTCCTGTTGTAAAGAGAGGAGACATATGCTGAAGTGCAGAAGCGCTCCTGATCCCTTGTCACTGCATATTAGTACACAACAACACAGAGTTTGACAGCAGTCATTCAGTTAGTAACTTTTCCTGCCAAAAATAAATCAAATAAGTACCATCAACTTATGAATAAAAATACTGAAATTATTAGAGATAACAGCAGAATATTGGTTTATTGGTTGACACTCTGTGTCATTCATGTGGCGTTTTGTGATTAGTCAAGTCTTTTCTCGTAAATGTTTCAACAGCGCAGAGTGATTGTCATTCTGCAGATCCCGTCAGACTTCCTCCAGGATGCTTCACTGTTCCGGGGCCTACTGTGAAAACCACTATACTACACTGCATGACAGCTTGATATTGCTTTGCTGCTGTGCCCAAAAAGCTTTACTCACTCATTAATTTCACATGGAGAGAGTTAACCATTTACCACTTAGTTTTCCAAAATTATTTGGACTCACAATGCTTCTGTGTTTTTGTTTCATCGTCTCAGCTGGTTGACTATGCCAAAAAGGGAGACACTGATGAGAAGGCGATGAAAATGGCCAGTTTTTGGCTGACGGTATGTATCTGCGGGTCTTTTCATCCTTGTGAAGTTACAAACTGTGCCGCTCTGAGAAAACAGTTGATTTGAAGGTTTTTTTTTTCTTTTTTGGTCTTCTGCTTCTCTCCAGGAAAAAGACCTGGTTCCAAAGCTCTTCAAGGTCCTCGCTCCACGGTTTGAGAGTCAGTCAAGTGGCTACACACGGATGGCACGCATTCCTAACAGAGAAAATCTAGATAGAGCCAAGATGGCCGTCCTTGAGTACAAAGGCAATCCCTTTCCACCTCTCTATCCCGCTAAAAAAGAGAATGAACTGACTCTCATCAACCAGCTGCTCAGGGGTTACAGAGAAGAGAAGGCACAAGAGTTGGCTGCAAATGTGTGATTGATGCCATCACGTTGTTGGATTAATGCTTGCTGGAAGGTGATGAAAGGCCGTTCATGTTGGAGACAAGGTCTTCAAAAGAGACTGAGGTTTTTTCACCAGAAGAACAAAAATCTCCGTTTCAGCTAAAACAGAGGGCAGTTCTGTAAAACAACGATGGACTGATTGTGTGTTAATAAATGGTTTTTCTTTAAAGTAACTGAGTCGTGATTTGGTTCCTTTTAGTTCTGATCAGTGCTATTTTTTATCAGAGCAGAAGTGAAGTTTAAGAGTATCATATCCTGCTAATAATGCAGTTATTAGCATGTTTTATTACCTGCCACCCTTTCTAATGATGTATTTTTGGCAAGAAGCTGCATGGAAATTAAATATGTAAAACACCGTCAGCTCGGATCTGATTTATCAAGGAAGGGGATCGATCTGATTCACCGTTTAGTGTAGCAAACAGCCTTGATGTTAGAAGTTGAGCAGGTATTTGGTGGGATAAATCAGTTGATGCATGGGCAAAATTAGTTGATTTAATAGGCAGGTGTCTCTGTGGGCATCAGAGTGTTGAGTTTAAAAGCATAAATAGTAAAACTCACAAACACACTGGCCATTGGATCAATGACTACTGATGTTACAGATTAGCATCTGTTTATATTGGCCAGCAACTTTACTTCAGTGTTTTACTGTTGTTTCTACACCAGAATGCCACACAGACTATACATCATCACCAGACACTTCTTACTCAGCATCCCACATCTGTAATGCAGCAATTCTACCTAAATAATGAGCCTTAACTCTAGGATGAGCAAGCAGGAATTGTTACAATTTCATTAGCTTTTCTCCATCTTCATTTGTTAAAATTTTCCAGCATGTGACACTGCAGTGGCCAAACAGAAGAGACAAGATGGATGATATTATTGCTTTATATACATGTTTATGTTATTCTTTAAGATCTAGGCCAGCAGTCACAAAGATAAATCATCTAAAACTGGCAGAACAGTTTTGGATACTTCCCTGCTCCAGCATACCTGCTTCAAATAAATGGCTTTATTACACACTGACCCATTATTTAAAGTCAGTGTGTTGAAGGACAGAAACATAAATCGACAGGACAGCCGTTAAAGATCTGAGTTGAAGATTAGAAGCTGTTGCTTCCTTTTGTGCAGCAGTACCTGCTGTTGCGTGTTGGATGCCATCTTTGTGGTTCGTTCAGCAGCTGTTTTTGTCCACAAACCTGCAAAATAATGTATTTTTAATTTAAGGGCTTGAAAATTACAGTTCAGTTGTCAGAGAAGAGAAGATAAAGACGGTTGTGTCCAAAATGTCTCCGTGCTGTTTTAGTGCAACTTGTCACACTTAACGATGGTTTTCCTACTACTGGTAAACACCTGAACAGAAGTCGGTCATTGTTAGAGTTTAATTTCTCCTCCACACACTGCACGGCAGGCCTGCAGGTCTGTTATGGTGCTCTGGACTAACTGGAGATAAAGTAATTATGATAATTATTTCTGGACAAACAGATTGAATTAAAATGAAAGCAGAGAGAGATAAAATGAATCACGACTGTACTGTTCAGGAAAAGTTGATTGTTGTGTGGTTGGAGGAGTCGGATCGGGATACTGCCAATCACTAAAACAATTAGGGCTGGCTACATCAAACTGTGACCAGACTGGAGACTGCCCACAGTTTGTTTTACTTTAATGGACTTATGAGCAGATTTTAAATATAATTTACAGTTATTAGATTTGCTCCTTTGGACTTGTGCCACTGGATGTCTCTAAACAATACAGGAGACAAATAACACACACAGAATGACAAGGCTTTTAATAAAACCATATTTTTTATTATTTTGGCAAAAAGTGTATATATATATACAGCGTATTTAGAATTATTTGCCACCATTAAAATGCATCTGAACGGTGCTTTAGTGATGTGCTCTTAACCAGATCGCTTTGAGAAGCCTAAAAGCTGTGCTGTTCTCTGTCATGCATACATAATCTCTTAGCTTCAAGTTCTCTCTCCAAGTCTGTGTCATTGTAGTAATCAAATGTTGGTATACACAAGGCCGAAGCAGTAATACAATGTCAGTAAGCCTGTCAAGCTCCTCAGTGTCTATTCAGTCAAGTCATGGCAACAGCAGACAAAATGGCAGACATGCCAAATACAAACCCGACACATAATCAGGAATAACAGTAAGTACTCTAATTCAAGTATTGTTCAGTTTCACAAACTAAGTTACACCTCTGACATGTTACATACCATATTCCTAACATCACCTAACATCATCACTCCAGGACAGCAACATTGCCACTGATAAGTCTGTGGGCTATTAGCGAAGTACCACAGTTTGTCTAAGTCAAGATAAAAACGGTGAATTTATCAGTGTACTTTCACCTATTTTTTTTTTTTTCTAGTTCTCAAACTAAGCATAAATCGTTCCCTAAAATGTATAGACAATTGAATGTTCGGTCGGTATTTACAGGTGTGTGCATCAGAAATAGTTTTTCATGAGTGTGTGAATACAGGTTTCAAAGCAGTCTTATATGGTGACATCATTACGAAGAAACAGACTAAAACCAGGAACATTAAAGTGCTCCATGCAGGACAGACAAAATGTACAGTTGTGTTTCTGTTTTCACAGCTCATCTACAAGACTTTTTTTTTTTTTGTCATAGCTGAATATTAGGGAATACAAAACTATTACTATTTGTTCAGCTTTTTGCACAGTATAAATATTCAGGCGCAAAAAGCCAAACAAATAAAATATTCACGTTTCAGGTACAAGACAGGGGTGAGGATAAAGTTACTTGTATTGAAACGGAAAAAGAGACACCCTCCTGCTTGTAAATCATAGATGTGCTGCAGATGTAGAGAGCAAAAAAGAAGATTCGACAAAGGTGTATTGCAGTATTAGAGTAACTTGAAAATCACCCCGGAGCTTGTGCTGTATTGCATCAGTACATTCACCAACGTCTACATACACAGAAATTACAGTTTTGAGCAGGCTTATTCTGCACTCCAGTGAAAATTAAACTAAAATTTGAGCAGTAGAACAATGGTTTTATACTGCGTTTCAGATGGTGCAAAACTGGTTTGATTGGAAAAAAAAAACCAAGGCCAATTCTACAGTCTAAAATGTACTGAAGCCGATTGTATGCATTTAATTTATGGATTTTAATACGCACAATTAGCAAATATTGAATGGTCACATGGAGTACATATATCAGCTTTTTAGACAGGAAATACAATACAAACATGCGTTTTAAGAGTACTGTACTTAGAGGTGCCCACAGTGAATGTGACATTTTACAGTTTCACATCAGCATATCAATCCAGAATAACCAGCTGCAATGAAGGAATATAAGAGTATAAATCAACCCAACAGACTCCATTTAGAGTTAATATACAGTATTTATGTTTATCAAAATGTGTCAAACATAAAAAAATCTTTTTCTTAGATTTGATCATTGTAATGGCAGAATTTTCTATGGTCACAGCACCATCTGGAATGTAATGGTGGAAAACAACATGAAAATATTTTTTTAAAGAATAAACTATATAGAATGATGCTCTCAGTAGGTTTTTTTTTTTTTCTTTTTTCAGCTATTTACATTTTCTTCCAGGCACATCATCAATGCCTCTTGAAATTTTGAATAAATGTATTTCAAAAATGTGTTCGTTTCTGCTTTGTGCACAGCTGTCTTTCCATTGCTCCGGCTACATCCACTTTGTCATCTTTCTCCCTGTGTGTGCCTTCTACTGGTCAACATCAAATATTTATTGCTTCTTTATTCTTTTACAAGTTTAGTACTCGTAGCAGCCATTTCCCTTCTCTTCCTCATATTGGTCGCTTGCATTCACAGGTAAAAAAAGGACCGTTTAAGGATTTCTGGTAATTTCTCTTCTCTTCCATTTTAAACTAAACTTGATTGTTTCTTTGTTTATTTGGCTGACCATTTTGTCTTTAAACAGAAACATCTTGAATTTTGCCAAATGACTGCGTTTTAATTTTGTCATGTCATTCCATCTCCACCTTCACCATTTTCTCCACACAGTCTTATCTTTCTCTCCATCTCATGCTTTTGACCCAAAGCCTCCTCCGCCACCACTCTGCATGCTGAAATATTCTGTGAAGGAAGGGAGTCGAGGTTGCAGTTGAGGGGAGCGCAAGGCGGTGCGTGGAGGTATCGGAGGTGGAGGCGGTGGCAATATGGAGGTCAGGTCAGCTGCAGTGGTGATGATCTTTTGCTCGCGGTTCCTCGGCACATCTTGACCTTTACGAGCCACCGTCTCCTCCACCGTCTTTACTGGATCCTGAAAAGAAAAAACAAGAATTTCATTAATTTATTCATTTTGATTTAAAAGATAAAAAACTAAACGCTTTAAAACAATCAAACAAACAAAAAAAAACCATTTCCTGTGGATCTTCAGTGTTTCGTTTATAAATAACGTTCATCTGAAAACGTCACGAAAGTTTGGATGCACGCTAGAATTAATGGGAAAGTGTTTCCATACTTGTGAATGCTGCTGTACATTTAACAATAACTGGTCGGTACAAAGCAGCTCAACAGCATGGATGCAGTCAAGCTGTATTTTACTGCAAATCCCAGCAGCAAGAAAGATCACGCGACTGAAAAAGGTCCATTTGGCTACCCAGAAATAATTTATTAGTAACATTGTTTATCACTGCCAAGAATCTGCTTTGAGGTACAGCTGGAATTCCCTGACCGGCTAAAACATGACATGGGTCACAAGGAGGTTAGATTGGATAAAAATGATGCTGTTCTTATTCAGAATAGCTGAGAAGAAGCTAACATTTTGACCTCTCTCTGATGAATCTGTGCTGGGATGGCTTTCTGTGAAGACAGACTAAATTAGGAGGGAATAAAACAACAGAGTTTCTGGGAGTGTATAAAAACACACCTCTACTGGGTCCGTTTTCCTGCTATTCTTTTGCTGCTGTAGGTCTGCATTAAATAAACCTGATCAGGCTGAAACTAACAAACAGAGGTTTCTCTTTCTCTGTCAAAATTGTCTCTTAAACAGTGTGGGAAATGGTGCATATTTGCAACAGCAACAATGGCCGAGAAAAAAACATTTTCTAACAGAAAAATAAGGTGCTTACTGGCCTAAATGTTTTGTATACTTTAACAACCACTCCTTCACAGCTTTTTCTATCCTTGTATTTAATTTATTATTCATATTAAACAAATCAGACCAATAGCAGGGTTTTTCCTTGGTCTGGATAATGGTTTAGACTCAAACTGAAGAAATGTGGTATGGCGATCGTGTGAAAGCTGTCACTACTGTAGCTTCTATTTTTGCTCATTTACAGTCAGTATGTGCCCATAGTGAAGATCTGCCGGGTTGGTGAGTTTCTCTGAGTGGCTGGCATGAAAAGATTATAAAAACCATGATTTTCTGGACTACACATAGACAAGAATGAAATATTTTGAAAACAAAGATATATTAGAATAAAAAAAAATGCAAATAATAAACACAAGCTATACCCATGTTAACGTTTAACTGTCTGCAGTGTGATGCAATTGAATAGACGTCATTTGAACTTTGTGTGGCCCAGAATTTCCTCAGCTATGTAAAGCCTACTTTTAGATCAAGTTTATAAGAAGTAGTTAATTTTGGAAAAATACCCATAAATATTAAATGTAACATTACTTCTGGCTCTTTCAATCCAAACTACACATTTTATTATGAAGGTCTGGACTACTGTACCAAAATCTCTGGTCAGCTCAGAAGGTAAAGGTGAGGGAAATATAGAGAGGGTAAATGATACCAGCCAAGTGAAACAATTTTTACTTTTCTCACAGAACACTTGGTTAAGATGAAATGTGTACATTTTTATCTTTTCCAATCCGAACAGCTTTAATCTACACTGAATCTCTACATACAAATTTATTGAACTTCAAACTGCCTTGCAAAACAAAAACATCCACAGAAATAACTCCAAAATATGGATAAAACTATTTAATATGTTCTATAACTCTTTAATGGTATATTATATAACATTTCTGGAATTGATCATTATAATTTTAGTAGTTAGATCATTTTACCTACCAGGCCTAAGCTGATGCAACACTACATCAATATTTTCAAGGCACATTATCACAATTAAAAACAACACTAATAAACATTACAGCAAAAGAACAAAGTCACAATAAAATTAAGGTTTAAATTCTCAAAAGATTTCTAGGTTTTAATTTTTCCAGAAGCTGGCAAATAAAAGGTTTAAGTGGTTTTAAGGTTATTTCCAGATCATTCAGAGCCAAGACTTCAAGCAGTATCTTACAAGGTTAATATTAGGGAAAAGTCAATCTTTCCTAAAACACACTACGTCCTGCTTCAATACTGCAACAGTTACGCTTCTCCATCTAACCACAAGTATCAGTAACTGCCGTCTGCTCTCTCCTCTGGCCTCTCAGTGTGGGGAATGAGATGAGCAGAGTGTGCTGATGAAATATTGAGCAGAGTTTAATTATTTGGGATGTGAGGTGGCTTCTAACTTTTATGACTGGCTTATAGCAAGTTCCAGCTGACTAGAACTGTCACACTGCAAGTAAGACTTTGTTGTAAAAATGGATCTAAAAGGAAAAATAAATGTGTCATGGTCTTTTTTCACATTTCTAAAACTAGAATTCAGTTCACCACATTTGCATAACCAATTTTCTTTCTCCACATGGGTTCGTTCTCCAATACAAATATGCACACAATCTCCTGTAAATGTTATTTTGTGTATAGAACTCCCATTTTGTGTTCAGTACTCCAGAGTTGCTTTGCTTCTGTCAGACCTGGATCAGTGCATATGCATCTCTTAAACTGAGGTCCCTGGTTTCAGCCCACTTTCTAAAGCGTAGGTTGATGTTCAGACCTGTTGGACCATGTGTCAGTAACACTGTATACATATAATCTCAAAGTCAACTCAACACTGGTGTTATGTAGGTTGTGCTGGGTTTCATCATCTCCAGGCTTTAACTGGCTGACTTACTTCACACTCTACAAAGTGCACTTCCTAAAGCCAGACCATAGTGTATTACTGTGTAGTGAGGCCTTATTAGAGAGCCTTTGTGCAGGCCAAAACTGAAAAATGTAATAACATATGATGGACTTTTTTTTGTCAGTGTCAGTAAAAATGAAAAGTTAAGGGGCCAAAAGTTTCCTAAACATTTTATACAGAAGTCTTTCATTGCTTAACTCACATAATTCACAAATAACTGTTAAAAGCAAACAGTGTCAAGGTTACTGAACCACAGGAGCTGAATTGAACCAAGGCTGCTGCCAAACTGTAAAATGAAAAAAAGCCTACTTACTTACTTGATCTAAAATACCCAACAGGAACCAAGTTGTAACTGGAGAGAGATGCTCTTTTTACAACTGCAGTGAAATGCAAGTATAAATTGACTTGATGATGATGTAATAGTGCACTATAAAACTGAGGCCATATACATTTTATCATCTAAAGACAGATTTTCAGCACAGGAAACAAGACACAACACTGTGTAATCAATACTAGTTCAGAATTAGCATAATGGACGTTATTTGATATTATATAAAGATGAAAAGCAGTTTGCAGTATGAAATGAAATGTCTGTTGTGTGTGCTTTTCCTACATTATGTTATGCCAAAGGCTCTTTACTGATCTAATATGTATACCATAATTCAAGTTTCTAACAAGTTTTCAGGTAGTAGGAAATTTTCAGATGTAATGTGGTGAAAAGTTTTGACTGCATTTTAACTCTAATAATTATTTTGTTTTAAAGTCGCTACTAATGTAAAATTACACTTTGTTGTAACCAGTTAAATAAGTCTTTCAGTTAGTTTTTGTTTTGGGTCAACCCTTTATGCTACTCTGTGTCAGCATAAATATAGTTAAAGATTCAGTGCTCTACTTTTGTCACCCCTTTCTGTGTAGAGCAAAACAATTCATCTCAGAGAAACACAGCGCTTAATTAGCTCTTGTCGAAATTTCTGTTCAAGCTTCATTTCATTGTGCTCAAGCTTTTTTTTAATATAAGGGCTTGTGTTACGTTATGCTGTACTAACAGTCATTTTCCCGTCTCCCTTAGGAGGAGATGAAAGAAACAATCCCTAAATACACACCTCAATGCAACACTGATGCTTTCTAATTTGAGGAATCTCTGTAAGATGTGACTGTATTTCATGTCAAGCATGGTTTGAAACAGGAAAGTTTTCACATTTTAAAGCACAAAAAAATGAATAAACCTGAGCACTAATTATATATGGCAAGAGCTGCATGATAAATGGAATCGCTAAGCGGATTTAAACAGAGTACATATGCAATGGTATATTTCTCAGTGAAGTCTTACATGTATTTTACTAGACCTTCTGTCAGTTTTTACAAATGAGATGTAAATAAATGAGTACATCCTTTCTGTTATGAAAATGGATCTTAGCTCATACTTTTTCTTTATACATAGAAATTACAATGGCCTTACCGACTGGATGGAGAACAGTTCAGTAAAGTTGGGTTGAGAGTCTCCAAGGAAGGAGCTATTTCCATATGCGTGATGGGGGAAACTCTCCCCACCTTCACCTCCTTTCGGACTGGACAGCAGGATCCCAATCTGGGATGTCCGAACATGATATGGGAAGTTTTTGTTGGCTGCTGAAGGCCTTGTAATAACCTAAGAGACAAAAAAAACTGAAAAGAACAACTAACCTTTTGCAAATCATCAATGTAGTTGTATGTGGTGGCTAACACATAGTCAGAACATGTGAGACTGAGAGGAAAGGACATGCAAAGCATGCTGGGTGCATGATTATGAAAGAAAATCTGCTGGGCTGCAAGACCTATTAGAAAGGAGCAATATTGTGAAGGTCAGAAAGAGGTAGATAATGATGTGTGGAGGAGATACTCAGAAGGAAACAGTGAGGACTCAAGGATGGTGAATAATGCATGACCAACAGTAGAAATAATGACTTCTGAATAAATGTGAACTATGTAGAAATACAAGGCTCTGCATGAGCATGTGTGTGATGTACGAACAAGAAAGACGATGTGAGCGTAGAGGTGGATGCCGAGCTGAATGCCGTTCACAATCTTCTCACGAGCCCAACGAGGGATTCCAAAGTTGGCAATCAGAGCCATGACGGGCACTGCGAAAAACCTGAAGAAGAGAAGACAGCAGTGAGGAAGAGAACTTATTTTTATGTGGTTTGATGGTGAGAGGCAGAAAACTAGGGGAGGATGTAAAGCTCTGAGAGAGATAAAGATGGAAGGAAAAGTGTAGATAAAAAGGAGAGGGATAGTTGCTGCAGTGTGGGAGAAAGGCGGAGATAACGAGTCTTTGTAATCTACCCTTCATTTCAAGCCTCGGCTATTATGCAGTGTGGATAAAGGGCCAAGATACTAAGCAATGTATGGATAGTTTTTCTCTGGGTTGTTAAAAGCAAATTATTTGCTTTCCAGTACAAATCATGGACAATACATATGGAAGCATAAATTATTCTAATAGATCATCTCTCAGCTGCTGATAAAAATAAATGTTTTCTTCTGGCTACCACTCATTCAAGTGCAGCATACACTAAGTAGAGCATACAGGGTAGACACACAGTGTTGTATATGGGAGGTGTGAAATAAACATTCCTGGACAGCTGAAGAATCAGTTCTCCTGTGGATTTTATTTTAACAGAGCTGCATAGATTATCCAAATTGGACAGACCTCACACAGGGAAATGTGTGTATCTGTACTGCTGCACTCCCCATCTCGAATGTTACCACCCACAGTGAGAGCAGAGTTGGTGGAAAGCTTTGTGGGTCTCACCATAATGTGTATGTGGTGAAAAAAGGTATATAGAAGGGCTGCTTCTCAGGGTAGTGTTTCAGGGACACCAGCACAGCATAGCAGAACCACACATAGGCAACCAGCTGCAGGGCCATCAGACCGTAGCCTGCAGGACTGTCGTAGGCATAAAGCACTTCACCTGGGTCAAAGAACTGGCACAGGGAGATGAAACGCATTAAAAACAGGCAGAACTTCTACACAAAAGAAGAGAAAGAACATCTGCTGGCATGTTGTTGTACTGTGTGTCCTATTTACTAAGATGGATTGCCTTTAGTTCAGCTGATCCAAAGTTCAGCTTGAGGCATTGTGAGAGTTTTTGACACTGACACTTCTCCAGAACTAGGTCATCAGTATGTGTGCTCGCAACTTTGTAGGTCTGTGTTTGGCATGTGTGCTTGCATGTGCAGATACCGGATTGCATTTCACAGTCCAGTGACTGGATAGCCTGGCCCATACAGGGTTACTCTTGCTACATAATGCATAGTTCTGATGGCTCGCTGTGGAGCTTCTTGGGATGCACCCAGCCAACCAAAGCAATGAGGATCCCAGACTGCAGACCCAGAACTAGGAATACTCTTCAAGTCTTTATTTCAGCTCCAGATGTAACCTAGTTTATCTTATTTTTAGCAATACATCCCCTGAGTTTTAAGCTCTCTAATAGCAGGGCCTGTGTAAGAAGGAAGGCTGCTGATAAATCATACAGCTTCACAACTGCATGCTGTGGTGTGAAAGATGGCTGCAGGCTCCAATATGAAATATAACATGGACACTTCCCAAATGGCAGTTCTCTTCTTTGGGTCATTACCAACATGAGTTAAAAAGCTGTAATCCAGTGTCCCCTAAATGCACTAGCTGTACAACTGACTGTGCAGAAGCATCTCCACTCTGCAGAGATATATGTACCTCCTAATGCTCCAGGGAGTTTTATTAATTCATGAGTTCATGTGCTCAACATCATAGCTGGTAAAATATGTTTTCATCTTCTTGTTCAGAACATAGGATAGGCAGTGTAATTAATGACAGCAAAGCAGGCTGGCTAGTAACTTTTCAGGAAGCTTTACAGATAGTAAAAGCCTGTATATTGATGTAAATGACATTTACAGTAACATTAATGGAAGTTTCAGAGTCAAAAATTTGTCTCTTTTTTTTATTGTTTGCTTTGCTTTGCTTCTACAGTCACCTTGATGCATTTTCATAATTAGCAATTGATAAATGTAATGAGTTATTTGACAGCAAAATCCATTACAACCTACGCTGATCTGAGGGGGCTGGGTGGGCATTAGTTTAGAAATATTTGTGAGTCTATTTATAAAAAAACAAAGAAAACAGGATAACACAAGTGAGCATCGACAAATAAAAAAAATCCTGATTCCAGTTATACACAAAAGGACAAGAGAGAGAGGATGTGTTTGTTTTTCGGTATAACTGTTGCACATTTAGCTGTTTCTTTCTATTTCACCATGTTCAATCAAACCAAACCAAAAATTGAACAAAAGACCAAATTGATACTTTGATATTTAATGGTAAAAAGCACTGTGTATTGTAGTAATGTGAAATATTTTACACCTCTTCAGCAACTTTTTCATTTTTATGCATTCAAGCTGTATGTTGGAAAATGTACAAAATTTGGTAGATTTTCTGAATTTAGTGACAATATTTTATTTGTAAAATACAGTTTTGTTTTCCTTTTTAATAATATTCTTCATGACATTAAAATATTCTGGCAAAACAGGCAATAAAACAGCCACACAGCATGATGGAACCTCAGATGTGTTTAACAGCATTTCTCTATGGTCAGTAGTGGTCCAAGCTATTTCACATGGTGTCTCGCTAGGTTCAATATGCAGCATATAGTACAGACTGAAAACAACACACCAGATTGCGTCATGTCAGCCTAAAATCCAGTTATTTTTCCATAATTACAGGATTTTATTTGTTTTGGCAGTTCCTCTGTAGTTCAGCATTTTTATTGGTTATAACTATGTCATATCTGGAAAAACCAGACAGTTCATTGGTCTTAAAACAAATTTGAAGCCTATTCATGCAGGGGAAAAAAATCAAACACACTCACCTTTCAGTACTTTTCCTCTGGGATTACTTACTTACTTACTGAGGATGGTGAGTGTTGCATTGTATCAGGCAACATTCACCAAGTATTAGATAAATAAAATATTTCATAAGATGGTGACGTATTATGAATCATCAGAGGATGACTTATTACATTTCACTGATTAACAAATCAATGCTAAAATGAACTTGCAGCCTGTATGCTGATGTAAGTTGTGCACGGTACCTCTGCCTCATAGATGAAGAGGATGACGTAGGTGATTGTGTAGACTGTCATGTAGATGCTCAGTTTAACAGATCCACTGTGACTGATCCTTGCCCTGACACATATGGACAAACGAGGAGGGTCAGAGGTTGCACAGAGTTGGACGAAGGTACATTCAGAGATACACAAATGGAAAACAGGGTTACAGGTGCGCGCGCGCGCGCGCGCGCACGCACGCACGCACGCACGCACGCACGCACGCACGCACGCACGCACGCACGCACGCACGCACACACACACACACACACACACACACACACACACACACACACACACACACACACACACACACACACACACACACACACACACACACACACACACACACACACACACACACACACAAAGCCATGTATCTGGTTTATGCTCTTACTTAATGTAAAACAGATTTTGAACACACTTTTCCTTTAGTAAAATAGCCGCAGGCTCATAAACTGAGGGAAAGGATAAATTAATTTCTTCTTTGTTTTCAGAAATCAACAAACGTTAGCATTTTCACATTAAGCCCTCATCAGCATTTCAAACATCATTTTGAATACACTAATTAATCATCAGAAAATAAAAGACTTTAGAAATTTGTGGACTAATTTTCTTCAAACTGTCAATAAATTAGGGAACAAGCACTTTTTTTTAGCTTGATTATGATATATTTTTCTTCAGTTTAATGATAAGAGGGTTTAGGAGAGTTCAATAACCCAAATATCACAGAATCCTCTGAACCAGAGGAGGATGTATTCCACTGTCAAAAAGAGAAGCTTACATATCTTGCAAGTCCAGCAGCCATTGAAATTTTTACCAATCATGCAACTGTTTGGTGCTTTTCCCACATCAACTAATGTGAAGAAGACCTGGCAGGCTTTTTTTTCCAGTTTGACAACTGGAATTTAAAACTAAATTTGGAGAACTGGCACGACCAGCGACAGCTGAGCAGGGAGGGAATTTGTCCACTCAGGTGTAAGATAGATACATGCTGATGTTCCAGAGAAGTTGAGCACTCTTAAATAATCTATTATGCAGTGTAACTGCCAGACCTGAGCAAATTTCCACTAAGCCTTGCCAGGGAACAACGAATGAGCAAAAACTGGCCATTTCACTCACATAGTCCCCAGTTTCCTTCAAAGATAAGAAAACACAGTTGTTCACACCATAACAGCATTGGCATGTTGGTTTATCTAAAGTAAGAGCCACCATCCTGACAGGCCTTTTGACTGACACTTGGAATTGTCATGTCATGAGCCTGGGCTACGACTGTGACAGCAAGACATGTCAGTGGGAGATGGTGGAGGCATTAAGCAACGGAAATGTGACAGTAGACAGCATGCATAAACAGTCATACATAGCACACATGACAAGAAATACATGAACATACACATACATGTTAAAAACAATTTAAAAAAGAAAAAAAAAAAAAAAACACCCTCCCCACCTGGTGACTGTGAAACCTTTGCCCAACAATATGAGCATCAGTAGGAACACCAAGAAACTGACGGAGAACAGTAATTTCCCTGGAGACGGACAGAGAGGTGGAGAGAGAAAGAAAATGAAAAAGAGACAGAAGGGGTAATTAGGTTGTGGTTTCCGAAACTGTAATATCAGAGGGGAACAATAAAATCAGGTCATCACACACATACTGCGCACACAGTCACATAAAGTCATGCATGATACTGCCTACGCCCACTAAACCAGTCATTACATTTATTCAAGCGCACACACATCCATCACCGTCCACTCATCCATTCTGCTTGGGCAGTGACTGATTTTCCAGTGCAGAGCCAGTGTCAGTCATTCAGTGAGTGACCAATGCCAAGGGAGGGGGGGACAGACAGACGGACGGACTCACCGAGTATTTTCAGGCTGCCATTGCCAACACCATCTCTAGCATACAGGCCCCAGTAGACACAATGGAACAACAGGCTGAGCACTGCCAAGTAAAAAGAGAAATGGGGAAAAATAAGAGAAAGAAGAAAGGCAGGAGGGATAGAGGTGGAAAGGTAGAGGTGAGCACAGGCGTTGCAGAAGAAGATGGGAGGCAGGAGAGATGTGGGATTAAAGCAAAGGCAGAAAACAGAGGAGAAAGGGAGATGATAATGAGAGGGGAGGAACAGAAGAGGAGAGAAGTGGGGAGTGGAGAAGCAGGAGAGCAAAAAAGAGGAACTGATAAAAGGAGGTTTGAGCGAGATAGGACGAGAGGGTGAAAGAGAATTCAGGGGAAGCAAGAGAATTGAGAGGGGATTTGGAGAGGGGACAAGCAAGCGAAAAAGAAGAAAGCGTGATAAGGGTTAAAAGAAAGACGAGAGGAAAAGATGAGAAGCGTGGGGGGGTTCATCAGTAACAGCATGCTTCACTGAACACTATAGTGCAGCACGTCTGTTTACAATAGTTCCTATTCAGAGGCTAATAAGTGTGATAATATCTCCAGTCTTCAAGTGAGGATGAAGGTATACGATGCTGCAGCAGCGAGAGAGGCTCATTGTCATCCTGACAGTGTGTGTCTGTTTAGGATGGAAGCTCTTACCCTCCACACCTGCTGCCGTCATAAACATTTTGTAGGTTGTGTGAAGAAGCTGTCTTCCCTTCAGATTGTCTGGAGGGAGAAAAAACAAACAAGAGTGAGGTGATAGAGGTGTGTGCATTTCTGTGTATGTGTGTTGTGTGTGGGGGGGGGGGGGGGGGGGGCACAGATAAAAAGAATGGAGATATGCTAACAGATGGTAAAGGAGAGTGAGAGAGGCTGACAGGAGTGGAAGGCAGGAGGAAACACGGGAACAAGAGAATGGGCCAGATAAATGGGAAGAGCCATCATTAGTATGCATCCCTCTTGTGATGCCCATCTCTAGATGAGGCCAATACATTTTCTCGGTTCTCTCCACCTAAACTGAAAGAAAATATTCTTAATGCATATTTAAGCAGGCTATTTTACTTCCAAAACACTTCGGCAAGCAGCAACGGCCTGTGGGGGGACAATGTATAGGGGGAAGAGGAGTCGTTAACACCCACTCATGTAGCTGCTGTGCACAACCACAGACCTGGCCAAGCAAACACTTCCAAACAATCTTCAACTGACTTCTGTCTCTTTTAGCTAAAAGAATACTGTTTAATGTCATTTACTGTACTTTGAGAAAAGTCTTTCTGGGATTTCATCCTGTCACATTTTCCTGTGTAATTTCTTGTCTTGTAATTGGTTTTCAGCTGATTACAGGGAATTCCACTAAAAACTATCTGCTCATTCACAATTCCTTCGAAGCTTGATAAGAGAACAATGTCACATTAGTCATGTGATGAGCATTTCTATAATATGTATGGAAATTAATGGGAAAAATGTTGCATTATCAAAGAAACCAACATTAAATGTAACAAAAGGATGATATTACCACACACTCTTGGCATAGAGGAAGCAAATTTATTTCAATACTGACTAATTAACCAAGTAAAGACATACAAAGAACTGTATGACAGCTTGGGAAAGGATACCATCAAATTTAAAATAGAAATCACCATGACAAAAGTCAATAAAGTCTGTAACCGGAGGGGCTTCAGCTGGTATTATATTTTTTAACACTAAAGGACAAAATCTTTCTGGTAGACCCCCAGTTCAAATGATGGAGATTTTACTGAGCATTATATAGACTCCATAACACATAGACAGCATCTTGTGTTGTACTGCTCAAATACACATCTTCGTTAAAGCAATTTTTGCCAGATGCAAACCTTCATTTCAATTGTTCAAAGTGGATAAGTTGGAATACTCCTACTGTAGATTTAAGTGGAATTGTGGTGGAATTTAAGTGACTCACTCCCCCATTAGTTTAGACAAAGTAAGATATATTACGACGCAACAAAACTTTAAGTGAAGGCAGCCTGGAATAGCACATTTTTATTTAGCTTTAAGCCTCTGTGGATCTGCTGTTCTCAGTCGCTTCAGGCATATTTCTGCTTCCATCTTCTTTAGAAAAAGTTGCTTCAGTGACCTTAAACCTGTAGCTTATTCCTCTACTCAACCAGTCATCTTTACATGATGATTTAGTTCTACTCACCATTTTCTTATACCTGCAGACTCCCAGCCTTGAGAGAAAATAGGTGTATGCTTCACCTTTACTTATATTAAGAAACATGGAAACTTACTCTTAACCCATCAAGAAAACATGCAGATTTTATACTAGAGCTGGGAAAAAGTCCATTTAATGACTGCAGGAAGCGTAGAAAGTCAGAATAAATAGTTATAAGGAGATTCAGCTAAGTAGAAAAAGTAGTACTTACAGGCAAAGTAGCAGGAGAGGAGGAACACCAAGGAGAAGATGACCAGGAATGTGATGTCTGTCTCCAAGATTCCTGTGAAAAACAAGAGGAAATGGAAGATGGGATTAAAATAATAGATGAGGAATGATGGAAACATGATGGAATAGTAGATAGTCAAAAAGATTCAGAACATTTCAAGATGAGGGAAAAAGATGGCAATCTCAAGGGGGAGGGGGCTGATAAGGGTGTTGGATTATCGCAGGAACAGGGAGAGGCAGTTTTAGTAGAAGTCGAGTGTAGGAAAGAGAGGAGAGGGGGGCGTTGAAGATGTAGGAATAATTCATTTAGAAGATTCATGGGCATCTTCTTCTTTTCATCCTCCCGCTCAGTTCATCCATCATCATTAATTCATTCAGCCGTCCCTTCATTATTGCAATTTGTTCAGTGCAGTGTGCTTTATTGGCCATGCTAAGTGGTGTTGGCTCGTGCCATCGGCGATTCCTTCCATAATCTCTCTTTCTGTGTAATCACTCTTACCAAACTCATCTGCAGAGAAATGCTGTGTCCAGAAAGACTGGCCATTGGTCAGCTTCATCTCATACTCCAGCTGCAAGCCATCGCCCTGCAAGAGAGAGCAGAGAACCAGAAGATGGGGGCAGGTTTGATTAAAAATATACTTTTTTTGCTCTGTTATTGGCTTTGCGATCTGTACAAAGTGTGATTAATGCTTTAAGTTGTAGTGGACAGTTCTTGAGGTTGAACTGGCAGTGAGAGGTAATGACTTTTAGATTTATGTTTAAACATTCTCAGGACACTTTGCTTGTTCTCTATGATACTGAAAATTGATATTTATGGGGCCTATTGGGAGAAAAGAATTATGATCTGGACTTAAAAGCAGCACTTTACAGTTAAACTGTAGGAACCTTGGTGCATTGGATCACACAGGCAGCTCAAGTATTTTGAAATTAAAAGCACATTATTTGAAGCAGTGAGTTCCAGATTAAATCAGATATAACAGCATCTCGGTATTAGAAACAACATTAAAACCACTGATGGGTGAAATGAATAACATTGATCGTCTCATTAAGGCATGACAACATCGAGTGTTTACATTGATCAGCCTCAACATTAAGACAATGTGCTGATTATTGGGTAGGTCCCATTTGTGCTGCTGAAATAGCTCTGACATTTTAGGGAATATATCTCTGTGAGAGTCCTGTGGTTTCACGCTAAGGGGTGAGGGCAACCATTGTTTTGGCAGCAGATGACGTCTCCACAGACTGGACTTTTTCCAGCACAAGCTGTGGATGACTGATGGAATTGAGATCTAGACCTTGCAGTCAAAAGAAACATCTTGGAGTGTTATTTGATCTTGTTATCCATGTTGCTGACTGTGTAAATATAATGTTATGCTCACACTCTTACAACATTCCTTTAAGTGATGTTTCTGGTTTTTCCCAAATTGGCTGAATTAATCTTTTCCTGTATCCCAGAGTCAGCACATCATGTTATAATTCTTGTATTCACAAACAGCCCAATGTATCAGAGAACTGCTAAATCATACAGAAACATATCCTCCTTGGCCATTGATACGCAAACATCTAGCTTTTCTGGGTACAATTATATTTTCTCCTGATGTCCATTCTTCACACAAGATTAGCATCTGGTGAAAGGGGTTAAATTGCAGCTTCTGACTTTCTGTTACACCACAATGTTTAAATTGACTCTGATGGGATGGGGATATCAAAGATGAGACTTTAAAAGAATAAAAATCCAAATCTTTTCCAACAGTATCTGTCCAAGGGAGGTGAAAACATCCACATCTTCCTTGGAGAGGAACAGACTGTTGATATATCTGCTGAGTGTAATTGTGTTATGTAGTCAGTAAGTCTCCCAGCTGGACAGGAAGCACCTCTGGATCCCCCAGGTGAGTGGAAGAAGTTAGATGAGAATAGAAAAGGGGAATCTAAGCTGTTCTGCCAGCTGTGCTCCCAATGTGAGTATGACACAGATTAACAGGTAGTATAAATCATAACCATTACAACAGTTTCCCCAGGCTAAATGGTGGTTGCATGCTGTTCCTTTTTTATTTCCTATAATTAACAGAGCGAAAGCCATTACAAGTTAGGCCTATTTGATCTGTGTTGATCTTATTTTGTAGTTCTAGATTTATATGTCCAGAAGGATTTTGCAAAAGGAGAGATGGTTTTGGATATTTCTGAGGAAACCTGGAAGAAATCAATGGCAGCCCCTGTAGTAAACTGTTGCTGAAATAATGTTAATTTTTTGCAGTCACAGAAACAAAAAGCATCAAACTGGAGTGAACTTTGGAGGTGAGAAAAAAGAGGGATGAAGAGCAAAGAACAAGAGAAAGGGCACGGAGATGGGTTAACAATCAGAGCAGAGAGCTCATTTCACACAAGCAAGTTCAAAGCTGATGGAGTTCGCGCTTGTTCGCGTGGACCGAGGGAACAGAGAGAGGGAGGGAAAAAAGACTTTGATTTCATTTGGCAGCCTGAGACTCAAGCTCACTCCCTCTATCAAAAGACACGAGAAGCATGCAGCGCACACTGCCACAAAATCAATACAGACACAAAGAGCAAGGAGACAGAGATAAAGAGAGTGATAGATATAGAGAAAGTTTAAAATACAGATGCAGAGATGAGATGAATGAAGGATAGAGAAGCAAATGCAAAGAAGAGAGGAGAAATGGATACGCTGGAGATGGAATGATGAAGGATGAGGTGGAATTCACAGCAGGGATTGTCTCTGTGGGATGGAGAGTCACAGGATGAGTTCAGCTCTGATGGTTGGTTTTAAGTTTAAAGGGCATCTGATTCACTATCCTGATATATCCACACACTGAAGGTGTGTTCTCACATAAACATCTTCACAGACTCCCACATCACACTGTGCTCCTCTGGGTTTCCTATACCTGCATCTAACAAGGACATCCACGAGTCCTCTGAGACTTGTGAATATGGGTGTTTACAAAAGGCAGGAGCTGAGATATGAATTTTAACTCTACAACAAGTTAACCAAAATTGAAATACTTGATATGGAATCCATCATCACGCTTTTCAAATGCCAAACCTTCATTTTTTACTCGAGCTCTCGCTTAAAAATGTTCAAACCTTCAATGCAGCAATTCTGAATTCAATCTAGCTCAGAAGTGTAAAGTTTAACCTTGAAATGCTAATTTTCAGTCTTCAGCTATTTGGGAAAAATGAAAAAATAAAAATAAAAACATGGCTCTTCCAGGTTTTCTTTGTTCGTTTCTACAAATGGCAAATCCCCATCAACATCAGCTCACTCACCTCAAGCAAAGAACTTAAAAACAAGTCTCCTTTCTAATGTTTTATTAAATCAAGAACAGTAAAGACAGCGTTTACTGTGTAAGCTGCCTTTCCTCCGCTTTTGATATGACGAAAATGATTTTATGCAAGTCTGAGAGCCAAACACTCTACGGTGAATACAGTTACATGCACGAATGATTTAAGACATAGTTCTAGCTCAGCCTGTCAATTTACACCACTTTCCATTTCCCTGAATATGTGCATGGGAGGGCAATTGATTTGCCCAGGACAACATGGCCGCAAACTGGTGGGCCATCGCAATCTATTCACCAAAGGACGTCCAATCCTGTGAAACCGACAAAAGAAGACATTCAACATATTAAGCAGCTTCTAACTTTCCTTGTGTGAGATAATGATCTATGTACAGTAAGTATTGCCAAATTCACTCCTAGGTGTGTCTAAGTTACTTGGGGAGGGATTTTGTCAGATGATGCTGCCATTAGAAAATCTGATTTTACTAAAGCAGTCTGGAAATAGTTTACTTGAAAATGAATTAGTACAAAGGGTTAATGACAGGGTCCCCCCCCCCCCACACACACTTTTTTTTTTTTTTTTTTTTTTTTTTTAAGAAAATCTAGATTTCTGTCTGGCAAAATAAATAAGAAAATGCTCAACTAAAAGCAGTCTTATAAGGACTTTGACTGCAATAATATCCATTTAGTATTTATTTTTTCAAAGGGATGGGTAATCTGTTTGAGTTTACTTCAGTATTTGCAGGAGTTATCTGATTTTCACCTGCATTATCTGGATGAATAACTTACATCTTTAGAGTTTTCATATAATATGATTTCATACAAAAAATATTTAAATGCATTTTGTGGCAGTTTTAGTCAAAACAACTTAATAATTCAGTTTTCTCGCATCATGAGTTTAACAGCAAAGTAATCCAATTTTTTAAAAAATTTGTAAGATATTACACAACTCTGTCCATATCTGTGCAGTCCACTGTCCCTTAATTTGTTGTTATTACAGTCATCTTTCTGAGAAGGCTTTCCACAGGATTTGGGAACCTGGCTGCAGGGAACTGCCCTCCACCCACCAGGAAAGTGTTAGTGATGTCAGGTGATAAAGCTTAGCTCGCTGTTGGTGCTCCAACTCACTCTGAAACTGTTTAAGGTCAGGGCTTTGTGAAGGCTAGTGACAGCCTCAACAAGCTCAAGGAGCTCTGCAGAGGACCAGGTTTTGTGTATAAAGGAATCATCATGATTTGACTATATCATCATCATCATCATCATCAAGTTTAAACTAAGTGAAAACAAGAGCAACTTAATAAATCTTAAAACTGCACAAAAAAAATATTTGAATAAATATACATGTTTTGATTATGCAGGCTTTATGCTTAAAACATGTATGAGTTTTGATCAGTATTACTCACACTAACAACTAGTCAAATTTAGAGTGATCAATTAATCTTCATGTTTGAAGCCATAGTAGCTGGAGAGAATTCATGTATATGGGGGCAGAACCTGTAAAGGCCCAGCTCTCTATGTGGAGTGAAACACCAGAGCTTTGTGACAGACTGCTTCTTAAAGCTGGGGTAGGTAATGTTGGGGAGCTGGCAAAGTGACACCCTGTCTTGGGTCCGCCCCCGCTGGTTTTGCTGCTTGCATGATCCAAGGCTTTTTTCTTACCTACGCCAAGGAGGTTATGCTTTTACCGCCGTTCATCTGTTTGTGTTCAAGATAACTTAAAAACTTATGGACGGATTTGAATTAAATTTTTAGAAGTTTTTTTTTTTAATGTGAAAAAGTAGAACTGATTTAATTTTGGTGGTGATCCAGATCACTGTTTGGATCAAGGTATTTTATTAAAGACTTTGGTGGAGGTTTGTGATCTCAGTGTTTTTCTAGTTTGCAGCTTTTTCAACCAACGTTTTTCTCTTTCTCAGCTGTTTAGCGGGAAGAGGACAATAAACCGAGCCGGGTTGGGAAGTCCTTCCTGCATTTTCTCAGTCATGTTTGCTTTCTGAGTTTCTTCTTCCCTACTTTGTATTGTCATCCTAACACATTATTTATATGCGGGGTGTGGTTATCAAGTGTGCGCTGCGAGAGGGGGAGAGAAGAGCTGGGAGATGATTAAACCCTTAAACCCTAGAGTTTTTACAGATTTAGTTTCTAGATGGGACAATTGCACTGAACTGTACTGAAAGCTTTCAGCAGGTGACTGACTTCCAGATGGAGTGAAAGTGCTGAGCAGGGATGTTACTGGATCATTAGCATAAAAAAAACAAAAAAAAAAAACAAAAAAAAAAAAAAAACAAGAAACATTTTGATCAAGGTGAATGAAGTATAATAAGTTTGAGTACTGGCAGGATCAACCCCTGGGGAACATCTTAGTCACCTCAAGGATCACAGGATCAACACCTTTCAAACAGTATGACCCGAGTCCCAAAACTGAGAAGCCTTTTTGTCAGTAATAAATGATCCACAGTATCAAAAGCTTTAGACAAGTCAATAAAACAGCAGCACAAGACAACTTGTTGTCTACAGAGCCACATATACAATTAATTTTAGAAAGTTGTAAGTATTTAAAAGCCTCTAAAGACATGCGTGTAGGTTAACAGATCTTTCTTGGAATCATTAATGTTTCCCATCAACCAAACCAAAACTTGAAAAGTAGATTCAGACTAGGAAGACACACCACACGCACTGTAGAGCTGAAATATCCAAGGTATTAGTGAATAAACATAATCAAGGTAAGATAACAGATGTTTCCATTTTATATGGTGATACATTTGTATTATTCTGAAACGTAAGAACTTGTATGTGATTACTTTTTACTTTTAAGAGAAACTGTGTAATACAGTGTTGATAGAATAATACAGTGTTGAAAGAATCCTACATTTAAGCTCAAATGCTCACACTGAGCAACACAATCTACAAATCATCGTGTGCTCATTTCCTTGTGGATATGGGTGAATATATATCCCCAAAGGCTCGTAACGTTGCAGTTTTATTTTTTATTTATTACCTTCCAGAAGTGCAGAGTTTCAAGTCAAACAACCCTTATGGGACGGAGAATGAATACTCAGTGTTGCAAGTCTGTGAGAGAAACAACCTGCAGTTTTTTTAAGAGACCAGGACTAAATGCAGCAGCTGTTTCTGCACTCCTTCTCTGATAAGACTTTGCCAACATGGCAACCGCAATTTTTTTGTTTTGTTTCTAAAAGCTGCTTTAATTGCAGTTCTTCTTCGGTCCCTGTTAAGATGGTTTGGTGTCATTAACCCTAGAAAACTAAGGTTGGATGATTTTCACCCATGCTACATTGATTTTCACTAGCAACTAATGCTACGTTAGTGTTCGAGAGTTAAGAGTTCTGCTCAGAATAATAAGGTGGAAATTGATTACAGCCTTTCAAAGGTTTATGAAAAGACCACAAGGTTAAATACTCTGACAACAGTAATGGCAAGAGCTGGAATCAACTTTCAATGTATTCTTTTTTATAAATGAGTGTTTAACTACATGTGTTGACACCGTAACTCATCCAAACATCAACAACAACATCATCTTTGCAAAAAGAATCAACACTACAAAAAGGTGAAATTCAGATTTTTCATCTTCCCAAACAAAATAGGACACAAACCCGCTAATTTGCTAAATTTGGTTACCACCCTGACAACTTTCTTGTCTTAAAGACCATCAACCTGAGTGCCACTTAAGCTGTAATAACTATATTTTTCTATGATGACACAATAGTTATTTGCAGTTTTTTGGTTTTATTCTTTATACAGGTAAATTAAATGGAAAAATCCTTAATTAGCACCACACTTTGCTATTTCGTGCATTATTTTATCATTTTTTATGAATTGAGAGCAAATAGTCATCCTTGGATTTAAAACATTTTGAGTTAGAGCAGATGTGGATTTAGACCCACCGCAGCACAGGTACAGACTGAGAGCGACAGCACATGAAAGAAGAGCTGGATGAGAGAAACAGGAACAAAGAGGAAAATGTGCTGTAGCAGATACAAACGAGGGTGCCAGGGAAAATGCATTAAGTGAGTGAGAGAGGTGAAGAGATGTGACCAATAAGATGGGAGATGGAAAGGAAAAACACAATTAAGAACAGATTGAGAGAGGGGAGCAGGAGACGCAGAGGTAGAAAGATATGAAATAGCATGGAGCGCGTCACAGCTTGGTGACAGTGTGTTGAAAGAGAGCAGGACATTGCCAAAGATTGTGAGCGACAGTGGGAGGAAAGATGAAGAAGTGTGAAAGTGAAACGGAAGCGAGAAGACAAGCAGTGAGCGACGAGGGGTGGAAATTGGCTGCAGGACGCAGCATGCATATGTCCACAGGAGTGGAGACAAGCTTTTATGCTCAAGTCCAACAGCATTAGGCAGCGTGTCTTTCATTGGACGCTGGCATGACACTAAACCACAATCCATGGGAAGCATCCATTCTAATCATCTTCCACCTCTGCTGGTCATAAACAACCCACCAAATATGCTTCTTTTTTTTCTTTAAATCAAGGGCATTAGTGTTAACATGCAATCACACACAGAATCCAGATCATCCCTGTTTGCCGATGAGCAGACACAGTGGAGGATACACTGAGCAGAATTTATGCCTATTTACTATGTCATCCACTTTCATAACAAAAAATAAAAGATCAAAATAACCACACACATCTCTACTCCAAGGATTTACCCTTGACTGAAGCCCTTGGCAAAGGAGCATCTATCATCACTTGGCTATTATTATCCAGGCTTGTGATTTGTACACAAAGGCGCCCCGTCCACATGCAAACCAAAAAATGCATCATAACTGCCAAATTGCTCCTTTCTTCCTGGCACGAAATATTTAATTTAATACTAGCCTACAAATAGTAAAAGTGTAAATTAGCCTTGTGACTAAAGAGATGAACTAGTGTTTTGTCTTTTGTTAAAATAATTGAAAATAAGGAAGAAACTTGGAATTAATGTAAAATCTGTAAACTGTATTGACGTCTGCTCCTCTGAATAGAAGGGGAAAAAAGCTAAACATGTGGGCAGCTTTACATGCAGGCTCTGTCCAGACTATGTGTTTCCACGTCAACCGATTGACAGTAAACTTGCCCTTGTTTAGGAGGAAAAGGCAGTAGTGTCAGGGGTCAGTGCTTACCCCACACTTGCTAAGAGCAATGTACCACCATCTCTCCCTCACTGAGCGGAAACTGCGACCACCCACACAGCTCAGAACCTCCTCGTTGCCATCGCCCTCCACCTGAGAGAGAAGAAATGTGTGAAGGGGGTGGTGCATAGAGGATGTTGTTATTCCAAACAAGCAGCACATTTTACCTCAGAGACACGCTGAGTTGTCACACTAGAGTGGGGGCCTGAGATATCAAGATTCAAGCATATTTCACACCCCAATATAGCTTGAAATATGGCAACAACATCTACTAACAACACAACAACAGAAACACAGGGCAATCACGCCATCTAAATTAATAAACAAGTTGTATTACTAATTATAGGGGGGAAAGGGTTTAAAACAAGATGTTACAGTGAGAAAGGATCTCTTGAAACCTTTCTGATCGATGGGACTGAATCATCAGCAGTGGAAAATGTAGAGTGTTATGAAACACTCTTCAAGCCATTTGCACTTACTCACTGTGTGTGTCTTCGGTTAGTTTTCCTATTTAACATATATCTTTGCTATTTATGCATTACAGAAAACATGCAACAAGAAAAAGGTGAAAATATGTTCAGCTGTGTGCTGATAAAAGGCAACAGTGTGATTCATTTGTAATCCATGCCTTGGCTGTTTATCACTACAAAGCAGAACTCAGTGTAATTAACAAAACAATATCAAAACAGTGGATTATAATTCTTTCTAGAGGCAACATGCTGCTCAGTGAAACTGTGTGCATATGTATAAATCTGTGGGCTCTTACCACGCATCCTGACCAGGTGTAACGTGTGGTGAGATTGATGACTTGGTTGTTTTCAGGCCTGAGCACTGCTTCCTTCTGGTAGCAGTTCTGCCATCAGCAGACACAGAAAAATCACATATAAAAAAAACAGTAAAAATGAATGCAACTACATCTGCAGTGCAGGCAGCCCTGTCAGCGTGGCTGCTGTGGAACAAAGCTTTTAATAACCTATGTACATTTACATTTCTTTACTAAAAAGGGACAAAAAGTGCATTGTATTAAGAATATGGAGAAGAAATTTTTATATTAACAGTGTCAATGCAGACTAGAGAATGTTAAGTGTTAGTCAAATTCACCAGTTTTGTGTCTAATTTCTTGTTGCATTTGAACTGAACTTTAGAACTCAGACTCTCTATATAACTAGCATCTACCGTGATGTCAGTCAAAATGGGGTTTATTCCCACAGGTAGATGTTTACACATTAAGGACTATCAGTGCATAAAATGAAAACTGGTTTTTTGCATCAGCTGGAATTAAATCACAGTTTTTGTCTCTTTTGGGATGGATATGTTTATTTGACTGCTTGATATTAATGCAAAATGGTTAGTAGAGACAAGAGAGCTGAGAAGTTATGTGAGATTCATAAGTGCACTTGAAGTATCTCAATGAGATGTCAGAAAATTAAACCACCAACTAAATTACTTCAGCAAAATCTGCAACATAAAAGGTATTTGGGTCAATATCATTTTCTTTCTTACCATCCAAAATCATTTCAGCATTGATTTTCACTTCTGAAAACCCTAATAATAGTTCAGACAATATTAATCTCAGAAACTCACCCCACTGTAATTAGAAAATAAGCAGTTACAGGCAGCACTTAAAAAATGGTGAATAGAGGGTAATAATGTCTGCATATGATAAATTGATACATTTTCTTATATTCATTGGTTGTGAAGTTATTTAAAGTGGATTTTGTTGAATAAATCATGCTACTTCTCATAGTAATAGCTGACTGTGTTATATGCAGGCTAACATTAAGAATTGATTCATGCTGCTTTTGTAGTTGAGGGACAGGCCAACGGACCAGTTTACATGAATCTACTCTGTCTCTATGCAGGCAAAGATTTCTATCCTCAATCTCAAATTATAGAATCAGACAGAGGTTGACTGACCTCTGCATACTCAAGGGAAATCAGACATTTAGTCAATTTAAGAAATACTCTAAAGGAAGTCAGTCTTTAATGGGTAGCGAGATCCAATACTTTAAAAACTGTTTCTATTAATGGGTTTGCACACAAGATGTTCTAATAAAAGAGCTACCACAAGCCTCAAGGAGTTGACTTTCAACTTCAAGGGTTTTTCGGCATGTTAACAGTGATATTCAGTGTGTTGATTTCCTCTAGTTTTAAAGATTACATGGGAGAAAACATGGTTTTAATTCACACAATGTTGATTTAAATATGATCAAATTAAGATCAAAAGATGCATTTTACCTTGAGAGCATTTGATTTGTTTGATAGTTAATGTGGCTTGATATATTTTTTTCATATAACTTGCCTTTGACTCAGGCAGAATTTTCTGGTGTCTCTATTTGCATTTACAAATCTGCATCATACCATCCTTGATCATTGCATGAATGATCAATAATTCATGATCGCTTGTGAGTGAAATGCTCCATTTTCAAGATTTCAACTTTTAAAACATTGACAGCCTGTGTTTTTGTTTGATCTTTTAGTTCAAGTGAAATTGTGAAAATTAGTGGCACAACTGACATGACACTGTCATGCTGGCATGTAGTTTTATTCTTTTGCTTGCTTGTTTCTTTAAATATCAGTTTGTCATGGTGCAGAGGGTAAAAGTGTCTCACCTTTTCCGGCCTTTTGTACACAGCTGGCCACTGAGAACTGTCGTCAAAGTAGAGCAGTATGTTCTGACAGCAGCGTGACTGCACAGAAGAGAGACAACGATAGAAAAGAGATTGCATTGGGATGTGCATAGATCAGAGAGAGTGAAGAGGTTTAAGATTTATAGGACAAAGCTGTTTTACAAGTCTTCAGGCTCAAAAGTGTATAAGGCAGAAAAGGCATGGCTTAAAAGGAAAAGAACAAAAAGGACTCAGCAAGATATACAATATGAGGGAGAGCTGGTGGATTGGGGGGCAGGAAAAGTCCAAGGAAGGAGGACAGAGAAGTTGCAAAACTGTGGCATCAGTTTAGTGAAAGAGAGAATGACAAAACTGAAGATATTAAAGACAGAATGTATAAAGAGAAAAATTGAAGCACTGTTGCCAGACTACAAAGTGTTGGCAGCTGAACTTAGTTGAAAAAAAAAACATCTGTGTGAAATGCAATTTTAAATCAGAACAAAATTATTTGCAGTTCATTTAAAGTCTGAATTTAACTACAACTGGAACAACAACAACACAATTCATTTTGAATTTGATGTCTTGTGCCTCATAAGAAGACTCTTTTGGAACTGAGACCAGCTGGTGAAGTGAAAGCACTGAACTGCAGAGGCTAAACTCACACCCAGACCCTTTTCTAATGACGTCATTCTGTTTTAATGCAGCAGTAGGACGTTTTTTTTTTTGGCTGATATATGAAGAATCGGCAGAAAATGGATGGATGGATGGATGGATGGATGGATGAAGAATCTGTTCAGAAAAATGCCAGCATGTCAGCATATGTGTATCTGGGTTCATGTGTCATTGCTAATGGTGACATCATGTGCATATCTGTGGTATTTTTTTTCTCTCAAAAACTTTTTCAAGTTTTTGCTTAAACAAAAATGAAAATGAAAAATCAGCATTAATAAATAAATATTCACTGCTTTAAGATCTGACTGAAATCTGATTTTAATACATTTGCATTGGGTTTTTACTTAAACTTTACTATTTCACACAGCATTCCTTTTTTATTACACGATTGTTAATCCACAGCTTACAAAGACAAATATATGATAGAAACATACAAACCTACCTTTGGATAGCGGAATCGGAAATCTAACCGGCCAAAGTCGGTCAGAAAGCAAAAACGGGTGAGGAAAACCCAGTCCTACAGAGACAAAGAGCAAGAAACAAACAGTTACTGTATGCACAGAAAAAAGCAGAGACATGCGTTTACACATGAGTGGTTCTTTGAGCCTGGATGTTAGACCAATGGTGATCTGACAGCATGACGAGACAGCATGGTGGACAGACAACTTTTATAGAATTAATCATCTTTACTTTATGTGCCAACAACTTGTCACAAAGATGTTTTTAGACTCTGTCCAACCCAAAACAAAATTCATTCATTCATTTTCTGAACTGCTTAATCCAATTCAGGGTCATGGGGAAGCTGGAGCCTATCCCAGCTGGCTTTGGGCAACAGGCAGGGTACACCCTGGACAGCTCGCCAGTCCATCACAGGGCCACACAGAGACAAACAACCATTCGCACTCACACTCACTCCTGTGGGTAATTTAGAGTGACCAATTAACCTAGCATGCATGTCTTTGGATGGTGGGAGGAAGCTGGAGAACCCATGAGAACCCACGCATACACGGGGAGAACATGCAAACTCCACACAGAAAGGGCACTGACCAAACCCCAGCCAAGGATTGAACCAGTGACCTTCTTGCTGTGAGGCCACAGTGCTAACCACTGTTCCACCATGCAGCCCCCCAAAATAACAGTTTTAGAAAATAAATAGACAGATTTTAAGTCTTAGAATATTTTGAAAACTGCTTTTTATTCTAGTTATGATCACAATTAGTTATTGTTGTCGTCTTGTGGCTCTGAATTGCAAATAAGTGGCATCAGTTTATTTAATGAAACAATTCTCAATCATTACTGGCTTGGAGAAATTGCACCTCCTCCCTTATGAAGCAACTCGAGTCTCTCGCAACTATTTGCTGCAAAAAGATCTTGGACTGAATGTTTTGGAGAAAAGCTACACTCTAATTTTCTTTGTCAAATGTTTATGTTACTTCAGGCTTCAAAAATGAAATATTATCTAATGGTGAAAAAAAGATGAGTGGTTTGAGGCATTTGTTCAGTCAGTCAGTTGTTTGAGAGAAAAATGCACTCAGAATATCTGCAGCTTGGGCAAACTGCCATAGATAAATCTGGGTGCCCATCTGAAGACTGTTTAATTCCACAAAATCTTTAGTCAAAGTCAGTGAGTGTGCAATCAGCCCCTGATAATTGTGTTAGATGAACAACTAATGCAGATATGTACCAAATCAAATGAAAATCAAATCCTTTTTTCACAATTGCTCTGCATTGGATGAATCGAAAAATCTAATATAAAGAAGCAAATGGAACTAAAAGGTCTATAAAGACAGAGCCGGAGCTGCAGAGGGAAAAGAAAAAAAAGGGTTGGTTAAGACATTGAAATGGCTATAAAGAAGAAAAAGAGTGAGAAAGGGAGTCATAGCTGCAATGAAGAACTCAGGAACCTTAAAGACGAGGTAAAGAATCTGCAATAAAACATGTTAGCGGAAGAAAAAAAAATAACAAAAACTAAAATAGGACCGTGAGTTTAACTTTCTAGAAAAACTAAACAGAGAGGGCATCAAGAGGCCGCTGAGCACATTTATAAGCAAGAAAAAATGCACTGTCCATCCTTGATATTATTCAGCAAACAGCTTGGCAGCAAGACACCAGATAATAGTGCTGATGGTGTACTTCACTGAGATTATGTAAGTCACTGCAGCAGTGTTGGTATGGCAGTTTATTGGTGGTCTCGCTTGATGTGTGTATATATATATATATATATATATATATATATATATATACGCACACACACACACACACACACACACACACACACACACACACACACACACACACATTTATGGGGTCTTTATTCTATCAATGTTTGGCCATTTATAGAATAGACTTTTGGTCTGCTGGTTAAGCTTAGAGCTTAAAAAAAAGTCTGAGAGCTTATATGAAGGCTTGGGGAAACTTGGGTGAGACAAGTTGAAATGTCACAAGGAGATCTGAAGACGAATCTCATGCAAGGCAGTATTTAATAAAAACTAAATATGTCTCAAAAGCAGATGAAGAAATATCAAAGGAGAAGTAAAATTAGAAAATGCAGTGGGATTGCTGAGAGCTTGGCCGACTTGCTTACAGCTGCTGAAACTGGCAACAGCTGCATGTCTCCTGCAGCGCTTGGCGCTTGCCTGCACCTGCAGAATGGACTCTCTGCTCTTTGGAAACTGGCTGTGGTCTGTAGTTTCAACTAGCTGAGCAAGTAACATTTATAAACATGTGCATAGCCAAAATCAAGTTGGAAGATTGTCCCGTAAACACGCTTTACATTTTAGCTTTGGAGGTGTGTTTCTATGGCTGCAAGCATGTAGTAGTTCAGTGCTGTAGAATGTAACAATCTTACCATTTTAGTCAGGTTTCAGCTGGTATAGAGGTTATTTTTTACTGTATTATCCAAGCAGACATTTATTGTTGTTTCCAATGAAAAAACAAATTCCAAGAAAAAAGTCAGAGCTAAACAAAAGAGTTAAACTATGGAAGCAGCAGGAGGAGAGAGGCATCAACAGTTCTTTATCTTACATGAACAGCAGTTTGGCCTCCCTTAAAATGAGTTTGAGTGATATATCTAACTCAGACATCATTTTTCTTCAAACAGCCCCAAAACCTCTGAGGTCCTCCTTAGCTTTTAGGCAAAAGCCATGTGGCATCCAAATACTACTTCCTGTTTGTGAAAAGTTCTGATAATCAATAAATGTTGATTGACTTGTCTGAAACCTCTGCCAGGGTAGTGTAATAAGACGTGTCCTCTCATGTCCTATTTTCTTCATGTGCCTTGTCACTGCCTGTTGTCATTGATATACTGTTGGTTTAAATAAAATAGTATAAAGAATGGGGGTGGGGGGGGCGTAGTCAGGGTACAACCCAGCTCTCAGGTAACCCAGCTCTCAGGTAACACGGTCTTTTTCTGCTTTTTTTTGTTTGTATGTGTGAAATGGAAGTCACATGGAAGACTCGCCATGATGAACTGTGCAATGAAGAGCTGCTTATAACTGAACAACTCCAACTCATTAGCAGGGAAACAGACTTGATTGTTATTGACTTACTATTTATCTAAACACCATTAGCTTAGTTTGCTTTTGCAGACTCTTTTTGCATTTCTGACCAAAACTTCCATGACTGAATAACATAACATGAAATCACCTCAGCAGAAACCTTAAAGAGTTAAGATACCAAATCAATCAATAATGATGGAAAGAGATTCAGAAGAGAGTGTTAGTTTTTTTTTCCATCCAGTGTCATAACTTGCTGCTGGAAATTCCTTTGTTTCTTGTTAATTTATTCAGGAAAGTTGACTTTCAGCTAAGAAAAATTAAAAAAGGCTGCAGAGATAGTTATTAGTAATCTGTAGGCCTGATCAGAAAGGTTGGTTGTATCTTATAATAATTGTTGTTTAAGAGAACAGCACCAAGTCTCATACAGTCTTTCAGACAGTAATACTACTGCACAAACCTGAAGTTAAGTAGGCCTAACTATGATTAATAGTGGGCAATTGAAGCTTTATTTCCAGCTCAGATGACAACCACATTCAGTAACTCAAACAAGTAAGCTTGTTTTCATGTCATCACCAGAAGCAGAAGGCAGATTTCAACACTTCACTGAGTGGTAAAGATAACATCACCAAAGTAACTGTAATTTCTAAAGGAGTGTTAATCCATCTACAGCTAGAGATGGCCAAAGAGAGACCCATATGCAACAACCTCAGCCTTGAATAAGACATTAAGTGTAGAGTATTCCACAAGGATACAGAAACTATAGCTGTTCCGTGGCCGTGGTAGCCATGTTTCATTTAGAAGATTTTGATTTATACATATAGCATTTTTTTTCACAAGAGTAACAACAACTTCTACACTGAATTAGTTGGACATTGAAGCATCAAGAAAAAACAACACGGTAAAATGCCTCAATGCTGCATTCAATGCCATTATAGAAAATTAACATTTGCTATTTCAAGGGATTATATTGTTTGTGCATATTTTGAGAGACCACCTGAAGCAAAACTTTATGTAATGGTGAATGGAGACTCCCTGCACTTACAAAACAACTGCTTATTTGCCACTAAAGTCCCAACCAGAGAACCAACCACAAGATGCTGGAAGTAGTTTAAGTAAGATTTTCCTATTTTCTCTACCATATAGTTGAACATCCCACTTCTAATACTGTATACATAAAAGCCATCACTACTTTGTAGCAAAGAGATAAAGGGCCAAGTCTGAAAGGTAGCACAAACAGTAACAAGGGAAAAGCCACAAGCTTGCCTGAAAGTATCACAACTTTAAAAAAGGTACAATGCTATACCACTTTGTTTGTGTGTTGATTAAGTCTCACAGAATGTTTCAGCTCTAAACAACAAAGCAATCATCCGACATACAACTGCCACAATACTTTTAGATTTAGCTGTTCAGTACATGGGCTGTTTCATTAAAGCCTACAGCTGTTGCTCACGCTTCTGTCAAAGAAAAAAAAAAGGGGTTGCAGGTACACATGAAGAGAAGCACACCACACTGAGCTGATCACACAACAGCTGACAGATGCAAATGAGTATGTAACAGAAAAAGGGACATTCTGTCACTTTTTACTTTGAAGTTCATGACCGGTTTATTATTGTACAACACAAGATTGTAGAACATAGTTCCAGATGTAGTCCTTCTTTGCCACCCATTTAAAAATAGTAAGACATGAATGAATAAATAAACAGTCCTTTAAACAAACAATACTTGTTTCCAGGTGAAGTGTGGGTGGAGGGAAAAAAATGCTCAGAGCTTGAGAAAAGAAAGTCATCTGAAGCCTGGTGGGATGACTGCAAATACTTCTGTATCACTTGCCAGATGGCAGCAGGGTGAACAGGCTATGGATGTGGCGGGTATTGTCTTTTAACATCCTTTAAGCTCTGAACAGACTCCTCATCTAACTGTGATATCCCTGATTATGTGCCAGTCTGTGCAATCCAAACAATCCTGTTCAGCTGCACCTGCATCTGTCCACACGCTAGATCAGCTGGGAGTAAGCTGGAGGAGCAAGGAAATATGGTCTAATAGAGCAAAATAGGATGTAGGAGGGATTTGTAGTTGTTATGAGCACAAGTGTAGTTGAGGATGTTTCTTCCTCTCGTTGGAGAATAAGTAAAGCTGTGTTTCATACTGTTTTACTGTATGAATGCTGTAAGCATGCATGTAATAGAAAATGACCAGATTTGAGAACTATTCATCAATGATGCAAAAACAATTTCCTCAGCGCATCCATGGTAAACTGAAGTTCATGATGATGTTGTTAAAAGAAGTCATGGTTTTAAAAGGACTTTAGCATTTCAAAATGTAAAAAAAAAAAAAAAAAAAAAAAGTATTTGGTAATGACTTGCTACTAATACTCTTCATAAATTGATGCTGTGAGGACATTGTTATACTGATGTATTGCTAATTGCTACAAATGTTGATGTCAAATAGATCCTAAAACAACAATAATAAAAAATAATATTATTATTATTGTTACCGATCGTGCTTTATGCTTTTGTGCTTCTAAACTTGATACAAATGCATCTTGCTTCAGGTGATATCCTGACTTAACATTCGTGCAGTAGGATCTCTTCTTTATTAAAAAAAACAAAAAACAACAGACTTTCAGGTTTGATACTATAAACTTTTGATCTCCGACCAACCAACAAACCCCCCCATGCACCATTATAATGTAATTACCCCTGCCCAGCATTCTCCCTACATAAACAAGCACAGTAATTTCGGTGCTGAGAAATAAAGTGCAGCGTAGCGGGGCCAGCGCTGCTGCCTCCATATATCACAGCAAACAAAACCGCAGCCATATTTCAGCTACTGCCAGCCAGCTTCAGCCCCTGAAGCTTCTGGGTTATAATTCATGGCAAAAGCCAGAGACTCACGCCCACCTCTGTGCAATGTCCTGGGTGATGCTTAAGGCTGTATCTATGACAACGAGGGCAGCAGGGAAAAGCACTGACCCAGAGATGAATCCCTGGCGTGAGCAGAGAGGGGTAGTTGAGGATGAGAATGGGGGGGGGGGGGGTATCATTTAAGCCACCATAGGCTGGACTGTGAAAGCCCTCTTTGTTAGACAACACAGATAGCCACAAACATGAGACACATTTTAACAGCATGCCATCACTGATCTAAGACATGCATGCCACAATCATCCTCACATACCACGTAATGTCCACACTCTGTACAAGACCCCCTGCCACCCCTCCCTCACCTTCATGAGTGCCATAGCAACTACAGCATACCTTCATTTGCAGTCAACCGCCCTGCTGTTACTGAGAAAGCAACAATTTCATAGACAAGTTTGACAATCAAAACATTTCTTTAAGTTTGTTTTCGCAAACATAAATGTCTCCTGTTTCAACCTTGTGAGCAGCATTTTTCACCATTTTCTGAAGACAAAGACCAGGCAATCTAAACAAAAGAAGAAATACATGAATAGATGGTGAAAGTAATTAGAAACTGCAGAATACAAGATGAAAAAAAAGTTTCTGTGTATTGGATGTTTCAGAGGCTTGTTTGTTCAGACAGAGACAGCTACGTCTGAAAAAGCTGCGACAGCATCTGCTAAATTGTAGAGTTTGATCGCTGTTAGCACAATTCACCACAAAGATCCAGCTGTTTCACCACTGTCAGCAACTAAAATAAGCAGCCACTAGTTAGTTTAGTGTGTAAGCATGTGTGTCACTGGAGAGCAGCAACAGTAGATGAGGTGTCTACTTTAATCCCCTTTTAGTCCTCTTTCCCCAAGGCCACTGCATTGTGATGCAGAGTCACTCAGCCACCTCACAAAGTGTGTGCGTGCTTGTAATTGCATATGTGCGTGTGTGTACACCTCATTAATCAAGTGCAATGCTTTGATGCAGTACCTGGTCAATTCAGCATCTCACAGTCTCTCCTCTGCTTTCACTCTTGGTTCAAGCTTGACAGTTGCTGTCCTTTCATCTCTGTGGCTTTCTGGCTTTTTCTTTCTTTTATCCCTTTCTTTCTACCCAGATCCATGTTTGCTTGCTAAGCCTCATTAACAATTAATTACCAATCAGCTAGTCAAGTCACCCCTGGACCGCTGGGCGTCTCAATGATTCATTAGTTAGGCTTACACAACACCGCAATGCATAAACACTCAAGTTCTGTCCCTTTCTGCATGCTGGGAGTTTCACAGTGCACATGCAAATGTTGTAATCACACATACACACAAACACATTAGGGGAAGCATATGGATGCATGGACACACCCCCTCACATGCATGAATCTATCTGCATGTGTGGCACTTGCATCTAATCACAATGTCCTCATTAAAAACACATGAAGGAAAACTGATTGAGTTGTGTTACCCCTGAAAGGTCCTGAAAATGTACTTCAAAGTCAAACTGAAAGACTTTTCAGGAACTTCTAAAGTCATGTTTGGTAAAACTCAAGAGTTCAGAACTTCCATGTTTTACAATGAGTCCTAATAAGTGACTTTTTTGTTCTTTATGATCTTAATAATAACATAAAATCTGTCAAAAACTTTTTATTTAAAATTGTTGCCATTTCAAACTTCACAATATTAGAGCTTTCCCGTGTTGTTGAGTGTTGACTTTAGCAAGAAGAAAAGGTTCAATGAGCTGAAGAACCCTGATGAATATGTGTGCCAATTTTTTAAATTAGAAAGAGCTCTCTTTCAAGGGCATTTGCTCATTTTCATTCATTTTTAAAGGACAAAGTTTCAAAGCCATTTCTTGTCTAATCCACAAATGTTCATTAACTGTCCAGACAAAAGACACTCTAACCCATCTGAAGGTAATTTAAACACCTACCAATCTATTATTCTTCTCCCCATAAGCCCACTATGTCAATGTCAAAACAAGTTTTGACACAATATTATACAAGAAGTCATATGAACTAAGTTTTACCCAGTAACTGTTGCTGATGGATTTACTTAGTTGAAATTTACAATGTCAATTCTGTCAGTCGGCAAAACATCATTAAATTACAGCTTTCTGCTGTTGTGTGGTTTATTAAATCTGCTTGTAGATATCACGTGCAGTAAAAGTAGCAGCTATGACATATGGACTGATGTTTGACCAGCTTTTCTGACTTGTAGGAAGTTTCTCTTGATTTCCTTAAGTTATTACCTTCATTAATTTTTTTCCATTTTAATATAGAAACAAGTTCTTTTTCCTGAGCTTGACTTTTTCCAGTTTACTACTTTATGTACCAACAGTGAATGGCTTCACCTTTCAGCAACAGCTTAGTTTCACCAAATGTAATTTGAAAAAGGCACATAAATCATAAGTTTGATCATGACACAATATTAGATTTATTGAAGGCATAGCTATTTGATGTTTGATGATATAGCAAATGCAGCAAAGATACAATTTTGATTTAGCAACCAGCAATCAATATGAGATACTACATGTTAAATTTAATACAATCACTTCCTCTCATCTATCCATTTGTAATACCTTCTTATGGAGGATTGCAGCGGTGCTGTAGCCGATCTTATCTACTTTAAAAAAGAGAGAGGCATGGTACAACCTGGACAGGTCACCAGTCCATCATCACTGGGCCAGAGGAACACACTCAATCCAAGGAAAACATTAGAAACATCAATGATCATATATGCTTTTTGACTGTGGGAGGAAGCCGGATTGTCCAGAGCAAACCCATACATGCCAAAGGAGAACATACAAACTCCACACAGAAAGGCCTCAAGAACCAGGAACTTTCTTGATGTGAGGTGACAGTGGTAAGGCCATGGTGCTTACCACCACACTGCTATACAGCGCCTTCAGTGTATGGATTCTCAGCCTTGCTCAGAGGCCCTCTGCAGCTGGCTGTGTGATGATGGCAAACTTAGTTAATTTCCTAAACCTTCCCAGCTGGTTTCAAAACTGCGTCCTTCCTCTGCCCTTAAAATCTACCACACCACTGCCCCCTCAAAGGGACATTTTATCAGCTCGTCCATACGCAACAAACCACTTAGGCTAATTGTATACGTCAGCCAGACCAAAGGAAGGGGTTGACAAGTTTCCTGCAACAGTGACTTTGGATAGCTATGTTTGTGTCCAACTATATTTAACTATTCCATAATTTCCACAGTTTTCTTCCTACAGAGGCTAACACTGTTTGCGAATTTCCAACTCTACACCAACTCTCACCTCTGTAGATCAACAGTTAAAGTGTCAGGATTCAATGCACTTTCATGCCACAAATCAGTGTTTGTGTGTGCCTGAGGGAAAAAAAGGGAAGTGGAGTAAGCAATTGAGTTTGGGCCAGGAATGCATAACTGAGGTTAACTAAACATTAAACTACTATCCATTACTATTGTGCGTTTGTGTCCTTACAAAAAGTTTATCTGATCTATATTCCTCATGGCCAAATCCCTCCATTTCTGCATAAGATAGAAGGGTGGGGTGGCCTGAATTTTAGGATCAAGGGGTGGTCTATATATGGCTGTCCAAACAGCCCAACAGACTATTTGGACCACTTCATGACCTTCTATTTAATCTAAAAGAAATGGGGCACCCCTCCCTCGCAGCAGCACTCAAAACTGAGGTTTATAAGCAAGCAAAAGAACTGAATTTAGGCCACATCACACAATTAACCTGAGCTACCATTTGCTTAATCCTAATCTAGTTCTTCCTAGCCTGAAATATGTTTTCACTATTAAATACTGACATCACAAGGACTTTCCATTTGTCTCCATAAGGAAGACATGTCCTCATAATGTGGCTGTATAAAAAGATTTAGGAATTCATATGAGTAATGCCTTGGCTGTGTAAACACACACACACACACACACACACAAAATATCAATATGACAAGTCTGGTGCAGCCTGATGTCAATCATAATGCTCAGTGCAGATTGTGAAATGTTCCTGCCCAGCTCAGGAGGAGAGGGAAAGAAAATCCCATGTTTTCTACAAGAAAAAATGGCAAGTAATGAACTAAAGTGCATGCATACCCCCTTTTGTAAACATCAATTTAAAAATGTGTCTAAAAACAAAGCAAATCTAAAACTTCTACTCACCAATCCATCAACATAGAATCTATCAAATGCTGTTAAATTTCTGAATAGAAATGTCAACATTTACAAGATGGCTGTTGGACATCTGGCCTCTCCTTGCCCCGCAGCATACAAGACATTAAAAAATAAGCAGAAAAACTGCAATAGAGACCTTGCATTGCAGTCCTGCCACCATTTTAGCTTTTGTAAATGGACTATGGGTAGTTTCCTAGACTTTCTCTTACAGCAAAAATGAAAGCCCAATAGGTTGAGGATGGTCAGTGCGAAGTTGGATCATCAGCATGAACCTTTTGTATTGATTCGTTATGTTTTAAATACTTTGCTTTAAAAGATAAAGAGACAGAATTTAGAAGAAAAAAAATGAGTAGATTATTATCTCAGTAGCTCGGATCGTAGACTTAAACATGTAATTTGCCACTTAGAAGGGCTTGCATAAAACCAATTTAGCTTATTAGTTAACAAATCTAGTTCAGATTTATTTGTCCAACTGCTCGTCTGTTTATTTGTCTCACATGCTGTCAGACCAGTAATAATTCCACAGTAAACCAGTTTAAACCGAACTGATGCATGATCACTAAGCAGATCATTTTTTGATATATCACTGATGGAATTATATAGGTACATGTTGTATAATTTTTCTTTTTTTTTTTTTTTGTTTATTTTTTCTTTATGCTCCATTTATAACTAGTGCCATCACATTTTTCTTGTCAGCTCCAACAAGTTTAGAAATCTCATAGAAAATCTGGCAAAAAAAATTCAACTTGAATGAGTCCATACTTTATTTTATTCATGTAGGGCAGCATGCTCAGGTTGTTTAAGTATCTGGGTATTTCAACAATTAAACAAAAAAGTAAATTAAACATTTTCCGACACAAAGTTATTACCAAATTATTATAAAAGAGAAACTAAATCAATTACAATGAATATAATGTGCCCTGTGATGGACTGGCAACCTGCCCAGGGTGTACCCGGCCTCTTGCCTAAAGATTGCTCCACGCTCTAGCTCCCCCACGACCCTTAATCGGACTAAGCGGTTTGGACGGTGAATACATGAATGAATTAATTAATGAATACAATGCTGAAATGTACCAATTTATATTAAACCTCAATTATTCGTAGCCTTACATGTCAAGTTTACAATTTATCTTTTATAGCAAAGTGATAGAAGAGATGGTTGTCCTCCAGGTCAGGAGGTGTACAACACACACACTCTTTTGAAAGTTGCCCAGTACTACCTTTTGCTGCAGAGCCTCAGAGCAGCTCTAGTGGAGCAGGTGCAGATTCAGTGCAGCGTTCAAGGGCATCTAAACCGCTGTGATGGATGAATGAATGCCTCTTGTTCAATTTATCCATTTGGATCCCCATCATCATCCACGGGATTCAAACTGGTGACATCCATCTCACAGTTTGACTATGTGGAAAATTTACTGAAGTCAAGAGGTGAGGGAATGGGAGCACAGCATGTCAATGAGCTATAGAGTGATATTTAAAACACATTCACCTACAGTCTGAGAGCTAAGAAGCAGCGTAGGAGGAATTAGATAGGTGTTTACGATGTTTTGATGATGATTCTGTACATGAATACACCTTTTCACCCCAAATAATGCATTTTCAATTACATAATAGTCTGAGCCAAACAGTATAACATTGGTGCCACAGTTGCTACGTGATTTTTTTTTTTTTTTTTAACTTGTAAGAGGGTGTATGGTCGAAGTATAAACAGTTAGCTGACTAAACAACAGTTGCACAATTGTGTTTTTTTTTTTTACATAATTATACATATTATATACATTTACAGACTTAAAATCCTGCTTTTTTGCAGTTTATACCTTAATTTTCATGCAGAACAATATTTTAAATGCCATCTTGGACCCTGTTTGTGTGTGTGTGTGGTTTTACCTTAAATATATTGTAATATCCCCGATGTCACGTTAACGTATTACTGTTTGAAACTGTTGATCTCCCGGACAAAAGCGAAAATCTGTACTCTGTTGCTGCACTATTTTCTTGCAAAAAAAAATCTCAACATAATGGACCAAACATAACATCTGTACAACCATCAACACATAGATCTAAAGCTTATGGAACAGTGCTCTTATTGGTGCTACTCTGCCGACAGTGGCCTCTATTACTTCGCTTACATTAAAATGGTTGACCACCTTATACTGTACAGCTTATTTATGTCAAACTTGCTTCCAACGAACTCGTGCCAGCCAGAAACATGTCACAGAATCCGGCTTCAGCAGCAAAGGCAGCCAGCTCCAGCAGCTTCAACTCCAATGTCTTGTGATGGTGTCGAACCCAAAAGCCTGACCTGCCCGCCTTCAGAGAGCCCAGTTTCTGAAGGTTCCGCACAAAACCAAAACACTGCGCGCCATCAGCCATATGACGCACACCTGTGACGGGTCACCTAATCAATTCCACGCAACACCACGGCTAATTCCTGAAGGCAAGGAGCGAGAGACTCACGCGCGTTAAGCCGAATATGGATTTCAGATGTGTAAACAGTACTAGAGGTTTAACTGGCAGCCGTGGGCTGAGGGGATGTCGTTTACTGGGAAGAAGATGATGCCAAAGACTGACTGACACTAAAAGCGTGAAATGTACGCCACACTTAATACACACTGAGACGGCGCGCGGATGCTCGGGTGAAAAGAAGAATGTGTTTTTCCCAAGCAGAGATATAAAACAGTGTTGAACAATGCAAGGAAGCAACTCTGCCAGGGAAATGTAGCCCCGTCATCTGTCCGGCTCTGAGGCACCTGGATACGCAGTCAGGTCGCTTCCTCTTTATTCAGTCTGTGGCCGTGTCACCCCGAAAGGGAAACAAATTGGGGTGGAAAAACAAACAGAGCGCTCACCTCTTTAGTGTTGACGATTCCTCTGACGTATTTCCCAATGACAGAATCCAAGCAGAGAAGGCTGGATAGCACAGCCAGGCACAGGAGTCTCTCCCCGACCCTCACCTCCATCTTTCTCTCTCCCCCTCTGCCGCTCGTCTGTTCACCGAGCTCCCCCGAAGCCTGTGTCTCCGCTAGGGAACGCGCACCGGTGAGAAGGGAACAAAGCGCGTTCACGCGGAGTTCCTTCAACACCCCACCTCCCTCCTTCCAGCTGTTCAAGCTGGATTGTGGATGACAATCTGTATGTGTGTTTGCTTGGGTGGTGCGAGATGAGCGCGCGCCCTGTTCCGCTCGTGCTTTGACAATGCGACACGTTCTCACTCAAAAAAAATGCCATCATTGATTGCAATCATGTTTTCAGCAGAGGTCACACACCTCTAATGAAGCAGCAGTGAGACAGATGAGACTTGCCTCTTGGAACAAATGATTCTATTACTAATTAGCAGGATGTGTAGCAGGATCTGAGGAGCAAAGTTTGTGAAAATAACACGAAATATTGTGCATGCAATCGGTATTTAACAATAATTAAAATTACTGGTATAAGCAACATAAAATGTAGTCAAATTTTAAGTCCAATATCTGGTTAATGTAAAGAAAGTTCAGCCAAAATATTATGAAGAAAATATTTCTTCATAATATTTTATGAAGAAATATTCCGGTCAAATTTATCTTTAAATGTTGCTGGGTTTATCAGAAAATAACTTATCAAATGAGCAATGCAGTGAGAAAACATTTGCAATGGATGTGAACTGTAATGTTTCAATGGGAGGAAATCTTCCAGCTACGTGCACACGCTGCAAACTTCATATCTGTAAAAATAAATAGATGAAAGCATGGTGTATTATTCATCTTTGGTTCTAGGCCACAAAAAAAAAAAAAAAAAAACCCTTTAAAAAAAACTTTTAAAAAATGTTATTCATGCAAAGAAAATAAAAACATGAATTCTGGACAAAACTGCAGTATTTATGCCAGAATATATTTATTTAGATAAAAATCAACAAAGGAAGAAACCAGCCTACACATGGTGCATCATATATATCATTCTGCCATGGAACCTGCAGAGAAAATGCAGAAGTCGAACTGCAATCAATCTGATTAATAAACTTTGAAAGAAAAACATTTTTACATGAATTATAATCTTGAATATACATTTTTTTTTTGTTTTTATTCACAGGTTTGCACTTACGGTGTTTTCAGAAAAATGACAATTTAAACATAAAAAGTAAACTTAATATTTATCCTATATGGCTTTTTTCTCTTTTTTTCCCCCTATTTTTTTAAAAGACTAATCAAACTACATTTTGACCGATGCAGCATGATGTGCATATGGAGTGCAGACAGACTGTGACATTGACCTGCAACCTGCATTTTAAACATTTAACAGTGAACATTAAAACAGCAAGGACAGTACATCTGTTTCTAATGCTGTGGTCTTTGGCTCTGCTTTAAACATAAACCATAAACGAAAGAAATCCAACTCTTTCCAGTCATTTCCAGGTCATAAGGAAGCATTTCTGGGAAATGCTTGATTTTAGATTAACACACTGTTGAATTTTTTTTTTTATTTTTTTTTTTAAACAAATCAACGTTTAAGAAACTTTCCCCAGCTTTAAATCAACTGTTACTGCAAACTGGTACATAAACCGTGAAGCTCAAGCTTGTGGTTATTAAAACACATTGCACAAAAATAAGCAGAATCACTGCATTTCTGACTGAGGAGGCAGAGACTGAAAATAAAAATAATTCTTATGTGAAACTTTCCTATAAATGCTGCCTTGGTTAAAGTAATCAACTAGCCCATTATGAATGAGCAGGGAGGGAAAAAAAACTCAGTCTTAACAAAACATGTGAGTAATACAACTAAACAAGTTAAGAACACTAAGTCCACACCTTGCAGGGAAGATTACAGTATAAAATCAGTTTCCTAACACATAAACTATGAGTAACTAACATTACAGCTAAAATGAAATCCTATTGCTGCAGTCAGCAGACACGCATCAGAAGAAGCCCTGATTTTGTCAGGAACAAGGAAATTAAAGTTAACACTGACTACTATAAAATCATCACACCAGAACACCAGATGGGCTTTTCAGGCCATCACCTGCACTCATGAAGGTGAACGGGCAATCGGGCTACGAGGCATGTCAAGGCGAATACACGGTAGGTGTAAGAATTTGACACAGTTTTTTTTTTACATTTTTGTGCAAATCATCTATCAGCTCAGCTGTCTATCATTTGCAGTGTTCTCAACATTGATGATGAAGTCTATCCACAGCATATCAAAAGACTGTTGTCCCTTACAGGCTTGACAACATAAGAGAGGTTAACATCAGCAACAAATAATTAATCCAATGAATAGTCTCTTGACTGTAAAGTGTCATTCTTGTCTTTATGTGAACACGACACACACACACACACACAAAAGAGGCCACTCCCACATGGAAGCTCATGTTTCCCCACATAAAACAGACTTCACAATCAAGCGAGTGTGTACATATAGGCTCCATCAGAGCAAAAAAGATCCAGAGAAGAGAAAAAACAATGACACATACACAAGCTGCAGCTCAAAATAAACTTGCACTGATCAACAACTGCAGCAAAAGTGCACAGTGAGCATAAACAGCGGCTATTGAAATGAGTTTAGACTTCAGTCCAACGGTTCAGAAAGCGACTCTAAAACTTCTTTCCTTTTCACGGGCTTCGTTCTTCCCATCAATCTGACTAAAAATATTGCACTAAGTACTTCTGTAGCTGACAGAACCGAGTGTGGTCTAATCCTGTAGCATGACTGCTGTTGAAAATCCTGCACTTCTTCAGGGGAAGGATTTTGCACTCAGAGCATCAGCTAAATCCTATTCATCAAACAGCGTCCCTCTCTGCAGACCTGGCAACCTCGGCACTGTTACCAGGCAAGGGGCAGACAGAGCCAGCATTGTTGGCAACTATATTTAGTTGGACCTGATATATGGACTAACCATCTGAAGGACATTTTTGTGTACTTCAAAGTGCTTTGATGACAACAAGCTCAGATTGCTCTGAAGTTCTCAAAAACAGAGTCCACCCAAAGGTAGAAGGGGGCAGAAAAATATTTGGACCAGTGGCCCCGTTTCAGTCAGGGAAATACAAGTGAGAGGCTTTTACACAGCACTTCTGCTACTGCGTCTCACAGCAGGGGTCCTAAAGCTTTGCCTGAAGGTCTTCGGTTAACAACAAACAAAAAAGAAAAGTAAAGAAAATGGAGCTGTCAGGGCAGAGATCCCCAGGCTGCAAAGAAGTGGTGCTTTGACATCGTGCAAAGAGAAGCAGTGAGCAACACCTGGAAATAAGCTGCGACAACCCGCGAGGAAATCAGTGCAGTCAAGTTTAAAATGTGCATTGATAGCTGAGAGCTGGGCTTTTTACTGCTCCACTTCAACTCCATTTCTGCAAGAGGAGAATTTAAAAAAAAAAAAAAAAAAAAAAAAAAAAAAGTCTTTCCAGTCTTGAAGTATTGAGAGAGAAAAAAAAAAAAAAAAAAAAAGAGAACCATTGCATCCTTGCATGGGACCACATTTTTCTGCACATGTTTTCAAATGAATGCATCCTGTTTTCACCATCCTGATTAATAAAATGCAGTCTTTGGCTTACTGACATCACCACTACAAAAAGCAAAAGGCAACTGTGAGACAGGACACGCTGTCCCTTTGTTATAACTTATAGTTTCTGTTTTGGAAAGGCCAGGGATGTCAGAGCAGCTGGTGTCAAGGTAGCAGCGGTAAATAGAGAGCACATTTATAACCATGGTATAAAATGGTTACATTAAACAGTGTAGTGCACAAATCAAAAACAAGCCTGTAACGACTCGGGGGGATTGTAACAGCAACATTAAATGTTATAAATAACTAAACTAAAACTCTTACATAGAGTTAATATCATCCAAACAGAATGCTTAAATGATATTAACTATGCAGTTTGGAGTCTTTCACCTTGTTTCACCATATCGTGTTCTAGTTCTGCGCTGTATTTGGGTGAAAGTCGGAGTTTCTATCCACAAAGTATTCTGCATCGACTGCTAAACTGGCTTAACGAATAACACAATGTGGAGTTATTAAGTCTAATTTAAGAGTGAATTGCTGAAGGACAAGTGGCCATTTTAATGCTGATGAACACACAGAAGCATACACTGTGCCCACCGCCATCTAATAAGGGTCCGTCTCGGCTTAGATGAATCACCCATTCAGGCCTCAGCTTACGAATCTTCCACGCTGCTTTATGTCCGAGCCTCTGCTGCCTAACAGCAGCTCTTAAGTGTGTTGCATGTGGGAGGGTGCTGGTCTTTGATCCAAGGAGCTTTTGAATCATCATCTCATTCTGAAATGTAACTCTTTTAAGTGGGCGTGTTTGTTTCATCTGCCAGATTTGCAATGGTGCATAACACTGCACAGACAAGCGGAATTGTAAAGCAGAGGGAGATGCATTTCAGCGCTACGCCTCCTCTTGTTTTGTGTTTCAAACACAGAGCAATCTCGCAGACTGCCCCCTCCAGCCCCCTCCTGCTTTTCAGGATCCTGCCTTTATCTCTCATTTCGGCATGGAACTGCCTACGTCAGTCGGACTTTCATTTACTCTTCCTCCCATCACTCTTTGGGTGAACTTCAGTCACCTTTTTTTCTTTTTTCTTTTATTATTCTTTCAAATCTCGCCTTATTTAAGCACCAATGCCACCAGCGTCAGTGTTATTCTGGGCTGCCACAGCCACTGAGCCCTCCCCATCTGCTATCTTAGCCCCTCTACCAACAGCTGGCTCTGCTTCCTCAATGGGGCCAACAAAGAGAGAACCAGTATCCCCAGAAGAAGCCGATACGCTCCTATCGGTCCGTTCCAGCTTGCGATGTTTACGTGGCTCCGGGGGCGTGTCCTTCTGGGTGAAGACGGCACGAATTCGCTCCACGCAGATGTTGGCAGCCTCCCTCGTCTCCCTGGAGAGGTGCGATAGGCTGAGGAAGCCATGGGGGAGGTCGTCCACCACACACAGAGTGACAGGCTGGTCTATGCTCCTCAAACGCTTGGCGAACATCACCGAGTCATCCAGCATGGGGTCTAATGCACAAGCCTGAGATGGGAAGAGAGAAGTAGAGGGAAAAGAGAAGGAATGGGGGAAAAGCAAATGTAAACTCCCTTCAGACATGTTGGGAATCTTAAATAAGGGATGAAGAAAAGGAAGCCAAGCATCTCAGTTGCTTTTGTCCCTGCTTTCTTTTCACACTTGCTGACTCACTAAAGCCACTTAAAAATCAGCACTAGCTTCCTCATTTTTATACAACACACTCCTCAGACAAAAACCACACGGTCTGACCTGTCCTGTCACTGTAAACACTCAAAATCTCTGGACACTCATCTTGAAGCTGCTTCCATTCCCCCTTGTATGCAATGGAGGATTTTTGAGATAGAATTTTTAAAAAGCTACTTTTGATTCATTCTGAAAACACCATCTCCACGTCTCATCTTCTAAAATCAACAGAAGTCCTCATTTTCACTTCAAAATGAAAGTGGTTACATTGTTGCTGTTTTTTTTTTTTTTAAGTGCACTTCAAATTCAACAGGTTTTCGTAGAGAGGAAGTAAATGGATCACAACATCACTTTTCTTACCACTATGTGTACAGGTGGCAGTCCTTTCAGCATGCTGTCAGGGGCCAGCAGTGGTGAGCAGAAAGGATCCTTAACCACTGGAGAACTCTGCACCTTCATCTCAGCCAGCTGCTCAGAGCGCAGAGGTTCGAACCCCAGAGGAAACTCTCTGGGGTGCTTCAGTTCTGATCCATCCTCTCCAGCAGGGGGAGGTATGGCCACAGAGGACAGGTCATAGGGAATGGACGGATCTTGGTCCTTGGTGAGAAAGAAACTCACATCTTCTAGCTACAATAAAGAAAAGATGAGCAGTCATTTAGGGGAAGGCAAAAGCTTAAAATATTTTAGAAGCAAACTTGCTTTCGCATTCAAAGACATCTCTTAGTGCTTAAAGAAATCTAAAATCCCTAACCAAATGCTTGAGTCTTCACTAAACAGGCCTTACTTCAAGAATAAATTGCAAATTTAGTGTCTTACGTCACTTCTCTGATGCCATTTTTCCACTAGCTAGGCACTAATCCAATCTGCCTGTGAGAAAATACATGCAGAGATAATCTGCAACACCTTGCCAGTACCCACACAACCAAAAGGTTTGGATTTTCTGTGAGCATTTTAAAGCCAGACCCGTTTGGGAAGGATGAGTGATATAATCTCAGCTGAGTTCATCAAAGTGAAACATGCACATTGCTTCTGGGTAGATAATATATGACGGAGAGCCTAAATACCTCCATGCTAGAAAACTTTTTCTTAAAAAGTCAGCAACTCAACAGAAAAATCCTTTTGAAGCAAACTGAGTGGAACAAGATATAACCTGATCGTAAGCAAGATTTCAGTGGTATTCATCCTCACTGCAATGGTGCAACAATCACATCACACATGTTCCTGTAAAAGCAGGTCAAATCCCTGATCACTGCCGCTCCTGGTTGTTTTAAAGTGTTAACCTTGTCCAGATAAAAGCATAAGCTAACAGCAAGCTAATCTGAATGGAAACATGTTCAAGCGTGACATACTGTGCGCTCGGAGACCAGCGGCGGACTTTGGGGAACGGAATTGTTGTGTGCTCCCAAGTCCTGACAAGTCTTGCTCTTCACAGATAATTTCCTGGAGGGGAACTCTGATGGCTCACGGGGCACAGGCGGGTCAGCGTGCGGAGAAGAGATTGTTGCCTCAGAAATGCTTTTCCTCACCGTGTCTGGGAAGCAAAAAGCAGGAAACTGACGAATGAAAGAAGTAAAACTCAAAAAACAAAAACGGCTTTAAAATATTAAAACCATTAACCGCACCAAGTATACAATGCAAGTTCAAAGAGGTCAACTCTAAATCACCTGGGCTTAATTATAGTTGGAGGACACAGAAAAAATACATAATTTCCACCTTTACATGTCTTCTGGGTGACCAAATAGATAAAAGCCTAAAATTCTTCAAAAGAAGAGAGAAGTAGGTTGATAAAATTCAGAAAGTGCTGTCACTGTGCCATTTTCTGCCCACCCTGAGCTGTCACACCGCTGAAAGCATCATGGCTGGCCTCCTCAGTAGCACTACCGAACTCCCATCTTTTAAATAATGAACCATCTCTGCACCATGATGGCCTTTTAATAATATACATCCACCCATGACACCCTCATTAGATTTGGCTTACAGCTGCAATGGTGTCACCCAACTATGAGGCTACAATGGAAATTACAGGTCCTCCTCAGATTCATGGTGGCTTCAATTAACAATTACTGTCAAGGCTGCCTACTGCTGCTCTAAATAGGGACTCTGCTACCAATGGGGATACAGAGAATTATCCAACTAGGCAGGCAAAGGCAAATGGTGGAAAAGAGTGGTCCACATCAGTGACCTTCTTACCATGAGGTGTGAATGAACTTTTGTCAATGTTTTTTTTTAAACAAATAATACTTAAACAGGCAAAATACATTGAATATGTGGGAGGAAAACAGCATACATACTATAAACTCACACACAGCAGCAGTTCTCATTAAGATTTACTGTTAGCAGCCTTCCCCAAACACTAGCCTGAAAACATAACATTAATTTGTGCTAAATCCACATGTGGTCCCAAATAAAAAAAAAAACAGGACTTTGGGAATAAGGTTTCCCTCATTAGTTCCAGAATTTGGTACCAATGAGGACTACTTATAGCAAAAACAAAAATAAAACATCTTAAAAGAGGTAACAACAACAAGCACACACAAACAACACCTGAGCTGTGCTGTCAGCGCAGAAGTGTGATCAAAGACACAAACAGACTGCATCTATAGAAAACTTCAAATGTAAAAGCTGCCAAGCATCACATTTACAAGCCACCCACATAGTTCTGATGCTCGTAATCCCTACACACTCACACACCAACTCACAAACAACACACCGGTTGCAGGTGCATCAGGGGCTTCTGATGGTGCCTCTGCAGCTGTGCTGGGGGAGGCAGAGGCTCTGTTGGAATCCAGCAGAGAGTGGATCCAGTTGGAGGCTCCCTGTCGGAAATCTCGCAGCAACAACGCTGTATCTCTCCTCACCAGGCTCAGCGTGCTCACTTTTTCTACTTGCTTCTCAGTCTGGGGTTCATTGCCTTCAGATAAAATGCACAGGGACGAAAAAGAGATGTACAAAGGAGATCACGGATTTCCTCAGCAGGCAAAGTAAGCAAGTAACACAAAGCAATCATAGAAAATATATAGTAAGTAAAGAAAACTACTGTTAGGGAGGGTTTACCATCCCACAACTGCTTGCATTACAGATGGATGGAAAACAGATATTTTAGTTCAGTAAGTGTGTGCTGTGTGATATTGATATAAAAAATATAAATAAACAAGTTTCCACTGCTCCTCACAAGCTTTATTAACAATATATAAAAAAAAGCCCCGTTTAACTAGAGTTGCAGTAAATAAGCAAGCAACTCGGGCAAAATATGTAAGAGCACCATTACTTGAAATTTATCACAATTATTGTGTAAATTAAGGCTTTTTCTTGCTTTCTGTAAAGACTACATTATTTACACTTGTCTGCATATTCTGTATTAAGAAAACAATTAGATACAGGAGCAGAAGACAGTTTTATGAATAATGATACGCTCCTTTGCACAAGAAGAAGTGCTATGCAGAAATTAACCAATTACATGATGAGTAGAAAAAAGGACCAGGTGTAATTTTTGCAATACTCAATTAAATTATAGCAGCTGAAAATGGAAACAATGATTCCTGCCCCAAGAAGAAATCTTAATTTAATAATCATCTTTGCTCCAAAAGATAGTTGGTTGAATTGTTATTGCTTATCCTAATCATTTAGTAGATATGCTAGAAAGACAGGACCAATTTAAACAGTTTATGCAAATTCCTTTCCTTAATAAAAACAGGAAAAAAAGAAAAAAAAAACAAACAAAAATTTGGATAAATGCTTTAGAAAAAAAACAAAAACACACAAACATGCATACACACTCCTACCTGCGTAGGCACTGAGACACCTGGAGAGCACACTAAGTGGCAGCAGGGGATCCATGAGCGTCAGTAGACGGGAGGGCGATGCGTAGGCCGTCAGCAGGGTAGCTGGATAGGCTGCCACAATGCCATCTGGCATTCGTACACCAAAGGCAGCGGCACGCATTGATGTTGTCACACACAAATTGCCTCCTGCGCTGTCACCAGCCAAGCACACCTTCTCTCCAGTCCATCCTGGAAAGATTAAAACAGAAACAATAATAATAAAAACATGGAATAATAATGTGAAAGAAAGAAAAAATACTCAACTGAAAAACACACTTTCCCAAAACTTTAAATTGCAAAACAGCAGCAACTTTTCTTTTCACCAAACTGATGCTATAAAGACTTGTTGCCTCACAGTCTGCCTCAGAGGACCGATACACTCTCTTTGTATGACAACACAAACACATATTGCACTTCAATCATGGCTGATTTGACACAGTGAGCTTCAGTTGTTCAATTGTTGCACCCCAAACTGAGCGGATGTCTTCTGTTTTCTGTCTGAATATTGAGAATCTAAATTTATTTGATACTGCTGAACAGCAAATGGAGAGCAGGAAGCATGGGGCACGGTCAATTTCCATGTGATGAATGAATCCTCACAGCAGATAAAAGGCAACTAGCAGAAACAAACCACGCGCCAAACACACACAGCTTCCTGCAGAGGCAACTGAAGGCTTCTCATAACCTTCCTCTCTTATCTACCTTTCATAAAAAAAAACTGCTGATGCATTTTGTTTTGATAAAGATTGCAACCTTTAAGCATTTTGTGCACTTGTTGTGTAAAAGCGTCTGTATAGATGAATGAGTTCTGTGTAGCCACTTCCATCAAGGCCTGAGTGGGCTCTCTGTTTTACGGCAGACTTACAGACTGTTGTCTCAACCTCATGACTCATTTTCCATTTTGAAATGCATCATGAGCTGTGACTCTTAATATGTATCTTATAATAGATATAAAGATAAAGATACTTATAATAAGTATATTTGCAATTATGTTCAGGAAACCAAATCAAGGCCCAGTCAAGTTTTAGAGCAGGGATGCCCAGGTCCTCATAGAGATCCACCCTCCTGCAACTTATCTCCAACACACCTCAATCACATGAATATCTCCATACCAGGCCTCTGCAGAGCTCAATGATGTGCATGAAGGAATTTGGCCATTTAAATGATGTGTGTTTCAGAAAGGATGCATCTATGGGATGTAGTATTGTAGATCTTGATGACAGGACTTGGGCAGTCTGGTTATAGAGCAATTGAAAGTCTATTATAACAATCACGATGTTTCATAGCTCCACATTAAACAACTTATGGGAACTGAACACTTGTGAAAATATGACATTTCATACTTTGTTTAAAAAAAAAAAAAAAATTTAAACAGAAAAAAGATAAACAATGCTCTGGTAGTTACACTTTCCCCTCATATCAAAGAGGATCCCAATACAAACCTCCTCTGGAGCCTGTCTGTGTGGAGTTTGCATGTTCTCTCAGTCCACGTGTCGGTTCCCACCAAATATTTTAGCAGTCTGAATATTAAATAACTTGTCTTTGTAGTACTGTATATTAGGGTGATTATATGTTAAAGATGTGCAAATCACTGCATTGTGTTTTTATTTAGGTTTTACACAAAGTCCCAACTTCATTGGAACGTATCCATGTATACTCTGCATGTGGATTATTTGCACTATTTCTGACTCCTGGACAATCCAGTTGCACTTTTAGGATGAAGGATTTATTCTGTTTGACTGGCTGTCAAATTCTGCTAACTTCTTTACATACAGCTGCTAATCCATTTACATACAGTTGCACATGTAACTGCTAGAATGTCTACACTAACAGTTTGCACACTATTGCACCCATTTTGCACAACAAAGATTGCACATATCTGCAAGCATGTACATAAAATATAGATAACATATATTTCATTGTGTACAATCTTCAAAGATTGTTTATTTCCATTGTATTTTGCATGTTTCTCTTTATCTTATTGTTATTTATCCATTTTATCATTTGATTGTATACTTCTTGCTTTTCTACACTCCTGGCATCCAGTGCAAGCAGCAAAGTAAGAATTTCATTGGACAGGGAAACATGTTTCTTTACTTTGCACATGACAATAAAAGCTTTGAATCTTGAATTGGAACTGCGGGTCTATCAAATTTGTAGAATTGTAGGATGTGAACAGTTAACATGGCGATAAAAGAATTTAGTACTCGGTGGATGTTCACACCGTGAGACGCTACAGCAGCAGCAGCATAGATGGCATTTAAGCCTTTTACAATTAAGGATGTAAGACATTCAGATACACTCCCTCCTATGCTGATGGATGACCTACTGGTCAGCCTCCTCTTGGCTTTGAGCAAAGCCACCTGAGATCTATCTCTTTAGTGTGTCTTGGATCTACTCCAGGGATTCCTTCTGATTAAATATGGCTTTAACACCTCCAGAGGGACAAACATGAAGACATTGGGACAGTATAATCCAAACCAACTTAAACTAGCTAATTTCAAAGCAGAGGGCCACCTACACTTGTGCAAGAACCTCGTGGATGACTGACCCTCTCAGCATGACAAGGCCAAACCCTCTGAAGAAGCAGCCAAACTCAGCCGCTTGTATTCGCAAATTGTTTACCAGAATATTGTATCTTACAAATGTAGATTATTGTTTGTAAAAAATAATAATATTAATAATGAGAGGTTGAGTAAATTGTAAACAACCCACAAACACATTTTTATTACTTTAAATATGTTACAGAACATGGCAGATTAAAAACTCAGCACCTTGTAACCTAAGTATAGCTAATGATGTGTGATGTGCATGTGTTTGATGCATGTACCTAGTAGGTGGTGGTTTCTCAGAGCCCAGCAGTAAGCATAGAAACACTCTTCCAGTGCCCTAGGGAAGGGGGCTTCAGGGGCCAGAGAGTAATCCACTGAAAGGATGGGGACACCAAGTTCCTGGGACCAACTCTTTAGATAGGGCTGTACAAACAATATATGAAGACACAATGTGTAGAGTTATGAATGGGAAAACCTTTAGAATACATATAATTTTAGATAAAGAAAAGACAACAGTTGCCAAAAAAAAAAAAAAAAAAAGAAAACAGGGAAAGGAAAAAAAAGACGAGGATAAAAAGTTATAAACACTTAGTATCCCTCTAATGTTATCGTTCTGCTTTTTGGCTTACAGTCTAGACAAAAAAGTATGAGAGCTGCCCCCACCATCACCTCCATTTCTTTTCATACAGTAATAATAAAAGTTGCCCACATGTCCTAATTCGCACACACTGAAAAGAGACATGGAGGTGTTGTGAGTTATAAAAGTGTTCTATAAAACCAACAGCCAGAATCCAGAGTGATTTTCCTTTATTGTTCTTACAGTCAGGTTAAGTGTTTACTGTACTTATGCACTGACCTTGAAACACAAGAAGGGCATTAAATCTTGTTGTGACACATTACTCTTTCCATAAAGCATCTCCTCTCTCACTACACAGCACACTTTCATTGATGTTATAAAAATGACATTTCCATACACAATGCCAGCAAAATTACAGTGTATACATGTTTGTATGACCCTGTTTTGGATTAAACTGTTAAGAGGATGGATGGATTGACATGTTTGTGTGTGGCTTCACTCACCACTGAAAGAAGAAAAGGTAGACTAAACAGAAGCCAGTTGTGGCGTCTCTACAGTCTATCAATCAAAGGAAATTTCAAGACTGAATCTTGAGCTCTGTTTAGGCATCATGGCTTGGTAAAGGTGTGGAAAAGGAAGTGATACTGAGTGGGAACACTGGTCATTGTCTGCAGTAATACCAGGCCTGTCAGTCAGACAGCTAATCGCATGAAAAAATAAAAAGGATGCACTCAGAAGAAATGGCAAAAGAAAAAGGTGTGCCTTTTTACGTGGGACCTAGAATGGTTAATTCTACATTACTCTGGAAACTCATTACACACACACGGCTTCCAGCTCACAAAGAGAAACAACCCCAAATGAACACATACACAAACCATTCACAAGGTCCCAAAGAGGAAATAAATACCGCATTCTTGCTCATTTTCAGACAAAAACACTGTTAAACTACAATCCTTTAGCAAATGATCGGACACCTCACATTCTGACCAAGTAGTGAAACTCACAGACGTCACTACATCTCCTTCGCTGTGCAAGGAGACCACCACAGGCTCTTGAATCTGAGGTCAAATTCTATTTAGTCAGAGGACATGAGAGACAGCATCAGGGGACAACGTTGGCATCTACCATCAGAAAGTTTCAATTTTCTGTTCATGATTTCTTGTCCTTCCCTGCGGGATTCCGACAGCAGAAGCACTCAGAAAAATTAGAAGGGAGACAAATATGTGGTGTCAAAATGTAAAAGAAAGGGAAAAAAGAAAAGAAAAAAGGAGCTTTGAGGAAGGACACTAAATAGACAAAAAGGACTTTCTAAAATATTCGCAGGATTGCGAGGGAGCCTGTAAAAAAAAAAAAAAAAAAAAAAAAAAGACAGAATGAGAGAAGAAGAGAGGGCAGTCTGACAAGTCTTCCATTAGTGCCTGGGGTAATCTTTCTCTGTGGAGTTATACAATTCTCTGTTAACTCAACATGACAGCCCTCCTCACCTCTGTGATTCCTCCCTCTCATCCTGAAGTTACTATGCAGCTGCAGACCGAGGATGCCCACATCCTTTACAGTTTCACAGAACACCGTCGTCCAACAGCTAAAGACTGGACAGCTACAGATGGCCACATCAGTAATGGAACAAGCATGCAGCTGGGGCACTAACCATAATGATAATTATCTCTATTTTTATTCTATGTAGAACAACAGCTTCTCTTGTAAAAATAAATTAATTAAATTGAGAAATATAATAAAGTCCATGTCAGGATACAAGAATAAAATACACAAACAGGAGACAGAAAATATGGTCAAAGTGTCTCTACTAAAATCTACAGAATTAATAACAAAAATAATTAATTTAATGACCTATTACACTACGAAGAGGAAAAAGCAGTAACCCCAGTAACCTCTGGGGCTCTCTGTCTGGTACTGCCCATCTCTTCAACACTAATTACCTGGAGTTCAGTTACAATTAGCTTGAGACAACAGTGTGGAGTGATCCCACGATGTTTTTTTTTTTTGTTTTGGGTTTTTTTTCTTTTCTCTTTTTTATATAAATAACAGTTTGGGGTAATTATTTTACTCTCTTGTAAAAAAAAAAAAAAAGAAATAGTTTGTGAAATTAGGTTAGATTCTGTACCATCTCACCTCATGGGATTTGGAAGTCTGGGCAACAAAGCCTCCCCCATGGAAGTGGATGAGGAGGCAGGGAGAGGAAGGCAGGCGTTTGGTTTTCAGTCCCAGGGACAAAGAGATAGCACCTCCCTCGGAGCGGGAGAGAGATAGCAGAGTTTCACTGTCCTGGAGAGACAGAGACAGAGGGTATTGTGGATGAGAGTAGCTTTAAAATTAACAAGACAGATGAGATCTGCCTAAAAAGTCAGACAATTCACATGATCAGGATTCATGATAAACTGCATGCGGTATCTAAGGTTCTTTTAGATTAACTACTAGTTATGCAACAACGCATTAATTCACATTTATAAATGGATGGCGGATTTCTGCTTGTGGAAGGTTTTTATTTGCAAAAAGAGATTTTGTCAGAGGATGATCACTGGCTTAAACTGTATTTTAATAGAATATCTGGTTAAGTGCTAGGCAAAAAAAGAAAAAACATGCTTAAATGAAGACAGAAGGACCCTTGAATTAAATTAAAATCACAAAGCAGAGGTGAAAGAACCGCCCAGAAAGAGAAATTTCACTGACAATCAACAGTTTGAAAATACCGTTTTTGGCATTAAGGATTTCTGAAATTAACTATTACTCTCTGGTATTGGTCTTTTTAACAAGACTGAATAAATCAAGTCACGCCTGTAGAATTCTTGAGACACAAGTGTGGCTTGTTAAAAAAAAACAGGCTTGTTTAGTTTTGCATAAAATTTGAATATGAAAAGGTTTTTGGGGGTTTTTTTGCTATTGAGTTTTTAAAGTATGCCACAACAGCACAAGTTGAATATTGATTCAGGTACCTGTCCTTCATGCAAGTCATAAGAGATGAGTCTCATCTGAACCGGAGCAGTGCCGATGTGTGCTGATGGAGGAGCTATGGTTACAGATGCTCTGTGGTTTCCTGCCAGCGGAAGGTCAAAGGGAACAGGAGGCACAGAAAGAGCTCGGTTCACCTTAACTTGAGTAGAGGTCATACTGGCAAGACTCTGGAGGAAAGGACAAAAAAGATGGACACTAGGAGCTTTAAAAAAAAAAAAAAAAAGTACATTCAAGAGATCGTCAGGCCACTTGAGAGAAAGAAACTGAATGAATAAATCATAAACCCTACTGAATAAATTGAAGTCCACTCTATCATTACTAATGGCCTGTAGGCCAGACCACAGAAAGACTGAAACAGAATTTTACCAGAGGAAAGTACTATACATGTGACACAGCTTCAAAATTACATAAAAAAAAAAAAAAAAAAAGCAGCACACTGATAGTTGTGCATGGCAAATCAATGATAACACCAGTAGAACACAGACTCCTATAAACATGCATGTTTGTTAATAAACAATCTCCTCACCGAAAGGACCTCAGTCTCTGTGATGTTCCAGAAGGTTTTCCAAAAATGCACATCCAGATTCTGGGTGATTCGTTCAAATTCTGTCCCTCTCAGCTCTGGGTCAATGGCATACTTCCCTGAGGTAAAGAAAGAGCTGGCTGCCACCCCTGGGAAGCAGGAAGAGGTGGACACGATTAAAAGGACAAATAAAAAGGAGAGGACACAGCATGATTGGAGTTAACAGGAAAAAAAAAATGTTAGAGAAGAGGTGAAGAGAGGGACGAAGTACAAGACAAAGCTCAAATTAATGTACGAGAATGAGAGCAAAGACTTTACAAAGTCAAATCAGTGGCAATGAGTAAAGGAAGGGATGAACAAAAAAGCTGCACTAACTGGAAAAAAAAAAAGCCAGAAGGTGAAAGGATGGAAGATTAAAAATGTTTGCAATGACACAGCAAGCTTCAGAAACACGGATTCAGTATGGAGCCATAACCAACCTGAACAAGATATGCTGGCTTTAGCACAAGCATGTCTAACAGTTCTTTCATCAAGGAAGCTTCAGACCTTTGCACCAGTTTATACAAAAAACACTACACTATATTATGATTTCACCCAGATATCAATCTTATATTTACTGCCTACCAAAAACTAGCTGTGGTGAGAAATTATTTCTCCAGATACATTCATATTCAGTTTCTAAGTTCAATGCAGAAGCCTACAAAAAATATGAGAGGTTCCAGTAGACTCACCATATGGTGCAATACCTCCTGTGTCCACTGTGGTGCAGCATAGAGCATAAGAAACCATGAGAGCGGGATCATTCTTTTTCCAATATCAAATATTTATATGTCTGCATATGTGTGCATTGCACGAATGTGCACATGATACATCGTTTCTATATCTACCTTTGTACATATTTGTGTGTGCCTGCCCAAAACATTCTGAAAAATACAAGAAGCACACTAGCTAGCCCTTGAGATTCTAAAGGATGAAAGAGCATCTAATATCCAAACACACAACATCAAAAAGGTACACAGTCAGGGGCCAAGGAGCGATGCAGAATGATGAATGAATGAGAACAATGTGGCTGGACGACTAGAGGGTGCAACTGCTGATTGAGATAATGCTGACCTATTCCTGACTGATGGCGCTTGTAGTTTTCTCCAAAGGCCACAAGGCCAATAGCGATGGTCTGAAGACATGGTCGAATGGCTGGAGTGAACTAAGAAACAAGAAGAAATACAGAGAAATACTTGAAATTCTAATGCACAAACTGTGCTAAATTTAAAAACAAGAAATAGAGTAAAACTCAAGCCATTCAAACAGCAAGTGAAATACCGATGAGGGGTATTTCAGAATATCAGAGGAGGATGAGGTATTATAAATTAATAAAAGAGGTTTCATCATTTTTCACCCCTTTAGATTTCTTTTGGCCTCTGTCCACTGAGGGTTCAGCACATCTCATTAAGCTCAACGGAGAACAGAGGCAGCAGCTTCATCCATCCACCTCCTCTCTCCTTTCTCAACAGGATTAATTTGTTGCTCAGCATTCCTTTCCTGACCTCAACATCTTTTTAAGATTGAAGCCAATATTCTGACCTTTAATCAGAATTGCAAAGATGAATTCTCTCAGCTGCTCGTCTGAATGTGAAAACTACTGTGTTTAAGGCTGCTTTTTTATTTTTTTATTAACAGAAAGTAACTTCAGCTCAGTGTTTCACTTTTTTTTTTTTTAAGAGTAAAATAAAATTGTTCAACCATCGAGCAAGAGGCAATGCTAATCCTCCCTGTATGTTAATATTTCTCATTGTACTTACTACGTGAGAAAGATCTTCTCACCTGAAAGCCCAAGCAACGGCCATAGAAGCAACCTTTGTGCATGGATGAGTATTCACGGACAAAACTCTCACTAAGTCCACTTTCATCCTGGAAAAACAGGTTTCCGCGGCTGTTGTCATGCAGCATGCGCTGAGCCAAGTATAGCAGGGCACGCAGCTGGCACAGTGCATTGCAGTATGCCTCCATCTCCCTGGCATTATGCGCTACTCGGAAGAAGATGCTGCGACGGTTGGCCGCGATGTAGCGCCCCTTGTGGATGATGTGGAGAAGGCAGCAACGAACAACCTAGAAACAGTACCAGGAGTATATCATTAAATCTTAAGGGATTAGTTTAAAAAAAATAAAATCAGCTTAAGCACATAAAAAAAAAAAGTTACATTTGAAATTACTGTGCTTGATTAGATAAAATGACTGTCAATTACATTAAACACCAGTAAATGCAAGCCTACAATTTTCATGAAATTCTATTTAGTCCTGGGATGATATAAATAGAAACTGATGCATCTATTCTGAATTAGAACAACTCATAGTTCTTTACACTGTGCTCATTAAAGAGGGACGTCCTCTGGGTGCGCTTAAGTTGTAATTAAGATTAGTGTGGTAAGCTTACAGGAAAAAAAACGAGTGCGACAGCGTGTCCAAATGTAAGCATGTTGAAGAAAAATTTTTAAAAAAACAAAAAAAACTTCCACTTCACCAGGGTGTTACAGATTAGTGCAAGCCGTACTGCAGGGATAAGAAGGATTAGAATTTTGACTATCGAGAGGCTAGAAAACAGAGCAGCATTCATTTGCTGCTAGTTTCAATCCGATGTGGTGAGCTGCGGCAACTGAAGGTCAGGATATTTGATCAATAACAGGACAAGAAAGTACAGTGGATACAATAGTGGTGGATCATTGTAGCTAAAGGATTTTATTAACCTGATTTGCAACATAAAAATCAATCTCTAAAATAAATGTACTGACCTTGAAAGAAAGTAATAACTCAGACTTATGAGTAGTTTGTCATGAGAAAGAATATTTATCACAATGTGTTAAAGTTTAAGAGTCTAGTAATCCAAGTTTCACTAGGATTTAAAGGAAAGCATAGAAAGAAAAAAAAAAAACATTTGACTCATACACCATAAAAAACCTCAGATAGCTTACTTTGACCAGTGAGCGATAGCCATTTGCAGGTATGTGTGGGTCAAAGTCAAAATGATGATAAACAGCAGCAAAGCCAGAAATAACAGGTTCCAGACTGCGAGCGTGGTCCTGGATCAGATTCATGGTCTCCACCAGCCGACGTGCTGCGTCGGCCTGTGACCCTTTGGCCCCTCCTGAGAAGAAAGCGGCATTTTCTTCGCACACACTGTACAGGGCTGCAAACACTGCTTTGGTGTCCATCACTAAGAGCAGGGAAAAAAGAAAAGGAAAGCAGATGACAAGACAGAAAAATAGCTCTTTTTCTTGGGTTTGTTAAGAAAAGGTCCAATTATTATAACTAAAAATACTTCAGTCGGGAAACACTCTTTAATTCTCTCATGTATGTTAATACTCTACACTCATGTTGCAACTACTTGCATCACCTTTCGGATGCCACTTTTACAACATGATAAAAGATATAGTATAACTTGCTGTAGTTGTACAAAAAATGTGGCCGCTTAATCTTACAAGCATAAAGAAGGAAAACTCCACACCTACAGCAGGAATAAACATGTGATGGGTAATGTACCAAATGAGATATCATTGGAGCCTTATTTTAAACAAAGTGTTCTTAGTCCCATTAACTAAGCCCCTGTAGTCTGGTGTATGGCAGCTTATTGATTCAAATGTGTTAAGCAAGCCCTGAAATGAAAAGTTGTAAACCCAGGCTGAGCAGCCAAAATCCCCCCAAGATGTAGGCAGGCATGCGAGGAGCAGAAGGAATAGGCAGAGGCCCTCTGCTGACATCATGCTGCTGGGAACAAACAGATTACTCAGAAACTGAGAAAAACACAAACACACTCGCATAAGTGTCCCAAAGGGAGGTATACAGCTGACAACACACAGCTGAATGTGTTTATCAGGTGTGCTCATATCTCTACTCAAATCTGGAGTAAATATTCGGCACCATGTCTCTTTCGGCTCCCTTTGTTGGACAGTGCTCTTCTTGAGTCACCTGACACCTCAAGTTTCCATAACAAGTCGTGGAAACTAGCTGATACTTACTGTATAGGGTGACTGGGATGCTGAGAGACAGGTAAGAGATACACAGAGGACAAGAGAAAGACTAAAACATGGGAGGGAATTTGATTTCATTTTCTACATTAATTGCAGGTGGAAATACAGTCAGTTAAAAACCACTGACAGTGCTGTCTTAAATCATCAACACCTAATGAACAGTAAAATGACATTCATCACACATCCTTAACTATTTGGAAATAAAACTTGTACCATCCTATTGCAGCAGAGTTTGTTTCTAAGCAAAAGCAGCTCAATAAATATCTGCAAATACTCCAAGTACACTTATGGTTTGGGGGAGAAGGGGTTGTCTATGAACGCTAGAAAAAGTGAAACAATACTTCTGAAGTGAAATACAGTCTCAAGGGTTGAGGAAAAACTAGAACCCTAATCACACAATTATTATAGTTCTCCCTGACACTTAGGATGAGTAATAGAAGGGGCTACTTCAGTGTGCTGGGGGGGATCATATCCCCCTGACATCCGCAGAGACATTCATCAGCCAGTCAACTTCTCACAAGAACACTTACTGAATGAAAAATCTCTGCTACTGCTGCCCATCTGCTTTCATGTCTTTACTGCCACATCCCTCAAATCCTGTTTACTTTTCATGTCTTCATGTCTAATGAACCGGCACAATTTTCTACACGGATCTGAATTTGTGTTAAAAAAAAAAAAACTTTGAAGGAAATGACTGAATTATGCCCAGCTGAATTCTTGTGGAAAAGTATACCCATTAACTTGACTCTAAACCTAATTGTTAAAGAGCAGAACCTGCCAATGAGCCAGGAATTATTCAGTCTGCTCATTCGTTTGGTCCTTTGTCTGGAGCCTTTGGCCTAACTAATAAATGAGGATGAAATTGAAAGAAAAGGGGAAAAAAGTCTCAAGGCTCTGAGGATACTAAGATGAAACAAAGGGAAAGTTGAACCAAGCTGTTAAAATCAAGATATGCTTAACACTGACTTTCAGCTCATTTGCTTCAACTCAGATCAGTCATCTTGGTATACCTGACTGCACACATGTAGCATGTAAATAACAGAGAGAAAGAAAATGAGAGTTTCAACTGCAAACTGCCATTGATGATGTCCTTGATATTACATGATAGCAGACATTTTCCACTTAAGCTAGCATCTATGGTATGTCCTAAAAGCAGACTTACGTGTGTGAGAGAACCGATAAGAAGTTGCAATCTGACTCAACTTAACCAAACATTCAGCAGAGTTCTTTTTCCTTTCCATCTCGCTGTGAAAATAAAAAAACACGTAGCTGCTGAACAAAACATGGTGGAAAAACCAGAGAGCAGAAGAGTCTGAACAGCACTGAGGCGTTTCACTGACTGGAATCCTACGAACACCAACGCAAATGTCAAAGATCCACTACTCGTGTTTCTGCTTGTCTCCTAAAGTACTAAATTGGATCTCACTCTAGTGTTGTGTTTTATCAAACACACATTTGTTAAATGTCGGTAACTGTGATGGAAACTGCACCAGAGCACTCATTCAGATTTGATGCTAACATGTTTAGTTGCAGTAGTTTGCTCTTGATGCATATAAGCCACAGAATGATTAGCAAGTACTGAATTATCTGAAGACTTTATTTGGAACAAGACTTTTTCCAAATGGCATTTGGGATAAGACCCCGCTCTAAATAACAATTCAGTATAACACCCACGTGAAATCAGACTAACAACTACAGATCCATGGTGCCAGCAAATATTATGTTTGCAGAGACAACAAAGTATATTCTTCTGTGAACAGGCTTTTTAGGAGGAGCAGCATTAAGGCATCAAGAGCTACAATTTCCTATTAAACACAAAAACTGAGCTAAAGTGTCCATAAGAAGCCAGTTTAGAGACATGAGGACTTTGCTTTGTGAAAAGCTACCCTTATGCCAACTAACCACTAAATTACAGATCTGTATATTGGCTTAGTTTCTTTTATCAAAAGGCCCTTTGCCTAATTTCCATTTGATTCAGCCATATGAAAGGAATTTTCCATCTGAGATGATCCATCCCATAATTTCAAGGGAAACTTTGTGGGAAAACAGAATTAACATTGTGCTATTTAAATTATTTTAGGCATACTAAATCTAATTCTCATGTGTCACAGACCTCACAGAGTTTAATAGGATTTCTGGGTAATACTTTTTAGGTTAGAACAACTGGAGGGTATTTCATATCCTGGATGATGTTGGTCTCTGAATAACAGCACAACACATTTGCTCTGTAGTTTAGTTTAAACTTATGTTTTTAAAAAAAAAAAAAATTATGCAAGTTGAAATCAAGTTAACAGATTTCTTTTTAGTTCTCTAGGGTTCAAATATACAGCAGAAAAACATCTGAGTTTTCATCAACTCACTATAATGTCATGCAATCAAACAAATTACCACAAACATCAATGATGATTAATGATGAAAGTGTTTTCAATGTGTTGCAAGTCTAACAGCCAAGAAACACATTAATTACAGTTCCGGGATCGCTCCACCTCAGGATTTAGTCAACAACCAGTGGATTACACACAGATGTGAATGATCACAGCATAAAAACACACAGAGCAGTTACTTCATGCTTAACACCACAACACTCTGTATCTGCTAAGAAATGCACTTTTATCCATATCCAGAAAACGCCTGACAGCAGTGTAGTCTTAGCAGGTACAGTGACTGGTCCAGTCAAACAAGCCACATTGTAGAGGTCAAACCAGTTTGAGCACAACGCCAAAATACAAATTGTATTGCCGAATTGAAGTAGGGACACAACTTTCTCAACTGTGTGAGCCAATAGGGCTGATGTTGACAGAGCAAGAAGGGATGAACTTTACAAACCCAGATCAGCATAAGCGGCTCAGAAACTTGCTTAATAACAGCAGTCAGCAGACATTATACCCAGATCCAACTTCAGTGAGCATTTCATGAGCAAATATCATGCTCAGTACACAGCTAGGTGACCCAGTGCCATCTCACCAAAAGCTCAGTCTAAACCATGGTTAAATAAAGACCTCACTGTTGTTTAACCTGAAGGTAAAGCTTCACATAGTGAGACACCAAAGGCTCCATTGCACTACAGATTTGCTGTTGATACAGAATTCCCAAAAACAGGAAAAACAAGGTAAGACATGACTCACCTACTCACCTATTACCTCAGTCTTTTCAGCAAACGTCCTTGGTCACCTCCAATTATGTCAGAACTGAACATTAAATTTCAACGTGGTCTTTTTATGTTTTACTAAAGCAAGTAGCCGCTATACGCCACTATTATGTTGTACCTGCTCTCTCCAGATTAAAGATAGATGAGAGTGGGTATTAATAAATGATGTACGTCAACCAACACCACCAAGATTACAGACAGTGGCTCCTGTGGGTGCCCAGTCTGAACTGTGTTTGCATTAAGTTAACTGTGGATTGCCTATTGTGTAAAATAAAACTGATGGGGATGGAAGAACAAACTGAAAAGCACAACAATTACAGGTGTAAAAAAAATAAATAAAAAGTTTACCAGCATCTGAGTTCAAGGCTTTGTCCATGTCTGTCTCCTCTCTTTGACGAAAGCAATGAGAGAATAGAGAAAAAGAGAGTGAGAATAAGAGAGGGAAGGGGTGGAAAGGGTGGCAGGGAGGATTTTCTGACTGTTGCTGTGTCTGTCTCTTCCTTGTTTTTCGCAATGCGTCTTCAGCTGTCAGCCTTTGTATGTAAGCCCGTCTTAAGCAACATGCTGCCCTTCCCTTTTTCTATGTTCTGGTTTCTCACATGTCTCACTGGGACAACGACAAAGAAAGCTTAAAAAAAAAAAAAAAAAATCAACAAACATTCTCCAGCCCAGTTAACTTTCTCCCTATGACAGCAGGCTATTTTGCTATTGGCCTTTTAACTTGCAACACCCCGTCACCTTTAACTTACTTGGCAAAACACCAACACTGCCATGAAAGGAAAATGTTCAATCATTTTTAATATGATTTGCTTTCTATTTTCAAAGGCTAGTTGAAGAAATGACAACAGAAAGCAGTCAAATCAACCATTATCAGGCACCCCATTAATTAAGATTAGAAATTGGCTTTAAAATTTTAATAGATCAATGAACCAGATCCCAAAATTCACCTAATAACGGTTTTATAATAAAATGTACCTTGATCGAATGATCAAACCTTCTGTTAGTGGCAAGAACTATATTCATGCAGTTTAATAAAAATGCATCTATCTATGCTTTGTTATAGTCTGGTACAACAGTGTTTTGGTAGTACTATGTTCCGTTTTATTCATTTAAATGTCTAAATTCTTTAGAAATATTAATTGTCGAGACTCCACTGAGACTGCAGCGAACATGACAAAACGTAGAAACAGATGGTGATAATGTAATTTCAAGAACATTTTTCCTAGGGATATTCATGTCCTCAGAGAGGGCCTTTTGGCTCATAGAACAGATGACCGTTCCATAACTCGATTAAGGGAGATGTGACCTCTTACCGAGTGAAGAAAATACACAAAAACAGCTACACTCATGAAGAAAAAATTTTGCTTTTCTGCAATATTTGTTCTTATGGCTATTTTTACTCACTGAACTAAAAGAGTTGTTTTCCATTTCTCTGGGTGACCTTAACGCATGTTGATTGCAAGCTTATAAGCTTTTTTCATGGAAAGTATCCTGAAAAGTCACAGTAAAATAAGCACAAAGGCAAATAAATTGTGTATTTTGTGTTTTCGCTATAAGCGAATAGTGGTTGCTGTTGCTTTTCCAATTAAAGGTAAAATGTAGAAGAAGAAAACATCAGCTGACAATGAGGGGAAAACTTAAAGAAAAGTTAAAATACTTGCATTTCCCATTACGTAGATTTTTATAGAAAATTTATGGGATGCACAAACTAGTTTATAAATCAAACACTGACCATTTGTTCGGATGCCAATAATCATTATTTGCCGTTTCTAACTGTGTGATGCATCAGAAGTACATTCATTCATTCATTCATTTTCCGAACCGCTTATTCCATTCAGGGTCGCGGGGAAGCTGGAGCCTATCCCAGCCGGCTTTGGGCGACAGGAAGGGTACACCCTGGACAGCTCGCCAGTCCATCGCAGATCAGAAGTACAATTAATTAAAAAAAAAAAAAAAAAAGGAATAAACCAACTGAATCAGTTTTGTTCTTATATGTAGTCAGAAAGTAGTTATTTGTCTGGAAAAACCTGTTTATTTTTACTGCCTGAGTGCCAAAGTAGTTCTTTTTACCCATATGATTTGTTGCACAGAACATGTATTGATCATTTTAAACTTTTACCACTGGTTTTGGTTTTCCATTTATCACATCTAAACAGATTATCTAGAAATGTAAGCTCTCATTCAATATGCACCCAAGGACATAAAAACACTGACAGTTCCTTGAAGTGGAACTCCCCCTTCTGGCACAAAGGACTCATCTGTCCTTACAACCAATAAGTCTCAAGATCTGTCACATGGGCAGAAAATTAAACCCCTGGACACTTTTTTTTTTTTTTCCTGTGTTTATATTATTTCTTAGGTTTAATAAAATATGAAATTTAGCGAGTTTTTTCTATAACTTTTCCATAAGTCTTTTACACTGTAAGTGTATCTATGGAAGGCATGTTTCAAAAATAGAAACCTAGAAAGAGGAAGAGCGCCCTGTAAGGGCTCTGTAATGCCCCCTTAGAGGAGCTTCACACACTTACAAGGTCAAAGGCAACAACAGGAAACTAGTAACAATAAGCCTGCACACCTCCACCCATCCAACAAATCTAGGGCTAAGTTCAGTTCGTTAATGTAATGACAAATTAAAAAGGAATTCACAATTTTAATTATCATATTTTGTGAAAATTAAGTGTCAACATGTTTATTTTTAAATACATAAGATTCCCTAATGTGGGTCTAACCCTGTTAAAACACAGCACTTACAAATAGGGAGTTTAGGAAACTGTATCATAAAATACAATGTAATACAGGAGGGCATGACTAATAGTAATGCACAGGAGCTGGGTAGATTGTTGTATTTATGATGAAGCTGGGGGCAGATTAACATTAGAAAATAGCAAGAGGGGGTGGGGTTGTAGGTCGTTAAGTCTCTTCTTGAAGCTGTCTCACAATGCCTGCAGGCTACCATCCTTCAGACTTTCCATTTATCAGCCTGACTGAGTCAGACCACTCTCGGAACTCATTACGGCGTCACCATCAATTCCCTTAATAAATTAATACACAGCGCAGGACAACACCTCCCTCCCATTCAAGTCTCACGCTTGCTGCTTAATCACGTTAATCTAGTCCTACTCCCTCTTTGTTTATGCCTGGAATACCTGCTCAGGTGGGTCCTGTCAGGATCAGCGCTTGAAGCTTAGGGCACAGAAAATAAAAAAAAAAGTTTACATGAATACATGCATGTGTATTTAACGCTAGTTAAAATCTATTAAGGCGATTACATTATCACTGCTAACATTATAACTGTCAGCACTAATACGGTAGCTATGACTAAGAGATGCTTCTAGCGGTATACCAGCGACAAAGGTTGGGTGGGTGTTTCTTTCAGCAAAACCTTAATACTTTCCAGCATATTTGATCAATATCTCTTTGTTTAATGTAATATAACACTCACGAGATCTAAACTGTTGATATAAACACAGTGGCGGATACTCTAGTGCGGCTAACCTAGCTGCTAACCGGGGCTTGTGGGAGGAGACAGCGTCTACATGGGGGAATCTTTACAAGAACCAGTGTCAGGGGGTGAGTTTGACACAGCACAGAAAAACTCACCCACTGGTCCCTCTTTGAATCTAGAAGAGCGTCTTCCATTCAAGCCTCTCTCCAATCTACCATTACCTCCACCTTTCTTACTCGACGCCATCTTCGCCCACTCTGATTACGCAGCGCCTCTCATTTCTCCCCTACATACCTACCTGCCAGCGCCAAAGTCCCGCCCCTGCCAAAATTTAAGCCAATGAATAACCGCGTTGAGATCTGACAGCCAATCATAACGTTAATAAACAGATAAGCGTCCGCCCGGTTGCCCTGGTTGTACAACTTGGAAGAACATCAATTCTTTCCTCATTCATATTTAAGACAAAGATCAAAGACAGACAATATAAAACTCTTTTGGATTTTACTTATACGCTTTTATTAATCAAGATCCCTTAAAAATCTAAGAAAGCAAATATTTTGGCATTTAGAAACAAAAAAGAATGAAAAGCAGTTCCACAGTGGAGCTACTCAAGATTTCAACCAAATTTATAAACATGACAAATACAGAATGTACAAAACATACTTATATTATAAAATGCTGGCACAGCCCTGATTTTATGAAAGTTGATGTAAAATAAACTGTAAACAGCTCCTGTTTTGATGAAGCAAGCAAAGAACATGATATCAGGTGACATACTATGATGTCAGCTATGTATAAACTCCATAAAAACACGTGTTGCAAAGAGTTAAAATTTCACACTCTTAATCTTTAGCTCTCAAAATACATTTGACTGTCGTTCCACTTTTCTTCATGGTTTCTCCAGCTGGATTTCTCCTGTTTCTTCCATAATGTTGCCCACATCCTGGTACGGACCTTGTGCCTGGGAACGCTCAATCTGATCATATGTTGAGCAACAGTCATCCAGATTTAGTCCCTGGTGTTTGCAATAAGAACAAGGAAACCCAAGTGAACACAAAAGCCTTTGAAACATGCAGCACTCTTATCAAATGAATTTGTGGTGTAAGACAGCATGTTCATTCGCACGTCTTTTCCTCCTGTAAGAACAGACTTGCAAAACTCCCTCTCAAATGGTTGCCATGACCTATGTTTGAATCAGAGGATGATTCATTTAAACTTTACCTGATAAATGTTCTCCTCCTCTCGTGCAACTTTCTTCATTTCAAGCTCATGCAGACTCTTTGACTGTGGCAAATGAAACAAAAGCAAGACATTTTGCATCACTGCAACTTAAAATTTAATGAAGTCATGAAATCCTTTAAAAAAAATATCCATATGAGACAAAGTCTTCTGACCAAAGAATAGTTAAAGCGGGCTCTATCACAAACCGCAGTTATTTCTGGTATGATTCAGATTTTTTACTGCAACAGGTATTTGGCAAAATTATACTTCATTAGTGTGATTTTCTGACCTTGAACAGAAGCATCGCAGATGGAAACAGCACACACAGCAACAATAAGATTCCTTCAACTGTCAGGATTGTGTTTTTGGTGCTTTCACTTAAAATGATCAGTTTCTCCATTGGCTCTAATTGTGCAAAAAGGGTTCAGAAGTTAGAATTGTTCCAATAATCAATAAACAAAATCTGTAATTCCTTGTGATGAAACTGGACATGTTAGAGAACCTTTAGTGATTTTAAAATAAACACACACCCACATTACTACAACTGCTTAAAAGACTTACAAAGAGATTCATTTCAAGGTTGTTTTTATATAACTGCTTTGTTTGGTATGAATACCACAGCGTAACATACAGTTGATAGTATTGTGTGGCCAGAACATGTTCTGTAAACTAACTCAGGTTATCGCACACATAATCCCAACAATTAGATGGCTTTACCTTTCCACATCTGCCATCTGTACTTAATGAGATTAAAATGCAGAATACATTTCAGTGAGACTAATACTATTACACTTTAGCTTGGACACAATTTGACCCTTTTTAACTACTGACTGTGCAACAGTTTGTAATGAACCAGTCTCCCAAAGATTAGCTGTTCGGCAGAATATATGGAAGCTGTCATTCACACAAGTCTCAGATAGACTCAGGTTAACAGGATTTATGTCTTATGAAATGTAAGCGGTGCTTAGAGCTTATTTGACTTGATACATACACACACTTACACTTACTGTATACTTGCATATAGGTGCCAGGGGTGAAGATTTGAGTGTTAATCAGTTTACACTGGTACAGCCCAGTATCATTCAGCTGGACTGACCGGAAGGTGATGTTGCCACACACCTCCCCCTCCGGCTTTTTATATGATATCTGGATGATATCTTCCCCACTACTATTCACATGATACAGCTTGTCAGACACATCACGTTTCTCCCAGGTGAAATTCGAAGGTGCATTTTTAAAGCAGCATTCAAGGGAAGCCGATTTGGAAAGTTGCACCTTCAAGAAGGGTCTGTCTGGCAGTAAAATCACCTCATCATGAGCAGTACTACCTGCAAAAGAAGCAAGAATAACTTTTTGGTTCATTTTTTCAAATTGTTTCATCAAGTGTGGATATACTGTAGAAGTTTGACCAGCATTGTCATTGGATATGAGGTGATGAAAGTTTTAAATATACTGCATCACCTACCAAAACCAACATTCAACCCTGACAGCATAGCCATCTGTTCAGACAGGAAATCTGGTTCACTGAAGCAGAACTCTAAAAAGCCTCAATTTAAAAGTACTATTCAGAGTACCTGCAAGCACATAGCAATCCCTAATTGTCTCTAAAATCAGTAACTAGATGAATACAACTTAATTATGAATTCTAATATATAGGAACATAATCAATGTATTCATTTAAATGAGACAAAAGAAAAGAATTAGCCTTTCTAAAATATGACTTACCAGCCAAGCTGCAGAGCACAAAGAATACAGCTAATCCCATTTCCATTCTTTTTTCTTTCTGTAAATGTTGAATTCAAGAAAAAAAAAGCCTAATGAAGTAACACAGCTTCAACTACAGACTATAATGATCCACTCTTCCTGATTTGTGATCACACACAAAGGCGTTTTCTCTTTTGCCTGTCAGGATTCATGCCTGAATGAATCTGAACCGCCCCACATTTACGCAAACATGACAGCTGAACATGAACTCTAAAAATCAACATATACGCATCATTTTAACACAAAAAGCAAGGAATTGTGTGCTTGGTGGGCAGTTTCACCTATTTAATAACAGCCCTCTGTGTTGTATTCATTGCTAAAGAGCCTGATTAGTCAATTACAACTTGCAAAGTTCATGCTTCTGTGGAAAATGTGACAAAATACACTATTATCCTTTTATTTACTCTTATTTTGGTATGCTAGGTGTGTCTCAACAGACTAATTGATAAGACATATCAGAATGAAGCTCTGGAGCAGGGCTATTTAATTCAGTCCCACAGGGTCTTCAGTCCTGCTGCTTTTTTTAATGTTTCCCTGCTCCGGCACATCTGACTCAAATTCATGAGTCATTGTGAAGAACTTCACAGAACGTTGGATCCACTTAATTTCCATCAGATGCATTGGTGCAAGGAAACTTTGAAAACCTCAGGATTTCAGCCCTTGGAGGACTGAACTGAATGGCCCTGTTCTACAGCCAGTGGTGAACCCAATTCTATTAAAAAACAAAATCTGGGACCTAACTTCTCCCCTACACAGCCAAGATCATCAGAGTACCTTCAGAATATTGTCGTGGGGAGAATGGAATGGCCTGTTAACGTCTTGACTTCAATCTGACTGAACACTTGTGGGACCAGCATGAGTATGTTATCTCTGCTAGAGACTAAACTGGTTGACCTATAACAACTCCTGGTTGAGAAATGGGTTACCAATCAACATACAATGTTACCAGGCTGGTAACCTGCATGAGAAGGTTAAAACCTGTTTTAACTGTGCAGGAAAACCTCCACAAAATACTGACAATGTCTATCAATAAATTGTAACAGAAAAAAAAAAGAAAAAAAAAAGGCAAAACTATATATGTATTTCTTTCTACACTACTGTGGGAGAGCGTAATCATCCAATCCACAAAGCAGCTCTACATAAGAGTGAGTACCAATATAAATTGCAGTGAATTTTGGCACATTTTATGGGAGGCATTAACCATGTGTTTTGATTGGTTGCCAACTCCACAGAATCATGATCCTTACAAGTAATAACTTCCAACAATATATAGTCAAATAGTAATTGCTACTAATAAATGGTACAAATGATCAACCAAACACAAATGTCTTTACTTTTTGTGGGAATTTTTATAAACTTCACTCATGCTTTAATTTCATTCATTCATTCATTCATTTTCCAAACCGCTTAATCCAATTCAGGGTCGCGGGGAAGCTGGAGCCTATCCCAGCTGGCTTTGGGCGACAGGCAGGGTACACCCTGGACAGCTCGCCAGTCCATCGCAGGGCCACACAGAGAGACGAACAACCACACTCACGCTCACAATTAACCTATCATGCATGTCTTTTGGATGGTGGGAGGAAGCCGGAGTACCCGGAGAGAACCCACGCATACACGGGGAGAACATGCAAACTCCACACAGAAAGGCCACTGACCAAACCAGCCAAGGATCGAACCAGCGACCTTCTTGCTGTGCACGGTGGCGCAGTGCTAACCACTGCGCCACCGTGCAGCCGCATGCTTTAATTTATTACTTTAATTTTTACTGATATGAAAAATGAAATACTTTTTATGTAATCCAATGCTTTTTCCAAGTGACCGCAGGTGCCAAAAGTTTAACAAATTCAACATAACTCACAAGCTAATCTACATTTGTGTTTTAACTATAAAATGACAAAACAGATATTTATTTCCCCAATTTATTTTAAAAAAGAATTAAAAAACAAATGCGTACCACAATATTCCTCAGGTATACATCATTTAAGAGCCTCTTACACAATAAAAATCAACACCAAATACACAATATAGTTCTTGTAAATTAATTGTTTATGAATGGACAAGACAGCAGTGCCCAGTATGACAAGGAGCAGTGTGGTTGCTAAACAGGGCACTGTCTGGCTGAGTAAGTTTAAATCTTGCTGAAGATGGAAAAAAGTGAAAAAACATAAAAAATGAAAACAGCAGTTAACCCTGAACCCATCCATTTAGCATCCAGAGATAATCGCTCATGTTTACTGTACTTGTTTCTCACTGTGTGAAGTCAGTCATGAAAGCAACCAAAACTATCATGACTGTATTTAACTTAAGAGCCCTTTATAAAGCAAACAGAAGAAGGCACCACTCTATAAATACACTTTTTTATACATATTATATTGAATAAATGAAGAAAAAAAAACATCTGAAAGAAAGAGAGAGAAGTGCCTGCAATGGTCATCAGTCAGTGAAGCATACAGCCATCACTGGAAACTACGGCTTAAAACCCCTCACCAAGTTCTCTTTACAAATATTTCCCATCGGCTTGCTCAGCAGCAACAGTTCAGAGCAGGTTGATGCTAAAGATATTTGTTGTGGTTATATTTGCATAATTGTTAAATTAATTCATGCATAGACAAATTACAGACAATTCCGGTCTCTCTCACCAGCAAATGCATAGTACATGATTACAAATGTTTCTCTGAAAAATAAAGAGAAAAAGAAAAAAAAAAGAAAAAAAAGAATAAAGAAGCTTCCCTAATCCGTTGAAGTAAATCATCAGAAATACAGAAAAATGTCTGGTAAAACTGTGCAGTAAGAAACGTTAAGTATGTAGTATCAAGAGAGATAAGCAGGTCATATGGAGGCACATACAGCTACTTGTACCTCCATTCTCTATTTCAATTCCTTCAAGCAGATTTATGTACAATTACTATAAAAAAAAAAAAAAAAAAAAAAAAAAAGTGAAATGGCAGTAATGTTCCAAAATATACTTGTAATTCTAAAACTTGCCAAAATCAACTCAAGCACTCAAGCGACTCAACTGAGTTAACATACTGAGGTTCAGTAGGTCCAGAATGCAGAATCTATTGTTTCCAAAATGATGACAATGCTTAATAGGAAGTGATCATGACTACAGTGCCAGTAAAAGCTACACTGGAATGAGACTAGAGGTTTCCTTCCTGCAAGCCTCAGTTTCCTTTGTAGGCTCATATGGCTTCATTGTCTTGTTGCAGGTCCCACATGCTCAATTTAGTACCAGAACCTTTAACAGTGCTTTGCCTCTAATCCTCTTTGCAGGACAGTATAGTACAGCATGTACAGCTTTTTTTCCCCCCACTGTTTTGTTGGTTAAAGAAGCTGTTCATATGTAAGAAACCAGAGACCTGTAGATTCTGAGTTTGGTCATAGAACCTGAGCATTTTAATATACTTCATCTTGGTATCTACTTATACATTCATTAATGACCTAAAAAACTACATTTTCATCATTGTTCAATGTGCTTTTCAAACTTCAAAGTAGTTTGAAAGAAGGAAAAGCAGTTGGAAAAGCGCTGCCACACTAATGGGTCACTATTCAGCCTTCTGGGACATGCAACTATAAAGATGATGCAATGGCAGCATCAATGAGGATAAAACTGTCCTTTTTGTCTTTGGTCCTCAGTTATTCTGTTACTCAGAAATTTTAGCACAATTATAATTACAATCAACCATTCAGTAAAATACAAAGCTCAGTTCTGATAGAAATATTAAGGGAGGATTCTTCTTTTTTTTTTTTTGTTGCTATTATTTTTAATGTCACCACGAATGTAATCATTTAAAGTCATATAATACAATTCTTAAGCCAAACAATGCTTGTTCTTTTGGATCAGGAGTTGTAAACTCTTTCTGGGGGAAGTTTACACTGCAGAAATGCTGCAGACACATTTACACACTTCTGCAGTACTGGGCCATTTGTGGGTTGTATAACTCTGTGTGCATGCCTACATATTACATCAGCAGAGTTAGCACAAATCCTAATCTCATGTTTTTTCCACATTCTCTCATGATCATCTGCTTAAAGCGATACAAACCAAACCAACCTCTATACCCTTCTCAGACTTGCACCTAATCTTTCATCTAAACCTTGATGTTCATTCCACATCCCAGGTTTGGGATGTGGAAACCTCTCTGTTTTTGGAACAGTGTTGTAACATGTATCACTCGGATGAGGGTACTCACTGACCTAACAAGACTCAGAGGAATAAATAAAATAAGTACATACAAACAAGTCCCCATTATTAACAGCGTGATTGCCTATAGTGCCACTATTTATAAATGTGTTCATGAGACTTACTAACTGTAAGAACCCTCCAAACAAACATGTCCTTATTAAAAACTCTGTAACACACATACACACACTTCCTTACTTGCTTCTTTTAAATGAGGGCTGCCTACATGAAGCCCGCATGATCACAAACTGAATCAAAAAGATTAAATAATTTCAGCAAAGACAGTGTGTGTTCAACTTGTTTTGATCAGAAAAAAGTGCATCGCTGTTGTACTTTGGCATAGATTAAAAATAACATGTATCAGCAGTAGTTTTTCAATATATCCTCTAATGCTACATCAACACTTTACGGCTTTTGCATTCATTGTACATTTTAATTTTAATTGGAATTACTGTAGATTATTTTCCATGTCTTTTGTGTGCGTATGTGTGTTACAACAGAATGAAATCACTATATTTTCTTAGGCAGCAACTCCCTCACAGCATAATATTGCTTCATTTCTTTTGGCATTTCTCTCCAAAAACAACCTCCCACTAAAAGTAGGATATCCATCTTTTTTTCTTTTTCTTCCAAGCATGCAACCAAGCAGACACACACGTACACATGCACACACTTCCCATGTTGCACCACTGAACCACTGCACTGTGTTCAAAGCCATTACACTCATCTGGCAGGCAGAAAACTTCCTGCTTGGCTGCAAACAGCTGTGATACAATGTAATTCTGCAGCAAGCGTCCAGGCAAGACGTATGATGGTTAAGCGATTTCCAGGAAAGCTTCTGAAAGTCGTTCAACCCGAACCAGAACCAGTAAAAACCTAGAAAAAAAGGGAGTGAAAACAACAGAGAGGAAAAGCGTAAATGTAGGACGACAACTTTTAAAACGAATTAGAAGGATAATGGAGTAAATGAAATAAACTAAATGAAATAAATAACTCTTAATAGGACCTGGGGATACATGCACCTCTTTTCTCATTTTTGTTTTTAAATCAGATTTTACTAGGTCAAAATGGAAACAAGACGTGAATGGAGCTGAAAAAACATGCAGGAAATGACCTACTTAAGTTTTTGACCCCGGTTTCACCTCAGGAAAAACCAACAGCAAAAACAAACAAACAAAAAGAAAAAAAAAACAGGAAGTCTTAATTTTAAGTATGAAGGTTATTTCACATATTAGAGGTTGACAGTCTAGCAATGAGTCTGAAAACACTTCTCAAAACATATTTCATTTATCATATTTTTATTTAGATCAAATTAGGCTTAATGTTAATAGAATCTACTTGATGTTCTATTTACAAATAATATTTTTTATGGTTTATCTTGTGTTTATTTTGTAATTAATCCAAAGTTACTGAATTAATATAGAATTTAAACTTGGGTGAGGGATATGAAGGACTTCATTTCTTCCCACAGCACTGAAACTCAACCTTTACCTTTGACAAAAAATACCATACTAATAAATACATAAAGTCCTATTTGCTTCAGAATATCTATTTTTTCTCATTTAAAGAAAATCTTGTCAGGGGGCCTCTCAGTCTTCCAAGACCAAGCATCATCCTTCATATAATTTTGATGAATAACAAGACAAGACATGTCCCAGGTCACACCGGCTTTAATACAAACAGTTCTCGCTAAATTGGGAAACTAATCAGGTTTGAAATCATGAGAGCTTGAATGCGATTTAATCCTAAAGGCTTGTGTTCTCACCTAGTGGCCAGCAGGTAGTGTGATGGTGTCCAGCTGCAAGCTACTACCCTCCAGTGAAAGCTTAGAAAGGGCTTCCTGCAGCTTTTGGTGCTCCTCTTCTACAGCCTGCAACACACAAAATCAATATCAATATCACCTTAGGAACCGAGAACAAACTCATTTACAGACATACGCAATTCAGCCTCCTCCTCTTAACAACCTCTTTTTGTCTCTTTTGCTGCTTCCCTGACACATCCCATTGCAAACGCTGGACATAATAGCCATTTTTATAGAAGTCCAATTTCACAAGACAATTTTCAGCAGAGCAGTAACAGCAGTGCTGATAGGTTTTCTATTCTTCAGTTTCTTCTTAGTACCATTTGGCCCCATTTTGTCCACTGTTCACTCCTTACTTAAGTTATCCTCACTGCAATGCCCAGATCTGCGTCTCGATCCACTCCAATCATCCTTTTTTTCTTATTTTTGGTCCTACATCTTTTTCTGCTCTTGTCATACAACCTGTTCCCTTCTCAATATTCTCATCCATCTTCCTCTCTTCTCACCTGTAGCCTTTTTAGTAGGTCCTCCAGGCTGTGCAGCCTCCTGCTCACTTCCTCCATCCTCTCCTGGGTCAACACCAGGGGTGCGCTGATGCATCTGTCCTCATTGTCTTCTGTCTTTGCACTTTCTTTATCACAAGCTTTGGTGTCCACCTCTCCAGCACTTTTGTCTGTGGGCTGAGCTTCATCTGTAGACAAATAGACAATTTAACACATCTGCCTACAGTTGTGCTTTAAGTGGCAAAACATTTTAGAATAGAAAGGTGATTATAAGCAGTACAAAGATCTTTTTACTAAATTAACTTATTATTCACACAATAAAGCTGAGCTACTCATCTAACTCCAAACACAAATAAATGCATGCATCTTTAAAAGAAAAGCACAATAAGCCTACCCGTTGAATGAGAGCTATCTGTTTCTTGAGTAGGTTTTTCTGACTGCTCCTCCTCATTTTCATCATCAAGCTGTGAGTCTTCGGACAGACTGATGCTGCCAATCAAGAGTCTTTTCAGTGACATGACTGCAAGAGGAGACAGATCGCATAGTTTTATTAGCACAGGCCAGCAAATATGAAAAGAAAAATAATAAACAATAACAAATATTGAAAGGAAGACCCTGCATCACCTTCGTCCAAAGCGCTGCTGGCCACCTTCTCCTGATTGCTGTTGGAGTGGCCTATCCAGTCAGATAGAAAAGCCATCAGTCTGTTCCTGGAATCTGTGGACCTGTCATCCATTAAGCCGTCTTTATCACGATCTACAAATGATGACAGAACTCAGCTTTGGCTTCAAAAATTCAGAAATGTGTATTCTGGTAATGATGAAGTGCTTTAGATTTAAGGTCTACTGTGATCTCACCACTGCTGTTTTTCAGAGCTCCATTCTCAGTAGGACTCAAAATGGGACTCGGTCTGATGGATCGAAAACATCATAAAAAATTAGATATTTAGAAATCAGTATATTGTGGAATGCAATTATTTTGTTTTTTTCTTCACACAAAAGCACATACATGGGGACTCCTCCACCTCCAGGGGGCAGTGATAGCCTGGGTGTTCCACTCTTCTTCAAATCATCCACTGCTGCTTTTATTACATCAGTCCACCTTTAAATACACAGATGCATAAAGTTATGCTTTAGCTTTTGATTTAAATCAACCCAATTCATCCAAGGATTCTCTCTGACACTCACGTTTTCATCTCTCCAATAGACTGAGCCACTAGTTCATAGATCTGAGCACCACTGTCCCAAGTAAATATCACATAAAAAGCCTTTCGATCTGACAGACAGAAAAAGAATAGTAACTGAATGTTTTTGTGACACTGATCTTAAAACAGATGCGACTTGTATTTGTCTGTTAAGCCATGGTGATTGTTGTGTTTAGCTAACCTGTTGCCACATCACGGAGGAAGACAGAGTCCAGCTTAATAATGGGGCTCAGCATCTGCTTGCCCTCCTGTGCAGCAATAATACTCTTGCTTTGGCATTTGAGGACCATCTTGTCATCCTGCTTCTGCAGGAGCACCAGCATGTCCCCGAGCAGCACACACTGCACGTCTGAGTGACAGGTAGCAGAGGAAGTCAGACAGGGGAATAAAATCGCTTAATTAGCTCCACAGATATTATTCAACACATTCAAAGTTTAGTTAATAAACATTGACATGTATTACAAATACAAAATGTGTGCAGTGTTCACAGCCTTTGTTTCAGTCTTAAAATTCTGGAGATTTGCATGACTGATCTGAACTTATATTAAAAGGGGAAGTCAATTTCAGCCAGCTGCAGTACAGCTGGGTTTTCTTTTGCACTCATTAAAATATTCAAATATAAAAAGAGAAATGAATTATGAAAATGTACACCACTTCCCACCAAAATATACTCCAGTTTTAAAATTTTTTAATGAAAAAGAAATACTACACATTGAAAATATTTTGCTAAATAAATTCACTGTTAACTATTAAGATAAAGCGAAACTTAGTTGCATTTTCTAAGCTAAAAAAATGCTGACCCCATGATGGTGTTTATTTACCAATAGCTTTCTCCTTGGTAACTTTCCAGATTAGTGGACCTTCATAAAGCATCTTTTTCTGAGTCAAATCAATGTTCTGAAAAAGAAGGAATGAGAAAAATCAGAAATGCAACAAAAAACGTGTGCTAAACAAACTTGTTGTCAGGACAATACCTTGTATTCTGTATATAGATCATTACTGGGTTTGAGTCCTGAAGTGTCCAATTTACGCTGGTACTCCTTTAAGGTCTGGAAGCAAGGTAAGAGATTGAAGGGTCAGCCTGCTAGCAGTATTATAACAGAGACCTTCTGGTGTGTCAACAGTGAAGGCACGAGACTCCAGTTGGTGCCCAATTGCTGCATAACAGTTTGTTGAGCAGTGCTTAGTGTGATTCTTACCAACAGGTTCTCCATCACTTTAACCTCTTCATTGACATGGTTGAGGATCTTTTTGCAGCAGTCTGCACTCTGTTGGATGCTCTTCTTTTCATCTGGGTTCTCTGTGGAGAGGCCAAAAACAGAGACTTGAGGAAAACACACCTTTCACAGCGCGGTCCAAACAAGAAACACAAAACAACATGAACCTGCTTTTCTCTCCCAACACCTCATGCCTCATTAAAACCTAAGTTAAAATAAACTATTCTGCTTCTTCTTTGTTTTATGTATCTCAAATAAGAAAATGTAATTTCTCTGACAACATTATTAATCAAGTCTGAGCCACTGGTGAGATATTTCTAAGCAGTATGAAAATATGTGTTTAGAAGAAAGAAATGTGCATTTCATCTCTGTTGATTCATCATTTATATTGTGACACACATACTGTTAAATGTCTTAGAACATATTGTAGTGTTAATCAGAAGCTTTAAAAATGTTAGATTGTATGACTTTTTACATGATTGTAATAATTAAGTTGTTTGGTTTGACAGCCATATAATGTGTCAGATAATGTCTTTCTATTAAAATTGGCCCCAAAAAGTGAAAATATATATTTACAATTCATCAGTATAAATGATTAATATTAAGATTAATAAGATTAACTGCCTTATTAGTAATAGCATATTGATGGAGGCACTCTGGCAACAAAAGTAAGGAGAAAAAAAGAAAAAAAAAAACATGAAACACACACACAAATATTTACACACCTGTGTTTTTGGCAATATTCTCCAGCAGGAGTGGATACTTTGTAAGCCTCTGCATTTCTATTGGAATAATGTCCTTGAGCTGCAGCCTGCGGCACTGAGGTTTGCTCTCTGCCTCCTGGGATTGAAACACGTACAGAGAGGGAAAGAGTCAGAGTGATATGATGCCACCTTTTAGACTCCTTGCATCTACCGGTGCATCCATCTATGATGATCTGTTGAACCTGCACAAATATATTTTTGAGTTAGTTTCAGAGGGCGCTAGTCGTACCAGTATGAAAGAGTTGAAGCGTGGCTCCTTCTTCTGCCTGCTCTTGATCTGGTCCAGGGCCCACGACTGGTGACTGCAGAACCGGGCGGTCAATTTCTGGAACCATTCTCCCTCTGTGCCACCAAACTGAAACACACATAAAGTCATACATTGTGTTAGATAAATGAAAAAGAAAAAAGTTAGAAAAATTACAAAAGAAGTTATAAAAATTGAGTGTAAATACTGATTTTAACCCTCATAGAAGGCTCTCAGATTTAGTCATGCCTGTAATATCATACCTTGTTTAATAACCAATGAACAAGACTGTACACATCATCTGGACTGTTATTTAAAGAAAACAATAAAAGAAAATACAAATTCTGTTAAAATAGAGAAAAAAAATAGTAAATCTCACCCTGTTGAATAATGTGGTGCCGATGGATTTTACGATAAATTTGTCATCTAAACGCAGTTTCTTCAGGCTCTCGTAGAAGACATCTGAAAGTCACAAAGATTTTCAGTAAATACTGAGAATGTCTTATAACCTTCCTCTGCTTCAGGATTAAAACTAGTACTGAACAAGATAGATGTAGAAGATCAGAGCAAAACCAGCTTTAGCAAAATTATTAAAAGTTTGCTGATTTAATTATTCTACTCGCAACTTTTAACACTGCAAGTATAGGTGATGGATGGGTGTGTGTGTGTATGTATATATAGATATATATATAGATATAGATATATATAGATATAGATATTATATATAGCTACAGATATATATAGATATATCCAGATATATATAGCTATGGGACTATACCTTTATGGGACTGCATATGAAAATTTGCACAGTTATAAAATGTAATAATAAACATGCAATGAGCTGGTTTCTTTGCTGTGTTGAGATAGACAAAAAGAAAAAAAAACCACTCATAACTGATCTTAACTCTTACAATGCATTTCAATGATCTCATCTAGGTTTGGAAAAATGGTCGCTAGTTCAGTTGTGGTGAGAAGCTCCTCCTTCTCTAATGGCTTGGAGAAGACTGTTTGAAGGACACTTAGCATTCGCACATGGGCATGCTCTGTTGCAAACAACTCTGAGGGGAAAAAAAAGAGAATGCGCACTGTAAACATCAAAAACATTGCACAATTGCAACTTTGTTTTGTCGGTACACTTTAACATCTTGCTTCATCTCACCATTTATGACTTCCTGACGTTTGATTTCCTTCTTATTTAGTTTGGACACAGCATCAGGTTGAGCCAGTTCCCTCCAGTTGGGCGGGTCCTGCTCAAGCTCAAGAAAACGTGGATCCATTTCCTCCAGCTGTGGGGAGGGGCTGGGAGGGGAGTGGCCTGGACCTTCTGGAGCTAAAACTGGTCCATCAACACTAATGCTGCAGAGAGAAATTACCATAGTTTAGAGTGGTACCATCAACTTTTGGTTGTGTTGAATATTAGAACCAGACATAAATAACAGGCCAAAGTAATAGCATTTAGAAAGTCCACCCCCTGACTAGCTACTGATTGTTCACAGGACTAACATTTTATGTTTACATACATTTATTTTTACTAATATATTTCATCAGCAATTCCCCTAAAATTGTCCAAGCCTTGGAAGGCCACCACATCAACAAAGACCACTGCCTGGTTATGATAAAAAAAAACAAAACACAAAAACAAAAGAAAAAAAACTGAACAAAAGAAGCCCAATCAACAATATCTCCTCTAGGAATCAGAGCAAAACAAACAAATAACTTCATGTATGTGTTTACTGTTTCAGCTAAGAGTGTCCAATACATTTAATTTAAAATTTTTACTTCACTTCTACAGTACTTTTCTAAAATGGACACAGCTCAAAGTTCTTTAATGAACATTTATAGTTGCATCAGTTCATGTTCAGTTCCTCTGCTAAACCATGTCTGTCTTTGTGATGGAGAGAAGCGCAGCAAATGGAAACTTGGTGATAGTTTAAAATCACTCTCCAAGAAGTGTCAATAAACAATAAATATAACAGTCACAATCTGAACTGGTGGTTTATTTACAAAGCACAGGGCTTTAAACTACTGCTGGTTGCTGGCACACTACTGCAGAACAAAAGATTATGATGTGCACAAACACAAATGGCATGATTTGGGGGTACACTTCCAGGCTAAGGTAAATACTGTAATGAATTAAAATAATGGTTGAATAAAGTTGAACTGACTGTGTAGTTCACCACCTTTGGAGTCCTAAGTACTGATGCAGAGCTGACTTTGTTGTCAAGAGTTACATTCGACAAACCCCTAATCTTTAATAAAGAGCTAGCATTTAATGTTTACCACACGGTAATTACTCAACTAACTCAAAAATCATTCTCCTTTAGGAGCAAAATGTCTCTGAGGAAATGAGAGTGCTGCTCAGCTGTTTTTCTCTTCTTTCTGGTCATTGTACATTAAAAACAGATGACCATCTTACTCAACAGTAGGTCAAGAAAACTACCAGCTTGACTGATCTGTTTTATAGGGAGCGCACGTGTACCCTCTGCCAATTCACACAAAGACAACAGTATTCTAAATATGATTGGACTTCCTAAATATTCTGACTGGGATTGGCTATATTGGTCCTGCTTCTTCTGTCTGTCCCTGCTGTGCACCTCTCCAGCCAGAGAGGTATTGAGAGGAGCTTGGCCCATCTTACGGATGGAGGTGGTGGGGTGTGAGTGGGGTAGGTGGTGTCGTCGAGGCCGAAGGAGGCTGGAGGTCCACGTCACTACGGGAACGAGATTGTTTGGCCCGAGATGAGCCACGACGGCGAGATGAGTGCCGATCCACGCGGGCGCTCTCACTGCGCCCCACTTTCCTACTGAAGGGAGGGAAGGTGGGAGAGGATGGGGGAAGAGGAAGATGGGGATGACAGAAGATGTAGACAGAATAAAGATGGAAAAGGACAGGTGAGAGGGAAAAAAAAAAGGTGCCAGGAAGAACAGAGAAAAGAGGTAGAATACATGCCAAAATCATTGGAAAAAAAACAGAGGAAAATGACAGTAGAGGGGTGAGTTGGATGCAGTCAGTTATGATTAAATTAAATTGATTATCAGGATGAAGAGAATTATGGAGGAGTTTAATCAGAACACTTACATGAAGAGAAATTCAGACAAATCAAGTGACAAGTAAATATGCACGAGATTTAACATGCATATTTTGATTAGACCATGAAACATAAAGCATGTTTCATACAATTAGGATATGGTAGCATCTTAGCATCAATTGATAAAAGTATGTAAAGTAACCATTTTGCCTCTAGACACTGCACTGTACAATAACTTCCAGTTATACACCTTAAATATCCTTCTGTCTAAACTGCTTATCGAGTTTGACAAGGTGCATACATATAAGCTATGAAAAAAAATCCATCTGATCTCAATCATCAAGCCAATTCCTACATTCAAGATACTTAACCACATGTGTGTTGAATCAGCACTGGAGCACAAAGCTCAATGTAAGTTGTGTGTGCATGTGAGGGCTGTGTTCTCTGTGTGATCAGAATAAGCTCTGAAGCAACATCCGTGACTCTGTCAAGGCGCTGACACCCACCTTGTCTTCCGTCTGCAAAAACACGGGATACCACACTGTTATAAACTCTCCTTCACACTAGTGTTAGCCACAGTAATAACCACAACATGCATATCCACACCCCAATGAGATATCCTAACGGTATGTTTCAACCACTGCCAGAGCTGCATGATAGGTACAATGCCAAAGCCCTTGGAACATGTAACCGCACAAATGGAGTAGACAAGCAAGGCGGACGACGGGCCCTAACGTGGACACTTAGGAAAGCACATGGAATGAGCAGCTAATATAAAGATAGCTAATTGGTTTATTCACTTTTCACAAATAATAACAAGACAATGGCAAAGTTAGCAACTTTTCCCCCCATTTTAGATATTTATACAAAGTTCAGACAATATACTATTATTCCGACTAAAATATCCAGATCTCCTGATGACATTCAAAGCTGAAGCTTAGGTGCAGAACAATTACCGGAATAAATATCAGCCCAGAGGAAAAAACCACTGTACTACCAACAGTTTCCTGGATTAAATGGAAAAATATGACAGAACTGTACAAAATGATGCCAACAAAACTGCAATGAAGCTCGGTTGTATAAATGAGATGAAACGCACAAAAGCAAGAGAGACAGAATGGCGTGGGAAGAGATTGTACGGTCGGTAATGAGGAAGAAAAAGGAGTAAGGGTACAAAGGAGAGGGAAGGCAAGGGGGACTGAGTTCACCTCGTCAGCCTCCTCAAAACTGCAGGCTGTTAGCTTGCGAGCAACGGGTAGCATGACAAAAGCTTGCACACAGCAGGGACAGACTGCTGGGGGAGTCTTACCACGCTCCCTCAGCCGGCGCAGTTCAGACACATTTATCTTCCCCCACCCCTTTCCACTGGTCATTTGTCTTTACACAACCCATGCTAAAATGTCTAATTATAATCTGATTACTATCTCTAATCTTGTAAATGCTTATTCTCTTTGAGTCATTAGACTTTGATGACACTTATCTCCATCCTTCCTACCTGTCTTTCTCCACAATCTCCTCTGGAGGGGGGTCGTTGGATAAGGTGGGCTCCCTGATGGTAAGCCCACTTCCCAACCCAATGGGAGACACATCACCCCCATCTAAAGTCGGAGGCTCCAAGCGATTGCTTGAGGGGCCTAGAGGAGTACAAAAGTAAATTTAGCATTTTTAATATCAGAATTGTTATGGCTAAACATGAAATAAATTTAAAAGTTGACACAATATCACAACGGTACCATATCCCACAGGTTCACAAGGGTATTTGTACTTTCTCTTTCTGTCTATCAAACAATACTATTGCACTTCACATATTTTCCAGCTTTAATCATGCTAGATATTGTTGATTTTGTGTTGGGATTGTAAAGCAGCACAGTCAATCATTTAATCCAGAACATTTTCCAACTGTGATAATTTCCCATTTAGACTAATATGACGATAATCTCCAGGGAATACATCCATAGAAAATTCCCATTAGTCCCATAATGACATTTATATTTTGGAAACAATGCAACAAAACAAAAACAAAAACTATAAGAAGAACCTCAAAACATAATTTGAACTTATAGATCTGTGTAATTGATCAATGAGCAATTTTACCATCAAGATTTAAAGGTTCTGGGCTGATAGTGGGGGTGCTGATGTTATTGGCAGACCCGTCAGTGGGCTCTAACCCAGGCAGAGCAGCTGAGCCTCCACTGGAACAAGATTTTCTGCTGGTGAGGGCAGGGATTGCAGGTTCACTCAAGGAGCCTCTGCCAGGTGTTATGCCTTTACGATCTGGAGCCACTTTATCCTTATCCACTGAGGAGGGGAAAATTGATGAAAATTATTAACATGACTGCAAGTCAAATAATGTAGCTGTCAAATAGCATGACCCAAAAGCACCTCATTCAGTTAATTAAAAAAAAAAAAAAAAAAAAGAGGACAGAGACTGTGAGAGGTAGACTATTTTAGCATGTATGATGCAATCAGGGTCTCTGCAGTAGACGAGAGGGTTAGTTTGATACAAGGGAACATGGAAAATCCTTCAAGAGAGCAGCCTCTGGACACCCCAACTACTTATTCACACAACTTCCTGGAAACACAAACTCAGCTGCCCCACCAAGACTGATATGGAACATGCAGACATGCTTATAGTTTGATTAGTAGGGATGTGATCATTCCACAGATGCAAAGGGAGATGGACTCTAAACAAAGAGTACCTTCAGTCTCCAGTTTTACTTTCATCTCGGCTGTAACAGGAAAGAAGGGTGGAAAAACATGTTCTCAAAGATATCAATGTGTCAAGATATCACAAATTATTGTGTCAATCTAAGTCACAGCTATTTCATAAACCTCAAAAGCATTTTTAGACATTCATTATGTAATTTCAGAGACAACATATTTGATACATACTACTGCCTCCAATCCAGTTTGGGATGCTGGGGAACACTCTGGGCTTGCCCTTTGTAGGTTCTTCTTTCTTCTAGAAAAAAAATTAAACAAAAAAAAAAAAAAGGACATTTTTAAAAAACTATTTGTTTAATTTTATTCATTGATGGTATTAAGAAGGTGTACTTCTGTACTGATGGTGGGGCTTCTCCTTAAAGTACTACTTACTTTCTGTCTCCTGAAGAAGCCTCCTTTGGACTTCTTACTTTCAACCGCCCTGGTTTTAACCCCAAGGTGCTTCATGTAGACAGCTACCGCAGAAAAGATGGATTGGCTAAGAGAAGAGTTAAAACAAGAATTAAAGTCCATAGATACATGCATATATATTTACATCAAATGGTGAATAAAATGTACAATAACTATCTCCATAATCTTTCTTGTAATGCTAAGTAACATTCAAATAAATGAATGATGACTGCAGTGAATAAAAAAGCTCTAGACCCAGGAAAAAGAAAAAAAAAAAAGAGGAGGAGGAGGGGTTTAAAACTGTGTTGGGAAGGGGAAATCGTGTATGTGCCTACAACAGAGCTGCTTTGTATTACAAGACACTACAGTTCCAGACAACGTGCTGTCTGAGGCAAAGAGAAATCACTTGGATTACAGCAGACGTTAGAGACTTGAAAGAAAAAGCGAATGGGGAAAAGCGAAAAAGATGTACATGACAAGGATGAATAATTTTGTTAAATTTATGTGCAGAATGTTTAAAATAGTGAATGTAAAATGCATCTTGTAATTTCAGAAAATGTCTATGCAGAAGCAGCTTTTTGACAAAGATCTATATATTCAACTAAAATAAAAGACATAATTCAAAGTGCATTTGGTGCAAATGAACCAGTTTGCAAAAACCAACTGACCACACCCAGACTAAAAATGCCATAATCAAATCATACACAAATTCATATGCATAGTCTCAAAAAGAACAAGGCAAATTTTATTGTAATTTTTATTTTTTTTAAAGAAAGAAAACAAAGTAACTCACCATTTTTCCTCATCTGAGACAATTGCAGGCCTGAAAGAAAAGACAAAACAATGTCAGTTGCTTTTCTACTGAAGATGGGAAAAGATAGTACCATTACTGGTGATGCAAAATAAACCTGACCTTTTCCCTTTATGTAGCATTTTTCCTTTCTCTTGCTCGACTGATAACTAACTCCGTTTTTGGCCGGTGGAATCTAAAATTACGAAGCTTCTCTTGATCCAACTCAAAGCTGACTTTTGTTTTGTTGTGTTCAGAACAAAAGCTACTGATCATATTCTAAGATTTAAAAAAAAAAAAAAGAAAGAAAATGCAAAAATTAAAAATTAAAAAATGTGAAATCAAAAGCAATAAAAGCTGCACATCTGCTTGTTTCTGTAAATCAGAAATCAACTTGCATGCTAAAAGATTTGCACAGAAGTCAAACTATTGTCTCCAGACTCCCTAAATCTATCTGCTGAGGCTTCTCTGTCTTCTAAAAGGTCTGCAACGCGAATCCACTGTGAGCAATGCTCCAGCAAAGTGGAAACATCTATTTAATCATGTTTCTGTCTGATGCAACATGAAGGCAAGACTGTGGAAACTTGACACTTATTTTGAGATGAACATAAAGGATGGGAGTGGTTTTCCTGTGATTTCCCTGCATAATCCAATCAAATGGGCTGGTCGCTTTCTTTGCATCACCAGAAAGACCAATGAGCAAGTAAAGGGGTGAGGTCACTGTGTTGTGGTCAAGTGAGAGGGGAGGTGTGTGTGTGTGAAGGGGTGATCGGGTGCAAGAATGTGGGAGAGTGTGGGAGTTATAGAGAGATGATTGTCAAGAGGACTGGATGGAGTGAGGCTGAAAGAATCACTTGTGTGAAGGAGATAGCAATCCAACTGTGTGATGGCAGCTGAGTGAGTTGAGAGCTGAATTATAATGTCTTTGACAGAGATTTTTTTTTGTCTGTCCTCTCCACTGTCATGTATCTCCCACTGGTTTGATACACAAGATGAGAGCAGCTTATACACAGGGAATCTCCTTCCATTTCTGTAACTACTTGTTTTTTGGTTTTTTTTTTATTTCCGAAAAGATTAAGTTAGACAGCCTTCCTCCCTCTCCTTGGCCTCCTTTCCTCCTCTGTCTGACTTGCTTTTCATAGAGGATGAAACACTGTAGTTGGCTACAGGGTCAAGGATAGATTAACTTTCTCCAGATCTTATGCTTTCTCTATCTAACTGTGCTCAGGGCAGAAGTTATCCTACACTGATAACCCTCTGGCCCTTTAGCTCCAGTCTCTCTCTACTGCTGCATTACCCCCCTCCCCCATCCCAAGTTGGCAAGATGCCAGCAGAGAGCCTTCCTGCCAGCGTGGCACTACTGACTCCATCTTTTCCTCTGCCCTCTTCGTTTCTTTATCCTCTGTTGTGTTCTGTTTCAGTCACCCTTTTCCCTGCAGCCCTTTAATCTGGTATGTTTGTGGATCTTCCTCTATACGTAATAATAAATTAGAAATGTGTAAAGCAGATGTTGTCTATAACTAGTTTGAAATAAGAGTGTGGAAACAAACAAAGATAAAGTAGAAATAAATAACTTCATTGCTTAGCAATTATAAGTTGAAGAAATCATTTAAAAATACAAAAAAAAACAAAAAAAAACACACACATTATGATCTTGTATTCATATCTCACTTGAAAATTCCATTCTTTATGCCCAAAGTAATTTGTAATAAGAAAAGAGAAAACACCCACTGTGTCTCAGACATCTTTTCTAGCAGGTTCTCAGCCACGCATTTCTCCTTCATCTCCATCGGGATGCGATCAGTGGGATGATGACTCTCAACATCAACCAGTTCAGCCTCATTGGGAGTCATTCCCATCATTCTCTTTTGCCTGTATCACACAAAGCAGCAAGTTAGAAAATTGCCAAAAATTCTATTAAACCAATATGACAATCTGTGATAGTAAAGTAAATGTGGATGGACATAAAGACGGGGCTCGAGTCTGGTTGTGTGAAACACAGCAGTGGTGGATGAGATCAGCTAAGAATATAGCTGTTCTTTTTGTTTATGCCCAGTTACCAGTTTGTGTTACAAAAGGGTCTGTCTTCTAAACTGCAAAAGATTACTTGTACAATGGTTAAAAGCATAGTTGTCATCAGCTCAAGAAAAATAATTTTATCTCTCCTGAGCACATAATCTCCACTGTCATCACTCTGATGTCCACTGTTAGTTCATTCATTTAAAAAAAAAAAGAAATATAAGTACACACACATTCTCTCTCTACCTTCCTACCTACATACATAAATACAAAAGGAAAGAAAACTTAAATACTCATAATAATAATAGTACTATTGCATCATCAGATAAATATTTAAAGAAGTTCAAAAAAGGATTGGAAAAAGTATACACTTAACTGCTGTGTGAGAGAACAAAGCTAATGTTAAAGCATTAACAGTGATTAAAGAGGAATATAAAGTTGTTGGATTATTAAAAATATAATTAATATTGTAATCTACATATGGGCATTTTTGTCAATTATTTCATGGGGATTATAGCATGGGGATATTTAACCTTAACTATAATTTCCTTCTTAAATATTGTTAAATATTGGGCCCTTTGCAATCAGATTGTATCGTGCAATTAAATACACCAAACCCATAGCTTTTTAAGTGCACAGTAAAATCTATCAAGCACCAAAATAAACTATAGAAAAGTTTCATTAATAATTCAAAGGCTAGCAATAAAATCTATTCTATTCTACAGTCATTTGGCAGACACTTTTTCAAAGTGTCTTATAAGTAATAAGTGACCAATTAACAGTAGTAATTAACCTAAGATGCATAACTTGTGGGTGGGAGGAAGCAGAGTACCCAGAGAGAACTCACGCATACACGGCAAGAGCATGCAAACTCCACACAGAAAGACCACTGTTCAACCCCCCACGCAGGGGCTTGAACCAGCAAGCTTCTTGCTTGCATGTGGGTTCACAGTTGTTCATGCTGCTGATGCTGCTGAACAGGCAAAGGAGAAGGTAACAGAAGAAAAGTAGGCCTATATCCGTACAAAATGTGGGAATGTGCCTCCTTTATTTGGCATGTGTGAGCAACAGAAACAGGTAACAAAGGAATAATTTTTGTTATCTTATCAAAAGGCACAATTAAAAAGGCTAGCAAAACAGAGCATCATCAATTATAAGTAAAAGTATTCATCAGTGGTATTCAATTTGGTCCAACGAGTGCCGCGATTCAATAGGTTTTCCACCTATTCCTTATCCAACACACCTGAATCAAATTAAATGGATCTCAGCCTATCAGGCTCTGAACGACAACTCAATTTGAGTCAGCTGTGTTGGAACAAGAATACATGGAAAACCAGCTGGATTGGGGCCCTCATAGGACCAAATTGAAAAGCCCTGGTACACGTAACTATGTAACTGATTCAACTTGAAAAAACTCCTAGTCTTACTTTGCAAGATTAATCATTATTAAACTAAGAAAAACTCACAACTTTTCTGAAAACAAAGATAGGACAAAAAGGTTATTTTAAAAAGTAATTTTTCTTTACTATGCATAGAAATACAGACATTGTTGTTATTTTACAGGAGAAATTGTGGTGTCCCACAGACACCACAGAAAGTGGTGTCTGTGGGACAAATTGCCCCACAGAAAGTGGACTTGCTTAAACATACAACAGATGACTGACAAAGTATGCTGCTGCATCAGCAGTTGTTTTGTTTTGTTTTTTTTTCTTTTCCCTGAACGTTGAGCTTATAAGAAGTCTGTGAGAGGGAGAATCTCACCTGAAATCCTCCAGTTGTTTGGCCACTTCACCAACTTGCAGCGATTGAATCTCCTGAGCATAACGCCTTTGTGTGTCATCTGAGATTAGATCCGGTCGGTTTCGGTCTTGGGAAAGGAAAAGAAGAGAAGGGAGTGAAATGAAAAATAACTTTCCCTAATGAAGAGGAACATATAAAGCAGGTTTGAAAGTCATTCAATAATTTAAAAAAAAAAAAAAAAGTCCAAATTTAGTATAAACAGTACTGGGAAATATCTTACCTAATTCATTTGCGATTTGTGATGGCATTACCACTCTAAGAATCTGCAATATAATTCAAATGACAATATCAGTACAAAGAAATATATGCATCTGTATTATATTTAAACAAAAAGGTTTAAACAAAGAAAGCTAATTAATGATGCAAGCACACTTGAGGTAAAACATTATGGTGCAGTAACTAAACATTTCCACAAGGGGGCATTTCAACACTAGAAATAAATACATTTAAGGCGAGAATAAACAGATACTCCTATTATACATTTATTCAACGTTCTATCACTGACAAAAAATAACCACATAGACCAAGTTAGTTCTAGGAGGTTCATAAAAAAGGAGTACTTTTTTCAACAAGGTTGACAGCAAAAGATTTCTCCTATGGGGCTTTCCCACGATCCTGACAGGAAGCCGTGGGGTTGAAGGACAGAAAGAGGAGAGAGAGTGCAGAATAAAGCAGCTGATCTGATGAACATGTGCAGTACAATAGCTCTGAGGAGGAAGACCAACGGGGAAGTGACAAAGGCCAGGTGTGCAGGGAGAAATGATGTAAGACAACATACAGATACTGAGGGGAGCAAACAGAACTGACACAATCCATTAACATGCAAACAAACCCATGATCAGACTGTGTGCTTTTCTTTCATCAGTGCAGCTTACAGAGTGTAGCTGATTAGTATACAGTGTACAAGAGAACTTTAGACAAGTGGGCCTTATTGCTTTTATGTCTAACTGGGATAAACAGAAATGGTATTTGGTCATGTAGGATCTGCAACAATAATAAAATGCAGTGGAAATCGATGCATTTTTAATCACCACAGATTTGTTTTGGGTCACAGACACAATATTAATCAGCCAACACACACTTGTTTGTTTTCAGGTTTTCTCATTTGATAATATTTCCGTGGTGTATAATTATCACACTTCCACCTCCAGACCTCACTACGGAGACCAAGTATTTAATGTTATAGAAAAACCCTGGACTTCATTTCCAGTTAATGTTAACAAACATGCTCATGTTAGATTTTTATCAGAAAAAGAAAACTATTAAGACAAATCCTTCATTCAGTTTATCTTTTGTATTAAGATCAGACAATATTAATGTAATATAAGAAGCATTTTTTTTTTTTGGTTTTTAGAGCTAGAATGTGAAAGTTGTGTGTGTGGACACTGTAAATCTGATGAGTGATTTTCTGGCTTTTTTATACGTCTAAATAACTGCAGCAGCTATGTTCTTCTGGTTTTCAGACTTTTAAACTCCTCTGGAAAGTATCTGCCAATAGAAAATCTACAGACAAGGACATAGAAACAGCTCACTGGTCCAAAACAAAGGAGATTCTTGTCATCACAGGTTATATTATACCAAAGTTAATTCGGCTCACTGGAAGTCATTAGTATAGCCAGCTTTGTTTAAATAATCACAGGTTTTCTAACTTGTGTGTTAGTAATCAGAATTATATGCTCTAATATAATTCTCTTCTCTAATATAGAGAAGGAGAGCATATTAGGGTATGAGTGTGAATGGGTGAATGTGGCATGTATGTAAAGTGCTTTGAATGGTCAGCTATGCTACCAGTATAAACCAGAAGGCAGAAACAGAAATTAATAAAAATTTAAATGCTAAAAGACAACAAAAAGGTCTAAAGGGTGATACAATCTTAAAATCATGCTATGCAGTCAATTCATATCACACTAGCATCTGGTATTAATAAAGTATTGATATAATAATGATAAATATAATGATTATAATATAACCAGAGCATAAACGTGTAATGTGAAATGTGTCAGTTAGTAATAAGCAATGTAATCTGTATAAATCCTGCAGTAGATCCTTTGGATATATCAGGAAAAAAATGTGACTTTATTTTAAATATAAAACACAACAAAACCAACATTTCAAAAGGGGTAACATCTGTTACAGGTTCATAAAACTAACTGCACTTGCTCAAAGAAAATGCTAGAAACACACACTGCTTGCTCTGTTAGTGTATAAATATAGACTGTGTGTACAACATTAAGTTTCTCTGACTAACATTAGATGTGAAGGAATGTCATACAGGATGTCGCATCGCTGTGACATCCTTCCCTCTCTGCCTCCAAACTCTTAAGTCTGCCTTTGTTTCCGCTTGAAATATTGTATTGACTGCTTTAACCAGTTCAGTTCTCTTTATTTACCCTTTAAAGAAAAAAAAAAAAAGAGTAAGAAAAAGGAGCACTCACACAAAAAAAAAGAGAAGTGAAAGCAAAAAAAGTAGAGCTGCTGGATTTCAAATTCACCAAACATTAAAATAAAAAAATCAAGAAAATGATTGTGAATAATTATTACCATCATTATAAAAAATACATATTTTTGACATCAACACATTCATCAGTCTAATTTTGAATTTGGACAAAGATGGAGTCACAAATTAGGTTTAAGTTAGTCCTCCTTTTTTAACTCCACTGTATCTCATGGAGTACTTTTCTGCTTTACCTATATGTGCATTTCTTCATCCATCCAGTAATCAGTAGATTACAATACAGTGTCACACACGGGGCTCGAACAACCCCAAGCAAAGGCCTGAACAAGGACCTTTCTTGCTGCGAGGCAGTGGTGCAACCACCATACCACTGAACATCTGTATTTCTCTTTTTGTTATTGAATTTACTACATTTTGTTTGAAGTCTGCATTTATCCATTGTTGTACTTACTGCACCCTTGTCCAAGAAATTGTTGTAGAACTCGCCAAACTGTTTCTTGGTCTCTTTGGCATTGAGGTTCTTGAACAGGTCGGCATGGAGGTAACACAGCTGAGTGGGAAGACAAAACAAAATCACCTGTTAGTCATGGGCAATTTAACAACCTAAAAGTTCTTCATTTTTTGTGTAGCAAGATGGGAACACATTAAAACCAAAAGCAGAAAATTAGACATGCAATTTCTGATCCAAACCACACGTTTTTTTGTTTTTTTTAAAATACACAATTAACACTTTTTTGTAAAAGAACATCAACACAAGATGTAACAAATACAGTGACAAAAGAGGGAAGAGGTGATGGAGAGAAGGCGTTCACAGCTGTAAGAGGTGTAACGGTACCTGGGTGGGTCACAGAGTCTGCATGCAGAATAAAGGGAAAAGGACAGGCATGCTTTATAGGAGCACTAACACCCAGACAAACACTCGAAACATACACTGAATCATTGGATATACAGATCTCATTTTGTATGTTTTTACACAAGATACAACATTTGAACTTGATCCAAAAATTAGTTTATTCATTCAAATTAAGCTTTTGTCTCATGCAAACAAATATTCTTAAGAACTCTTGACAGGGTGCAATATTTTAAAACTCTGGTAAAAACTCCATTGTCGAGTGGAGAGCATAGGAAATTTGGCTTGCAACACCAGCTTGTGCAGCTATTTCTTTGGTTTGATGTCCAAATGTGCTTATTTGCCCTGTGTTGTCACAAAAAGATGGAAAATGCTGTCAAGACTGTGTCTTTGTTAACATTACAATATTTTTTGGTGTGCACAGAAGTCACCACTAAACTGTATTTCGCACAGAAATACACTTGGTGATTACATAGAACAGTGAAGGGATGAGAATGTGGCACATCTGTGCCTGCCATATTAGATGCCACATCTGAAGTGGTTGCCAGTGTCACTGCTTTTTGACTAAACCCAGTAAGTCCTCTGGTTGCTGGGACTTTGAGAATGATGTGGTTGTAGCTGCCCAATAGAGTGAACTTCCTCTGTTGTCTTGTAGTGACTGTTTTTCTGGAATATTCATGAGACTTGGCGGTCATGATATTACCTATCAGAAAAGCCGCACACCATTAAACATCCAGCAAGTGAAGGGAAATGCTACATTACAGTAAATCCTTTAAAGTTGAGTGCCAGAGGATGGGCTTTAACAGGTGATGGACAAAAATGTAAGTAAAAAAAAAGCCCCAGAAGTAACAATAAGATGAGTGTGGTTATAAAATATTCAAGTATAGTTATCTTTTGAAACTGTTAGATATACAGTTTTTGATATTTGGATCTCATTGTTTAGAAAATTCATTAAAATGTAGATAAGACTTTATTGGTACAACAGTGAGGAAACAAACGTGTCAGGAGCTCCAGTAGAATGGTGACAAAAAACAGAACAATAGGAAAACATCAAAGAGCAACTCAGAAGTAAAAACAGATTCTCCAAAGAAAATATATTAAAAAAAAATAGGGCATAAACAGGTCCATAATCTAGTAACTGGGCAGGTGAATAATTAAATGATTTTTTGTGCACATTGTCAAGTCTGATTGTTGTGGGAATGGAGTAGCAGAGGTGCTCATTTTATTGCATTGTGGGTGTATGAATCTTAAGCTGAAAGTGGCTTCACATTGCTCCCAGAGTTTATAGAAGGGGTGAGAGGTTTTGGTCATCATGTCAGCTACAATACTTACAAGGCAGGGCAACAATTTAACAACAGGGAGATTCAAAGTACAACCACACACGGTGAAATGAGATGCATGCCGTATCGCTCTCACTTTCGGATCATATCTGTTCTTATTGGCTACCAGCCATTGTTAGAGACCCCTATACTGCCGGCATTTTGGCACATCTTTCAGGACCCGCACAATACTTAGTTCTGGGACTACAGATACAGAGGACTGATTTGGATGAGTGCATGCTGAAATCAAGCAAGTGAGGCTGAAATCTATCTGTTCATGGAGGGTAATGAACTTTGCGAGTTTTAATCTCACCAGCGGAGCAGGATCAAACTGTAGAATGACATGTTGCATGAAGACCAGCAGGTGAGTCGGCCGATCCTTCAACTGCTCTATGCTGCTGAAGTGCGTGCACTGGTCATCACTCACCTGCCATGGACATGGAAAAGGAGAGAGAGTTAAGACATAAAAGAAATTAAACTGAAAGGTGATGGAAATGTTAAATCTTCTCTTGACTCACATCATTAAGATCATTCTCAAAATCCTCATCCTCAGCCCCGATGATGCTCATGGCTGGGTTAGAGCACTGAGCTCCAAAGAGACCCTGCTGAAAAACAGAGTGGAGAGGAGAAGAAAACAAGACAATTAGCAACTATTAAGTGGTACACTTTGAACTGGTAGGCTATCGCTTTAACTCCCTGAGCTCCCGCTGAGCAGAACCAGACATGAGGCCAGATCAGAGCGTGGACATATTGAACTTTCCCAGTGTAAAATAACATCAAGCAGAGAAACATGTCCCTGCTTCCAATCCAGTTTCTGAGAATTAACAACATAAACTATGACATAAAAATCAATTTAACAAAAAAGAAGCATAATTTAGATTTAAAAAAAAAAACAAAACTTAAATTGCAGAATAGCCTGTTTTTTTCAAATTACAGCTGAACTTTGACCAGCAATGAACTGCTCAGCACATCTAGATGTCATGACAAACTCTCCTGGTTTTAATGTGTAACTCATATGATCTGAAATAAAAGTTTTAACCCAATCCTTGCTTTTGAAATTTATTAATTGCAAAACAGATAAATAAATAAATAAGCATCAGAACAAGTGACAAATTTTCCTCTACCCATTACACCCTCCACCACTTCCTCTTCCAAAAAAAACACAGCACATAACCTTTGTATTTAGTCTTCCAAAAGGCCACAGACCCAGAGCCGCCACCAAGAAACACCCAATACACACACAAACACACATCAAAACGTTCCACTGAAGAACACAGAGTACAGTGGCCATAGTGTAAGATGTTTAAACAAGAGTCCCTGTGAAGGAAGGAAGGGAAAAATGAGTTCATTGATCCCCGTTTTTACTGGAGCAGTTTTTATTGCATACCTGATTACTGCAAAGTTTCAGAATCAAATGAATTCTACTCAAACTTGAAACTGGCAGGTTTCATTTTCCTTTTTAGGGCTTCATGCTCATTATTCAGTAGAAGGGAGTAGAAATAATCAAACACTCTTTGTTCTTAATTGTCTTATTTTTCAAATTGAGTTCTTTTAGAAGTTGTTTAGTATCTTTAAGCATTTGTGGAGAAATATAAGTATTCGAAAGAAGGGTTTACATGACGCAATCGTGATTATCATGTTCTCCAGGAGTGCAGTTTTGTGAGCGAGATGTGAATCAAAATAAAAATAGTTATTTAGTTTCCATTTTTGACTTCTTGCAGTTTATAATAGGCTCATTTAAATTGATTTCACAGAAACATTTATAAGGTTTGATCCGAGCAAAAAAAAACAACAAAACAAACAGTAGGGCATGTCATTGAATGATTCAGCAAATCTACAGAAATCTCTGTGTGCATGGGACAATGTCAAAAACAAAAAAAAACACTTCTGCAAGCTTTGTTGGTGAACACGCCAGTGCAGCATACACTGATGCAAGTTTATACTTCAAGGAATCAAACATCTACAAGATCCAGAATATTGCTGCCTTCTCTTGACCTTACATCCTGTTTGATTGAGCAGAAGTTGGAAAACTGTCCTGTGGTCTGACAAACTATAGATTTTTTGGCTTTTAATTATTAACAATGCATCCACCAGCATCTGTAATAAAGGGATACAGTAATGTTTCATTGGTATTGAAAGGAAAATTCAGATGAAATCTAAATGCCTTTTTCAGGGAATACCTTTTGTATTTCATCAAGACAATAAAACCAATTCAGCTGATATTACTCTGTAGTAAGTCTCCTGGTGCTCCACTGGAATGAAACATTATAATTTATGTAACAAAACAATGCAACAAAAGAAAGTAACAAACAATTTTTTGTAAACCAGACTAAAGGTTTTTCATTGCCTCCTTTTATCCCATTTTTTCTTAGAAATTGGGTGAATTCCAGGCTAGCTGCATGTTTACTATCTGCAGTTAGGAAGAGGAATGTTTTTATTAAACGCACTGGTTCCCATATCCATAAGTTCTGTGAAATTTGTAAGACATCCTTTAACAATATGTGTAATAATACAAGACACTGTGGTTCTGCAGATCAAGAAGCGGGACCTGAAAAGTCACTTTGGTCAGTTTATAAGAAAATGTGACAGTTAAGACAAGGAAGATTTGCCCGATTCAGTGTAGTTGTACAGTGGAAGCAGTAAGGGTCTGATAAATGCTTTGAGGTCAAGGTGAGGTTTTGTACACCAACAGTGCAAAAGAGAGCTGGTGGCAGATAGAGAGTGAAACTGGGAAACAGACAGAGACAGAGAATGTGTTCATTCATGGCCATATCCAGTGGACTGTGGGTTGAGAAAGGCCAGTGTTGGAGCAACATGCGTGGGAGGGGTTAGTTAAACAGAGAGACTCAGGCCGGGGGTGCACATCTGCATTGACATACACAACCATAACCACAGCGTTTCTATTTTTCTTTCACTCAGACACACATACAAAGAGTCAGCAACACTTTGCAAGAACACCAAAACCACTCCACCAGCAGTCTGATAAAAATTGTTTTGTTGCCTTCAGAACAATATCTACCAACATTAAAAAAGTACAGGAAAATCAGCCAATTACTGGTGGAATTATAAAATGCTTCTTTATATCTGAAGTAAAGTTTTATAAACAAATCATAATCTCATCTGATCGAAATAGAAGAAAATTTTAAGTTAACTAATGTTTACAACATTTTTTTATTTCAGAATGTCTGAGATAGAGGTTATTGTTTGGCTTTGCCCCAACTACAACTCATCTTGGTTGACAAGCAGTCAAAATTTACAGCAAAAAGCCAACTACTGTACTTGCTGAACTTCTATTTTCCCACAATATGTTAGATGCAGGCAGCACTACACCTCAACCAGTCAAGCTTTTTTCCTTCCCTCACACACACACGTTATCTCGGCCTCTGCACTCACCGGATCAGTGTATGACTTTTCACACACATTTAGTATAATTAAAAATCAAAAGGAAATTGCATTTTGTAAAAACTAATTAAGGGTTAAACAGTTTGCCTTTGCCGAGGCAGACATCAAGTTATCAGAAGTGTTAGTTGTTCTGTCTGTCTGTCGTCAACATAACTTTTTAAATAACTCATATTATATCCATTACTTTCATCATGAGGGTATGTTTCCAGAACTAAGGACTCTAAATAAGATATGGTATCTATCCTGATGATGGAAATAGATAATGATATCAGCTTGGAGCAAACATAAGAGTGTTGGCATGTGCTTAGAAACCAGGTGGGAACGGTGGGCCTTTTGGAGTTTTTCTAGGGTGAATGATCCTATGGCAAAGCTCTTTGCATGCCAAGTGCTTCAAACTTATAGACCTTGGCCTTTATGCATCCTGGACACTAGGCCTACAACATGTCATAGGGCCCACCTGGAAGGTCTGTACTGCTTGTATTTTCAGTTATATTGCTTAATAACAATTATCCCTCATTAATAAATGTTCAGCTGATTAAACATGTTAAAAGCACTTTGATTGGCTTACCATCAAGTATTTGCAGAGGGCCTGATGACAACAAGCCAATAGCTAACTTAACATGTGACAAAATCACTTCGTTATTTTTCCTTTTAAGATCTCATAAACAAACAAGACTTTTGCAACTACGTGGAAATGTTAAGAAACTGAGACCTACTATAAATGACATCATGAACAATACATATATATATATATATATATATATATATATATACACTATTCACAAAAAGTTAGGGATATTCAGCTTTTGGGTGAAATTTCACAACAAGCCTAAACTGCATTCAAACCTGTACAGGTGAACTGAATGTGATTTTCTCTAAGCTTTTAAATGCACATGTCCAACTGTTAAATGTTTCAATAAATTCTGCACAAGTTGCTGTTCTCTAGCAAGGAGTTTAACTTCAGAAATCACGGCAGGTGTGTGATCCTTGAATTGACCAATAAATGTCCTGGTTCAATTAGAGCTGGTGTTTAAACAGTTGTCCTCATCATGCTGTTCACATTTTGACATCATAAGACCAAGACGACACCTAACAATGGAACAACAGTCCCTTGCCATGCGATGCTTCAAACAGGACGTTCTCAGACAGAAGTGGCCACTGAGCTTGGAGTGTCACAGAGTGTCATCAGCAGGTTGCAACAGAGATATCGAGAGACTGGAAGAGTCACAGAAAGGCCTAGAAGTGGACGTCCTTTGGCCACATCCCGTGCTGATGACCGCTACATTGTGAACACTGCCCTGAGAAACCGGATGATGAATGCCACTCAACTCCAGGCACGTTTAAGATAGGTGAGAGGCACCCAAGTGTCACGTCAGACCATTCGAAACCGTTTACATCAGCGTGGTCTGCGTGCTAGACGACCTGCACGGGTACCTGACCACACCACCAGGCACAGGCATCATCGTCTTGCATGGGCCAGGGAGCATTTACGCTGGACGAGGAACCAGTGGGCCTCAGTGCTGTTCTCTGATGAAAGTCGATTCACACTGAGCAGAAATGATGGCCGGCAACGATGTTGGAGACGTCAGGGAGAGCGCTATGCATCAGCCACTGTTGTCACCAGGCCAGCTTTTGGTGGTGGCGGTGTTACAGTGTGGGCAGGGGTGTCCACTTGGTACAGAACTGCCCTACACTTTGTGAATGGTACAGTGACAAGCCCATACTACCTGAATAACATCATTAATCCAGTGATTGTGCCCCTACATGAACAGCACAGGCCTAATTTCATCTTCATGGACGACAATGCTCCTGCTCATCGAGGCCGCATCATCAGGGAACGGCTGTTGGAGACTGGTGTACCTCAAATGGAATGGCCTGCACTCTCTCCAGACCTGAATCCCATTGAAAACCTGTGGGATCAGCTGAGCCGTTGTGTAGAGGCTCGAAACCCTGCACCCCAGAACCTGAATGACCCGAGGGCTGCCCTTCAAGAAGAGTGGGATGCCATGCCTCAGCAGGCAATAAGTTGCCTTGTGAACAGCATGAGACGTCGTTGTCAAGCTGTAATTGATGCTCAAGGGCACATGACGAGATATTGAGACGTTCAAATTTTTTGTTGTGGTGTAACTACCATTGTTGTTACCTTTTGTGTTGAATGAATTTTTTGAGATGAGGAAATCAGTAGTGCATCCTTCTACTTAAATGTCTTACTTTTATGATATTGTATCACTGTAGCATGAACATATTGCATTTTCCATAAATTTCACCTGAAAGCCAAATATCCCTAACTTTTTGAGTAGTATATATATATATATATATATATATATATATATATATATATATATATATATATATATATATATATATTTATTTATTTATTTATTTATTTATTTTTTTAAAGTCACACACTGCTATGTTTTTGGTTTTTTTTTTAAATCTTCACAGCATTTTGGTTTCCCTACTTTTATACACTATGTACAACCACACTCTTCTGCACTGGCAAGATACTTTCCTGTGGTTGGTATAGATTATACATTCTGGTGTAAATATAGCAAGAGGCATTTTTTTCTCTGCTCGCTGCTCATGACAGTTTAATGTACTGAAGTTGTCATGGGGAAGTCCTAATCCAGTCATATTCACCTAAAATGCCCTTTTAGAATATTTATAACAAACCTTCCCCTCAGTTATTAATGATTCAGGGATGAACTTGAACTACTCATATTCTTTTGCCCTTCATGGAGGATTCTGCTATTTTTTTTCTCTACTGTTTGAGTTATGTTGTTCCATTATTTATTTAACACTAATGAAAGTCTGGATACGCAGTTATTCTTGTTTAAGATCTCTCTTCTCAGTATTTGTCAGGTTATCTTTTTGCTTTAAAGAAAATCATTTAAATGGTTAATCATTTCTGTAAATGTATAATTGATTAGTGAATTAACTATACAAGTATGCAGCCCTAAAAGTGCAAACACTCAGTGAAAAACTTCTATTTAGTTCACAGTTAGCTGCTGTGCCTCATTTAAAATATAAAAAGCAGACCATGCTTTGACAACCTTGAGGAAAGCTGACTGTTGCATCTATGTTGCATGTTTCAGCATTTCAGGCTCCTCATTTCAAGAGATCCTAAATCCAATCCACTGTTATTGTTATGTCTTGGTCTATTTCAGAGTAACTGTAATACATGAACTTACTCAAAGGCAAATTGGGGTAGGCAGCGGGAAGTTAATTGCGGTTACTCAAAAGAAAGTAGGGAAGGTCAGTTCCTTTCCGGATTTAAGGAGCACAGGACTATACCGGAGCAGGAGCGGAAGCCTGCTCTAACTAAAGGGAGCCAAGTGGTGCATTCCAGCATATGGCACAGTTCAGGCAACAGATGGAATCAGTCTGAGTTTCAACAGTAAGCAGACCATCTTCCTCCCACCTCCATTACATGATTGCTGGCATAAGCTCCACACTGTGAGGGCCCTTCCTGACTCATGCAGCCATTGTGGAGTGGATAAGAAAGAAGCGTGGTATCCAGAGTCTGAACAGAGTGTCCCAGGAGTGCAGAGATCAACTCTGGTGCTCCTGAGAGTCAGCAGCTGCCCGCTACCCCTCCCTCTCATCACATTCCAGTACTAACTAAGTGTCAGGTGGCATCAATCTAATGATAGCCATCAAGCGAACATGCCTTTGTGTGTGTGTGTGTGTGTGTGTGTGTGTGTTAAGACTGTGCATGTAGGTGGGAGGGGTCCATTCCTGGTTGTGGGGAGCTGTAGGTGTAATGAAAACTGGCCTTTACGGGAGGATTCTTCTCAATTGCTGACTAGGTCAAGGTTTACTGCTGTATATAAGTAAAAAATAAAAATAAAAAAATAAAAAAAAATAAAAAATAAAATAAAATTAGCACCCACTTCTTTTCTACAAGTAGCACTGTTCTGCATTTAATAGTTCCACCAGGTCATTGCTGTCTAATAATAGCCCAGTCACAGTTACATCAGCTCTTATGCAAGCACCAGATCCATTGTGAAACTGTTAAAACAATAAGAGTTCATGTAAAACCCTCTGACCATGAGCACAGAAGGAGTTAACCTGTGACCTCACCCCAGCTTGGGTATGTTCAGCATACATGGTGCAATAGGAGATGCTCACACATGTCAATCAAGCTCCTGGATAATGATTGTCAAAAGAGAGAGGGGTGAGGTTAATTCAATTGTGCAATAAGAAAAGGTTAAAGTTTGCAGTGCAACAACACCTACCACTTTATTTGTAATAAGCAATGAAAAATGGTCAAAAAATCCTATTGAAGTAGCTGCAAACAAAACCTGACAAAAGGTGAAATTTAAAATCACGGGCCATCTTGTTTCTGGCGACCTATAGTGGATAAAACTTTAATCTTTAAGCTGGTTGTGCCTTAACACTGCTGTAGTTAAATATGCCACCAAGGCCATTTCTAATAACAACCAAAGCAAAAGTACATGTGATTCTTTAAAGGTGAACCAGAGTTCTAAATATTACCAGAGAGGGTAGGAAAACCATGTTCACCAAGTTTCAGTAAGTGTGCTATACACAAATTAGTCCAGATTCTTTGTTTAAAAACTACATAAAATATTTATTTCTTAACCTTTGAATAAAATAGAAACATGAAGCACAGCATCCAGTAATTAGCAGTCATGCAGACTCTGGTCCTGTATGTTCTAGTATTCCAATTGTTTGCATATGATCTTTTTATGAATTTTACAACAAAAACCCTGCAATGGTCCAGGAAATTGAAATGAAAAACTACAGTGTAAGTGGAGATCAAGGCCATCATGTTTCTTTTATAAACATGAATCCTAACTTACTGTTAATGGCCCCTGTGGGAAAGGAAGAGGAAATATTCAATGTACAGAGAAGTCTGTCAGTCAGAAAATTCCAAGGGGGGTTAAATTTCCTTAAAGCAGCATTGCAGTCTGGGTTGATGCTCACTGGGTTATATCCATCATTTCCACAAGGTTTCAGATCTTCCCAAAAATACCTGGTTTGTTTCTGCGTTATTTGGACAACTTAACTCCTCTCAATCTCCATCCAAACTGGTCTTTTCTGTCCAATGGGAACATCTACACAGATGTGACTAATAAGTATTTTTTATAAGCAGTTCTTCTGCCCTTTTTATCAAATAGAAACACATACAGGATATGAAAAGTCAAACTGTGAGACAAGTTTTGGTGAAGAAATTAAGCAAGTAGGGGTGGGAAAACCTAATTGAAAAATTAAAAATTGGGATTTTTTGCTTCACAATTTAAATTTTTTTCCCCAAATAAATAAGAATAATAAATTATGAAATTTTTTATCATTTTTATTGTTTTTAATTGATCTTTTCACATGTCTTCTTGGGCATTATAGCAGCAGAATGATGATCTGGGTACTGTGTGGTTGTTTCCTAACTGAAATCAAGAAAAATGACTTGCAAAAAACATTTTGTTTATTGTTTTATGTTTTTAGTGTACAAAAACCAGCAAAATCGCAGAATCATGAGAATTGCAATTCAAAATTGAATTGGCACCCAAAAGATCTGAATCAAATCGGGACAAAAGCATATCGTCACAGCCATAGAAGCAAGCGTGAAATTATTCTATTGTTTATGAAGGCAGTTGATGGGAGTAACAACAACAAAAACAAGTCAGTGAAGGAATCTTAGAGATTCCATCATCTACAAAAACTAGATGCACCTGGCCACAGAATCCACTGAATAAGTGCAGGTTGCCATTTTAATCTTATGCTCACTTACAATGAGCAGTGTCCTGTCCTCTATACATGCTATGAGGGCAGTGTCCAAAAATAACCCTACAGCTAATGGTTATAGCTTGCTGTGCTTGTGCTGCTGTTTATCTGGCTCACTCATCAGGCCAAAAAGCCTCATCAGCAGTGACTGGGGGGATTCCTCCCAGTCATACTCCTCCATCACCCCTCCAGAGCCTCCTCCCTGAGGCACCTGAACATAGACTAGGGGAAAAAAATGGGGGTGGCACTGGCAAACAAGAAGGCACACAGACAGGAAGTGGGTGTAATTTCCTCAGGAAGCTATCAGAGTCATTTCCTGTATGACCTATCAGATGAGAAGCAAGCAAGAGAAAGCGAGACAGAAAGAACACAAGAAAGAGAACGAGAACATGTGGAAAAATTATGCCCACAAGTGCTTCTGTAAGATACATGACAGACAAAAAGGCATCACACAAACCTGCTGCTCCACCCTTCTGTAAGTTCACATGGGAACCAGAAGAGGAAGTAACTGCACAGTTTGAACGAAACCTAGACAAAGAAATTAGGAACAATGTGTACAAGAGTGTGAGAGGGAGAGGACAGCTTATAAGTACAGGAGTTTATGAGCATATTTTGCTAATACTTTCATTTTAGGAGTCACCAAATAGTCCAGAAGCAAAGTATATTTTGACAGAGAAGAACCCAAATAACTGTAAAGAAGCCAACACATCTCTCATATTAGCTTTTAAAGATTATGAGTCCATCAGAACATTGAACAATGGTGTACGTGGCTCTGCAGGGCGGTATGGGTTGGAATTTCTCCAAGCTGAAGCAGATATTGCTGTGTAACTGGATCACAGCACAATCACAGATACACTACTTTGGACCATTGTTCTCAACATTTAGATATTTTTAAAGTACAAAGAATAAGTCTAATTTTTTTGTTTTATTCATTAATTTGGAGTTTTCTTTAAGAATGTAAACTTGCCTCATTTTCAGTCATGTAGAATGTGCACACAAAATTTCATGCACATCTGTATATACAACTGGACCAATTGCGAAACTAATAAAACTGATTTTACCTGTTTTTTCAAACTTGTATCATAAGCAGATTGGTCTTAAGTTAATAAACCTGATGTGGCAGGACAGGTTCTTTAATATAATATGAAAATTAAAGATAGAGGCTTACTGAGCATGTCATTGGAGGGTGTGTGTGGACGGTAAAGGGAGGGGGCTGCAACGGAAATTAAACAAAAAGTGCAGTGGAAGCATGAAAGCACTTGCACACAAATACAAACATCCATGTAAATCTGAAACACTTTGGTAAGTCTAAAAAACCTTTGAAACCAATGTTAAAGAAGAGACTAACACCTTATAGCTGACAAATTACACATCTGCTTCAAGAAATCACCAAGGCATAGCTGAGTTCACACCCTAGATTCATCCAACCTTGACCAGAGGCTTTCAGCATTTTATTTTATATTACATGTTTTTGCCATGTAGTTTGTTGTCACAAAGAATTGGCTACATAAATAGATGGCAAACGTGTGCAAAAGTTTAAGTGCGGTCTATGCACTGAATGGGGTGTGTTGTGTTCTTGGATGGCAGCAGCAGGGACACTGGGCAGGTGTGAGGAATGCAATACCAGGATTACTCAAGTCACTTCTTCACTGGCAAAAGCCTCAGTAACACTGGCTAACAACAGGCTTTTTACTGCAATGTGAAAGTTAATGTCAAATGACAGAAGTACCTCGTAACAAAAAAAAAAAAAAAGGTATCATTATATTTTTCTCCATTTTGATCAATCTTAAGTCTTGAACACCATATAGTTTTTTTAATGGTGTCAATTTCAAAAGTATACTAATAATGATCACAACAAGATCATGTCTTTTGTGATCAAATTAAATTTTGCTTATGTAATCTGCTTCATCGTGAATGGGATTGTAACCCCAAAGACCGCCAGGTCCATATCAATTTGCTGCACAAAGTGGGAAACTGTGAAAGTTATGGCAATGGATGTTACCATCTCTAAAGAGTAATAACTCTTTATCTATACATGACGACACTTAACATTTATAATAGCACAAACCCCAATTGATAAACATAATTTATCATTAGTATTTTACTCACTTCTTAAACTTTCGAAAATTATCACATTTTTCATCCATTAAATGGAGTTTAAATTCTACGCAAACTTCTGTTGCAGCTTTTGTGGGGGGGGGGGGGGGGGGGGGGGGGGGGGGGGGGGGTTGGCTTTTGTATTACTGTTTTACTTCAGGGCCACCATAGTGATGTCTTGGGCATGCATGACTGACAATGGTACTGGTTCTTCAGGTGCACCAGAATAGTCCACTAGACTCGGTCTGAGTAGGGCCTCTGCTAAGTTGGGGGTGCTAAATTTTTCCAGACCGAGATTGTGTTCATGCTGCACTATTTTAATGAATCTGAATTTTTAAGTCACGTTTTGCATTCACCTGACAGAACCAGCACTGCACCAAGAATGACCAAAGAAGATCAGACACAAAACAAAGAAAATTCATTCACCTACTGGTAAGGCGAAACAATTTGAGTTTCTAACACATAACTACTGAATATGGATCTGCATCAGATCCTAGCAGACTTCTTCCATCTCTGACCACCTGAGCCCCCTATCGTCCAACACATGCATGTTTTGGCTGCGTTTACCCATGGAGCCATTTGCTGAACCCACAATGCACTTGATTTGTAGTTCGCTTCCAGATTTGGTCCACTTAAAACGGACTGAAACCCATGTTTGCAGGGAGACCAAGATCACTTCTTTGATTTTAATCAGAATCCATTTGTACACTGAAACACAAAACACAGCAGACTTTCCCAGCAAATTGATGAGGATTCAAATAAAAAGGACCGCTCTGAATGCACCATTCGTGTTTCTTGATGAAGTGACACAGGATGGCAGCAGCTGAATGAATGTTGAGCTGTGCAGAGACATCATGTCAGCTCAAATTCAGCCAAATTGACTGGGCGGTGTTTCATAATTCAGATGGACAATGACCAAAAACACAGCAAAAGCAACCCAGGACCCAGCAACCCATTTTAAAATAAAAAGAAGAAAAAGAAAAAAGGAAAGAATACTCTCAAATGGCCAAGTCAGTCACCTAATCGCAGCCCCATTTAGAAAAGAAATTTACTTACTAAGGACTAAACTATGAACAGAAAGACCCTCAAACAAACAGCATCTGAAAGCTGCTGCAGTAAATGCCTGGCACAGTATTAAAACGATGGACACGCAGCGTCTGGTCATGTCTATAAGACTACAGGCAGTCAGTGATTGCAAAGGGTTTTGAGCTAAGTATTAGCACTGGAAATTTAATTTAGCAGTTATATTAATTTGTCCATTTACTTTTGAGCTCACAAATGAGGGGGATTGATTGTGTAGCAAAAATTACTTTAGTTCCCCATATTTTTTTATCTCCACCAAGGGGGAAGTCATGTAATCCACAGCGTTGGTTTGTCTGTCTGTTCGAAGCATAACTCAAATATTTATGGATCTAGGAGTTTTTTAAAGGGCTCTTTACTATGGGGAGATCGTGATACTTTTGCCATTAGAGCATCAAAAATGACAGCCACAATTAATGGCAAAAAAAAAGACAATGGCTTTCTTTTAAAATCTATTGTAGTAATGTACTGATCTTAAAATTGGAAAAACTCTGTCTCTGTAATTGTTTTCCAACCATTACCTTTCATGTGGCAGCTCTGAAAACAAAAAGCCACAAATTGTGGAAAAACAGAGAACAGAGATCAATTTTACTCCCTGTGCTAGGTAGGGTAAAAAGTATTCACTAGCTCGAAAGATTGTTTCAAATTGTCTCAAAAGATTCATGATTTTCAGAATCTGTGGCCTAGCACAGCCTGCAGGATACAGTGTAATGCCATCATTTTGTGTCACCATATCTATGTGACTGTCCCCTGGGAGATAGTTCAGTTGGACTATGGGTAAACACACTATTAAAGGCGATGGAAAAGAAGTTAATCGGGTTTAGCGGGTGAACCGGTCTTTAAAATAAGTTGTTTAAACATGCTTCTTTTGGTATAAAAAACAGTTGCAGTATTTAGGGAAAATCTGTTTTTCCACAACACAACTTTTATGAAATTTAGGAATTATAACATATGCACATGAATTTTTTTAGACGTGAAATGCAGAATTTTTTTTTTTTACTAAATTGTGAAATTCCAAGCAGACAAACCCCTTCTGGCCAACTTTGCATCCAAGTCTTTCTTAAGTCTGAGAAAGAAAACCTTGCACTGACAGTATAATAAGAAAAGGATTGCACAAATTAATTTGTGTTTACCACACAGGGGATTTGAATAAAGGACACAACGTAGATGCATTATGATAACTGTCTTGGAGGTTCAGTGTTGATACTTGACCCATACTTTTTCATTGAAGCCATGGCTTTCCAAACTCTGCTGCTTCAATCTTAACCATTTCTCTCCAAATACTTCCACTTAAAAAGTACAACAATCACTTGCATTACCCCTGTAAAAGGACATTTCTCCTGAACAGATTAGGCTCCCAGACAACACAAACATCTTAAATTATTCGACAAACATAGACTTGATTAAAGATAAGACTCAATTCACGGAGATAAGGCATTTCAAGATAACAAGGACTAATGTGACTGAATGTCGGTATGTTCGCTCAGTGATAAAAGGGTAGCAGAACAGCAGTCTGAGCATTACAGGGGGCAAAGATATCCCTGAAATCTTGTCATTGCACTGACAGCAAGCTAACAACACAGGACAGTGGGTGCATGCTGAGATACTGAAGATAGTGTTGCACAGTTGACTGCATTAACAGGGGAAGTCACATAAGTGTGTGTGTGTCTGTGGGTGTGAGAAAGAGGGAGTGGCTCCTCTGCACTGAAGGTGTTTATACATAATAGTGCTTAGTCGAGCATTTTTTCCCTTATCATTTAGAGGACATCCTCTGTCCTATCCCACTAAATTCTACAAGTTACATATCCCCAAATAATACTAAAATTATACTCTCTTTATATTCATCTTCTCAACTTCCAGCTTAAAATAAAGCAGCCTCTTGTACCTTTGCTCCAAGACAGCCGGTGCATTCATATCCACTAGACAAGAGCCAATTATATAATTTAACCATTACGTAGTGGCTAAAATAAGATTATAGCCAATAGTGCCAGGAAAACACAAGCAGGTTTTCTTTTCCATTGCCTTACATGTTGTCCTTAATTTCTGCAACAAAAGGAAAGCTATTCTTGCTATATTGTTTTACTGCAATAACCTTATCTTGTTTTTAGCTGGACAACACTGCTGCACAAAATCAATAACCTTCAATCATAGGATTTCAGTTGGGTAGACTGCTTTTAATGATACTGGAAAAACCCAATCCCTACATAACTGAGGGAAAGATTCCCCAGTGGATGCTAACATGTTAAGGTTGTTTAACAAACTATCCATATAACAAGCTCCAATCTCCTCTTGTCTCCATCGATACATATTCAAATCAAGCCTAACAGACCTTCACTCTATTCATCTCTCCTTAGAGCAAATGCAAACTCCACTCTCCTACCCCAACAAACTGCCCATCCACTCTCTCCTTATCCCCATATAGAGGTCACCGGCCTCATGGAAATGGCTGATTGGCTGGGCAAATCGACAGGCATGGATTGGCAATCCAGAGTGAACCTCCAGTTTGGCCTAACTGCTTCCATGTGTGTGTGTGTGTGTGTGTGTGTGTGTGTGTGTGTGTGTGTGTGTGTGTGTGTGTGCAGGGAGCAGTAATTGCTAAAGACCAAACAAAGAAATCTCTGATTAGCATTTCTTGGGCAAAAATTGCTCCTGACTAATTCACAAATCTATTTTATGTATCAACAATGCCTGTAAGTTTATTTACACTGCAGCTGATTTTAAGACAAGACCAAACAAAGCTGAAATACCAGGGCTCATACCAAATATTTTGAGTAGGAATTTTAAGGCTTCTAAGGATAACATTGCCAAAATATGCCTCTGTACTTGCACACAGGCACACCATGGTTTCTGATGCTGCAAACCTTATGCCAACGATGTGCAATCCAAGCATGCAACATTCTCTTTTTGTTATCTCTATTTTACTAAAGTGTGCAGTGACTTGACTCAATACTAAGCACAAATCTGTACTGATCATAATCAATATCCAACCTCAACATGAATGACCCATTGTCACTCATCAAAAGCCATAAAACAAGGCTGTTGACTTCCACTTTATTATTTAGCATCCAATAAACCCAACAATTGATGTATTCTCTCAATCAGCAATTTGAAGAGAGAGATATCCAAATTATTTTTGGTATGACAAATTAATTGTGCACTAGCGTGCTTGACAGAACAGTTTCAAGATCAAATCTACCCTGAAATGCAACCACTGCGCATTTTTCCAACCAAAAAGACATTTATGCTCTCACACTGTTTTTCTAAGTAGGTGTCCGATTAAAGTACAACATGTTGTAATCCTTATTAGTTGCACCAAGCATTAACATTCAATTGATGTCAACAAGCAGAAACTGTTTTTTGTGTTGTACTTCTTGAAAATAAAGTTTTGAAGTTTTCAAATGACACTTATACAAAGTAAACACTTATTTCAATGTGACAAATACAAGATTCCTTTTTTGTAAAGGCCAGGGTGCCAACATACAGTCAGCACACTGTCTACACACTCACTTGACTGAAAGAGCTTTCAGCCAACCAAACCCCCCATTTATTCACTCCTCAAGAGTAAACATCATCTGTTGCGTCTAGCCTCGTTTTTTCCACATGGACCCTCAATGAAAGAGCTCATTCTCCATTTCCTCTTGCCTGTACACTTCTCGTCACATCAGCTCACCAGCCGTCCCTCTGACTCACACTTGGACAGATGGATGTAACTCTTTCCATTTTCTAACCTTGTATTATTTTTCTAAGTGTGTAAAGAAACAAGCTGCTTCAGCTCTGGCTTAAAACTTTCACAAAATCCTCTTATCATCAGGTGCAAGAGCACATTGAGACCGGGCTGCATTCATTTTGGACCCTGAAGAGGTCATTCAGTTGTGTGTGTGTTTGTGTCATGACTGCACACACACCTCACATGTCTCAGGCACACACTCTGACCACACATGCTGCGGGGCGAGTTTTATCTACTCTGACAGACAAGTCTGAGTGACAACAGAGAGATGACAGAGATTGGCAGGTGAACACACTGAGCTGCCCATGTGAGCTACTTTCACGGAAAAAAAGTCCTGTCTTATGAATAAGCCCATACCGTATGACTGCCGAACAGCAGCTGGGCTTAGGCTCAGTTAAAACATTTCGTCTAAGGACAGAGCAAAATCAAAACGGATGGAGCTTCTGCTGAGAAAAGAGATTTTTTTTATAGCCTGAGTCTCATATCCAATGTTCAAGTGATAACATAGTTTCCAGTATATAATGTTAGTTATTTCGAGCAGGACAGCAGATTACTGTAACGTGTTGTGTTGTATTACGTATATCAGCTAAGATATAACATATTAACTCATAACGAGACATGATAGATTGCTGAACTTGAATTAGCAATTAATTAAAACTGTTATAGTTGGAGTGGCTGTTTCTGATAAAGTGGATCCACTCTTCATTTCACCTGAAAACACATTTCAAGCTGAAACATTTATAAAATAAGTAACATTTAAAGTAATGAAACTGGTCCAAAATTCAGGCCACACACACACACACGATACACAGTATATATTATCAGTATATATTCCATAAATACAGATTATTATAGCAATAGCATATTGAATAATCCAGGCTATTTATATTGACGTTTTTCCATTTCTGGTTACAGACAACAGAGACTGAAATGTACCTTGTTAGAACTACATGTTAATCTGTAGTAGCTGATTTCACCATGAATACCCGAGTCCCCTATTGCAGACTCGGCTCAGTTTTTCGGGGGCTTTTCCACGTGGACCGAGACTGTGTTCACATTGCACTTTGGTCAAACTAGGCAAACCATTAGAATCATATATATCCACATTCCCACCAACGGTGGCGCTGCACTAGTATTTAGCAAAAGAGAGGACAAGACCCATGTGAAGAAGAAAACTCAGATTTTTCCACTTGCAAGTTAAAAATGCAGACGAAATCATTGCTGTTTTTGGTTTTTATTTTGTCTTATGCAAGTATACTGCAGAAATACACTGAAACAATGACCGCAGTATGAACAACAGACGAGGCAAAGGATTCTTAACGTGATCGATATCCATTTACGTTCTAATGCAATACCACGCCAAATGCAGGAAGTGACTTTTGTTGTAGTCCGCTTCCTGTATTTGGTCTGCTTGATATGGGCCAACACCTGCATTTGCAAGCAGACCAGGTCTGTTTCTTCGATCAAAATCAGAATTCGTTTGGCTTATTCATGTTTCCCTGAATGAAGTGGACTTTCCGACCAAACAGACTCGGATTCAAATCAAAAAGGCTGATGTGAATGTGCACTAACAGATAAAACATTAAAGAGTGGTGCCATCATAGCAAAAGTGTGATAATGCACAAAAAGATATTTATTGTAGGAAATGTTATGTTAAACCTCTTTTCATTTCACACATTCAGGCTTGACTCTTTAGGACATTAATATGTGTAATAATGATGTAGCGGAAGGCTTTTGTGAATGGACAATAACTAATTACCACGCTCAAATGTAGGAGTGTAATGCACAGTTATTATACCACACCATCATGTAATGAAGTATTTTTATAGTCATTTCATTATTGCAATATTCAGTATCCATAACTTGCATATTGTGTTCTGCCAACATCATTAAGCCCTAGTAAAATGGAATAATCACTCCAAATTCTTCCTAACAGTAAAATGAGACTGAATTGGGTTGCCTGTATCTTTGTGTTGGCACTGCAGTGGACTGGCGACCTGTCCAGGGTGTACCCTGCCGTTCGCCCGCTAAATCGCCTGTTCTTCTCAATAAGGCTCACACTAGGTGGGGGTTTACACTTTGTGCATGCAAGAGTGCACATGGCTACAGTGAGGTGTTAAACTGTAATTATCTATTAGAGCAAGGATTTTTGCATCAGGAAATTCACATCCCTGCTTTTAGCTTAGAGGCATTAATACATGTTACAACTATCTCATCTCTGCAAACCTGCCAAATCCCTTCCTGCAAGTTATCGGGCTCTCCTCTTTTATTTAGCCTAAAATCATATATCTCTACAGCATTTGTACATGCAACTTAATCAGTGATTTTGATGACAATAGGTGCCTTTCAAAATGTGGTCAAGAAGATGTAAAAAGTTCAGCATCTTATGACATAACAGATTACAGTTGAGTGGAAGACTGCAGACGTAAAATCAAAGTGAGAAATGAACAGAAATAAACAAAACATCCACATCAGCTCATATGGCTTCTGCAGTTACTTTCTGAAGCTTTTAATAAACTCTCGTAATACAAATAACTTCACAACACACTTCTGGCAAGCCATTTGTGTAAAATCATCTAAATACCAAGACTGAAATAGTAAAATGAATTGAGCTGTTGCTAATTTCATTACTTCCACCTGTCACACTGTCTTTTCTGCTGTAACTCTGCTGTATCTGTTTATGATGCACAAAAAGAGAAATCTGGTCTCAAAGTGATTTCCTCAAGAAAATCTAAAAGAGCATTTCTTGATAACTTAACTGAAGCAGCATGAACAGACTGGGTAACCACAAGGAACTATCAGTTTGAGGCTAACCTGGTTAATGACCCAGTAACAACTACAAGTAAGGAACTGACATACCATTATAACATATCAATAACTGATCTTTGCAAAGGCTGCAGAACTACACCATAGAAGATCCCAATGTGCCACAACACAGCGGTGACATTAGCTGCGGTTTCAGGTAAAATGTTTGCCGCAGCGCAGCATAACCATCGTCTCATGCACTACTCTGCACACTTACTTCTAACTTCACCCCTCCTCAACCTCTGAGCTCACACTGGCCGGTGTAACCTTAAGTCAATATCATGAGTAATTGAACAGATTACCTCTATTATCATTAAATAGCAATCATTTCCGTATCATTTTACTTTTAGCCCTCATAGCTAACTGAAATTTTGTGTTGCAAATATTTTCATAACACGAGCAGACATTGTGAAATAAGTTAAATTAAAACACACAAAATTCTAAAAATATATGTTCGTGTCATTAGTATTTTTCCATATTTAGAGAAATTTAGATTTCCAAACACTGTAAATAATTGACATAGGCAAGATGAGATTGATTATTGGTTTCAATTAATTGCCCAGTTGTACACTCTGAACTCATGCAGGGAGAACCAGTAGGTTTCACCACTAGATTCACCATTCTGTCTCTCATTATCTGCTGCCTGTTCGTCAAACTTACTGCAGCCAGAAAAGAATACCTGTATTCCCTTTGAAGTCCACGCCTGACTACAGTAAATTATCAGCTTGCCAGCAACACAGCTCCAAGCCCTTAGGACACCCCCTGGCTGTTCAACTGTGGGTGCCATTACCTGTCATTCCAGCTGTTGGGCATCTTTCATTGACACTGACAACCTCACTGTGGTACTACCCGGGCTTAATGTTCTGCCCCTTAACAGTCAGTGGATGTGGGTGAGTTTTTGTAGGCCTATAACAATGGAGAAAGAGACAGGGAGGGAGAGAGCAGCACAGCAACTCTGATATAGTCAACATTCCTCTAAAAGGAAGAGAAGGTAGCCTTTAGGCTCCAGACAAGCCTGCACTTGCAAAACATGGGAAGAGAAAGACGACAAGTGCAGTGCTCCTCTAGTCTAACAGAGCGTAACAGGAAGTGGCAAGGCCTGCTTCACATGGGGCCTCTTGGGTGCAGCGTCTGGCTGGGAATACGTCACAGTTTCAAAAAACCACCAGCTGCAACACCCTTCACACAATCCATCGAATAATGGACAAACTTAAAAGTTGTTAACATGCACTGGAATTTTAATATTGCTTAAGCAGAGCTCAGGCGTGCAGAGCATGGAGGTGTAAATGGCACAAATGAAAGCACAAAACTAGCCTGATCACCTGTTCTTTGTGTTGTTAATAAAAAACGTGAAGGCTTACTGGTATGCTCAACCTACAGAGAGGGTAATCTTTACTTGATGATGGCGGAGACATAATGAAGTACAACATAATTTGCAGTAATTAGTTTGCGGCAAAGGCAGGAAATTCTGCACACAAATGCCCTATGTCTCACAAAGCAAAATCATTACTGATAATCAATAATGCGCAGACACTAATTATTGAACACTGTCTACACTGAAGCCCCCATTCTATATAGTCTGATCTGATCAGTGAGTGGTCTGGAAAGGGAAGGACCCCCTTTCATGTTGAGGAAAACATTTTTTTTTTTTTTTTTTACTGATTAAGGTTCATAGAAATAAAAAAAATTTATCACAAAACGCTTAAGGACCCTGTAATCATAATCCTGGGTGCAACTATGTGAACTCTGCTTAAGACAGGCCATGAAGTGTTTTTTAAAAGTTTGTTTATGAAAGATAATTCAAAGTTCTATCTTGATGTAAAAAAATTAAGCTACTTTGGGGTCCACAGAGACCCAAATCTGGAAGGTTATTACAAATAATCACATTAGTGCAACATTTGCACTAATGAAAAATCAAAACCCTTAACTTGAACTTGGTATCAGTCTCTAAATTCAAGTAGTCCAACGTGGTCCAGTGTCAGTATGAATGCAGCTAAACTGCCCAATTCTCTGCATAAACTGGCCCGAGTCCAACACACAGCCTGACCAAATCTGGCAACAAGTATTGGACCAGGGTTGGCAGACTTCTGGCGATTTGTTGCCAGATTACAGACTTCTGGCGATTTGTTGCCAGATTACAGCTGAGTTTGCCAACAAGTATCCTACCTCGGCCCATTTCAGCTGGGCACCTGATACATTGGAAAAGAACATCTGTAACAATATATATATATATATATATATATATATATATATATATATATATATATATATATATATATATTACAAGTCATCTGCAACAAACTTCCCGCTGCAACCAATGATATAACTCAACTCCCTTTGGGAATATTACACTGATTTGTGGCCTGGTATAAATACACAATTGCATAAATTGTCAATGGATTTGCCAGAAAATACACAACTCTGCTACCTGAAGAAGTTTTACCCAACTACAGGCAACCTCCAAGCTTCTCACACACTGTAGCTGCAAGTTTTTCAAAAGACCCACATTACATGTCCGTGGAGTGGGGGGGGAAAAAAACTTGCGAGAACTACAACTAAACCCGTTATTAACTCAATATTTCTCCAAATTGAGACGAGATGCCGTGCAGCCATCCGAGCACCGCATTCCTGTATGCGGACGCTGCCGTCTGCGGCTCGGGTTGTGAGAGGGGAGTTAAGCCATTACCGTCGGTAAAACAAACATCCATGTCGGCTTTAAATGTTCCAAAACAAAGCCGAAAACATTCAGACGTCTTATAAACTTCGTTAGAAGGTTGTTTAAGTGATGTGCTTACCCGTAAATAGTGAGAAAGCGACGGGCGAAACGTCTAATGGGTTTCCTGCTCGAAAGTTGCCGTGTGTCAGTGGGGGAAAAAAAACATAGTACGCGGAAGTACACATGAAAAAAAAAAACGGCTTTGAGTAATGAGCTCAGAAAAAAATAGCAACTTAATGTTTAAAACGTACAGAGCTGACCACAGTACTAAATACAAACAAGCAGCAGTGATATAACTCTTTGTCTCAAGCTGTTGTTTCACGGCTTAATGGTAAGAAAAAGAAAAAGTAATGTAGACTATTTGAAAGGCTTGTTTCCGCACTGTGTTACACAGTAACTGGTCCCCACTGAGTCCACCGCATCATCCTGAGCTGATCCACAGACACGAAGGGCTTCTTTAGGCTACTATTTACATGCGGTATTGATTATCATTTTGTGAAAGTGTAAGACTAAGTATTTGTCCAAGACTGCCCATGGAAAAATGTGCATGTTTTACCACTGTACTGAGAACAGTACAGTGGTAAAACATATACTATTCTACGTATAGTTTGGACCCCAATAAGACATTTGGATATTTAGATGATATTGGGTAAGATCTGTATTTAACTTAGGTGAAAACTGGAAAGTTGCTCTCTTACCAAATTAACGAATATGTATTATACGTTTGTCTTTACAAATGATGCAAAGCTTTACACAATTAGTTCACAAAAAACGTCAGGCCTACAAAACAAAGATGGTAAAAAAAAAAAAATTTTTAAAAAAAAAAAAGCAAAGTTACAACACAACGTACAACAGTTCAAACAATAAAGAAAGAATTGTAAAAAAAAAAAAAAAAAAAAAAAAAAAGAATTGTAAAAAAAAGAATACATAAATAAATAATCAGGAAATGTTCACATTAACTAGTAAAATACACACTGAAGCCTATCAATGAATGAGTAGGACCAAAATCTAAGATCTATTTTAAAAAATCATCAAATGTTGATCATATTAATTTTATTGTCTTTTTCTTCTTCTTTTTTCCTATTTTCTTCATCCTCTTACTAGTAGAATTGTAACTTTGTGCACTTGTTTGCTTCATATATGGAATGTCCTATATAAATTAAATTACCTTGACTTACCTTGTTTTCTTTATTTCTTCAGTATTTTTTTTAGTCTAAAGCATTGTGGCGAAATAATCGATTCTTTGTCATATAATGAAACTATTTAAATGAACTGTCTGTGAAATCACGACAAGTGTCTCCAGAGTTCAGCTCCAGGTTCAAACTTCATTCTCTCATAAGGTCATTGTTTCATGTCTATTTTCATCCCTCTGGCGCCACACTGTGGACAAACGTGGTCACGAACAGCCGATCTGCATTTTAACGACAGTATAATGAGGGTCATTTGTTTTTGGCCCTCAGAACAGAAATATCTGAACCTTTATAAAAGTGGAAAAAACCCCAATAATAATATTAAGTCCGCACTGCAGCAGCACTCAGAATCATTGGAAGAGGGGCAACAAAAGAATAATGTTTATAAAAGTAAAAAATGCAAAGATCATGTCTGTGATGGACATAAAATTAAAGAATACAAAGAGATCCCTGGACAAAAGCAGCCAATATGTGTGTGTGTGTGTGTATATATATATATATATACACATTTAAGGCCGGCTACTGAAAACAACATATCTCAATATTGATTCAACATTGGTATGTTCTGTTCATTTCATGAAATAGTGGCTTATTCAATGCTTTTGTAGTACTCTTCACATCACTCCTTATCAACAGCACAGAGATATAGGAACATTTTGATAAGTCATTTGCCAGACCTATGTATGTTCCACCTAATTATTTATTTATTGATTAACAAACTAGTCATTAGTTTTACTTGAAAAGAATGTTTTATTAATATCCAAATAGTTTTTCTGGAGTATTAGGTGAAAAAATGACAAAATACATCAAAATTAATATAAATGTTAAATTGAGCTGAGAAAACTGAAGACTTTCAGTATCAACACTGACATTTTACCATAGTTTATCAGTCACTCACTGAATCGGCTTTGACCTTCAACATTTCATCCAAGAATCACTCACTCACCACCAATCAGAAAACTAAACTCTCCTGCATAATAAAGCGGGCCAGCAAAAAGAGTGGTTCATCCCACATCCCCAGAATGTCAAATTCTGGTTTCTCTGACCATAGACCAGTTTTCCACTTGTCCTCAGTTCATTCTAAATAAGATTTGATCTAGTGAAGATGACATTGCTTTGGGAACATTTGGCTTCTTTTTTGTTTTGACAGATTTGCATTTGTAGATTGTACCATGAACTTTTTACAGACTGGATTTTCAGGAAGGTTCCTGAGGTTGTGCACTGATTTTATACCCAAAACATACAGTTCGGATTTTCAGATGAGTGTGTTTGTTTAACATGCATCTTTTATGAATATTTAAATGATTCAATCTACCACTGATGATAAAATACAAAAGGTTTCACAGTTTCACTGTAGAAAATGTGTGGACACAGATTTTTTTTTGCTAATTTTATTAAGTGCCACCCATCTTTACTTCTGATACTCTGCATCTCTAAGGTTCTCTTTTTATACCACTTCATTACGTCCTATGACTATAATCTTCTAGGACCAGCACTTATTTCGCAATAAGTTTCCATTTATTATTTAGTTTAGAGGATGGTAACATTTTTACAAAGCACAACTAAAACTTCTTCACCACATATGAGAGGGATGAGCAAAGTCTGGCCTCAGATGTTAAGTCCTGGGAAAATTGTGTAAAGATAAGAATGTCGTCAACCAGTACCGAGTAAAAATGAATAAAATAATGTATCATTCAACACCAGATATGGAGAACATTCAGAATAATGAAGACTGAAACATTTCGTATCACAGCTCTTCCTAACACATTCAACTTCTCATTCTGCTCACGTTGCTCTTCATCATCTCATTCATGGTCACAAATGTGTGTGTTTTTTTTAACTGTGGAGGTATTCCCTTATGTTTTTAGGCTTCACGCATGGCAAATTTTCTGTTCTTAAGATCTCAGGGAAATGTTTCTTTTTTTATCACTTAGATAAGGAAACTTGTGTAAGTACTGTAATAGAACATGAAAAAGTAAATGTGAACCTTTTATGCATTAAAATGTTAACATCCGAATGGAAAATTGTGCATGTGATGTACTTAGCGTACTTAATGAATGAACTTCTACTCAACTGCAATTTTTATTGCATTCTTCTTATCATTAGCACATGCTTTATGTCTGTGTCTTACCGGCTTATGAAAGAAAGTATGAGAGGAAAGCAGCAGAACAGTAGTTTACATGCATAAAATTAGCCCAATTATATTGAATGTTGCTTTATTAACAGAATGTATAAACTACTAATGAATTCATGCTTAATTCAATTAGCAGTGTGTGTGATTGTTTGCTGTGCTTTCAGCGTTTTAAATGTGCATGACGTTCTCAGCATGACAGTTTGCAGATTACTTTTAGTAATCTGATTATTTAGTCAATGCTTTCATTTTATGAGTATGATCTAATTAAATGGGAAAGCAGAAATCCATACCAGTTTGCTTGAAAATTGCCAAATATTTTACTTTTAATAAACATGATTTCCCAAATCATTGTTTGTGTCTACTCAGGTCAGTTTTCTCCACAGCTGCACAAACAGATGGATTATTACTACTGTCGGCTGATTTAATAATTTAACAAAACTGATAACAAAAAATCTGTACTAAAATTCTGAAGTTATCATCCTCTAACTTGAAATTATTTAACTTTTTTCTTACCTAAAAGCTGTTTATTTTAAAGAAGCAACAAGTGTCAATAAAGGTTTTATTTGTATAATGCAGTAAGTAGTCAAATAAAGTTTTTTTGTTTTTATAACAAAATATTTGATTTTTTGAGTAAAATTTCCACAAAGAATTTAACAATCATGAGAGAAATTGAATTTTAAACCTTTTCATCTTGTTGTTGCTGTCACACAATGAATGCATTAAACAAACAGAACAACAGCCCACTATCCAGAATAATATTTATTGCTTTTGAAGATATTAATCTTTTTCTTCTTTTTGCACTTTCCATTTTTCCTCTTTACAGTAAAACAAAGAAAGGTGACCGGTAAACTCACTGCATTGTCAATTTTTGGATGTGCACACACATAGACACACAAAGGAAACGGTATTTACAGCGGTTGGTTAGTGAACTTCACATGGAGGTGAATGGAGGCCTCTCCTGGAACAACTCAACAAACATAGAGCTTTACATTAACTTTACAATAGAGCTTTCACAACTGATCATTAAACCGCCACTGCTTGACAAACCATGGTCTGCAAAGGTGAAGAAACTGTACATTAGTGTTCACTGTGCTAAGAAACTGGGTCGTAGAAAGGATGTTGCTCATTGGATTTGGGGAGAGCAAAGATAAACTGTTTTAGTAAATATTTTTTCCCACTCTTTAATGTCTCATTGCAGACCAAATATCCCTGCTGCTGCTGCTGGCATGGGCGAAAAACATTGATTGAAAAATAATCAAAACACATTTTGAGGGGGGGGGGGGTTTAAAAAAAGAAAATGCAAAGACCAATATTATTCACATTTGACTAATTACAGTACAGTTACACTGGATGAATGCTAAGTAGAAAAATAAGTCTACCAGCATGTTTTTAGAACCCAAAGGGTTTGTTCACTGGGCAGCTGGCAAAAATGACCAAAGGGCACAATTAACCAGGGTTGAGGAAATCTGAAACAATTCCCAGCGTGAACTCTGTCCTCATCCTCAAAATAAAAAAACATCTTCAGAGTGCAGAAATTCTGCCATTAATAATTTAAACTTTGATACACCTAAGCTTATAATTTTCCAACATATTTAAATACTGAATTAAATCACAACAATACAGCTAAATCTTATCATAGTGAATAATAATTAAATGTCATGTACACCATATTAAAATATATACACGGAAATATCCATACAAATTTTTAATTGGTCCAACTCCATCTGCTCTCTTTTTCTTTCCTTTTAGAAAATGTGCAAGAAACCACCAGACAAAGTAAATATTCACAGACTGACACAGTTAACACTGATTTAAAAACAAAAAATCAGCATTTAAGTGAACCCACAAGAAATAGCAGTTACATTGTTTGTTTTTTTTAAAAAGTGCAAACTAATTGAAGGAGGACCAACTATCCCTCAGGATTACAAAGATGAGGCGATTCTTTCAGTGAAATGACCACTAGGTGGCAATATTTGCATATGTCTTTGAAGCTCATTTCTGTGTATAATCCAAATCTAAAGAATTAGAAGACAGCTGTAAAATTGGATCGATCTGAGTATTATTTGTTCTGTTAGAATAAGGATGTCGTTTGTTGATAATTTTCAAGACAGTAATTGCTGTGTTGTAATTTATCACCTCGTTGACTTCTCTGCAACAATCAGCAGCAAACTGGAGAGTTCTGCTGCTGGTAACCTGGGGCAAATGTTTCTTTTGAAAGATCGGAACAAAAAGGGCAAGAAGGTGATGCAGGCAGCCGACACCCTGTGAATTGATCACCTAATATATTCTAAGCAGGTTGTAGTCAACTTAAAACTTACATAGAAAACAAAAAAATGATGAAACTGCTTTTCTTGGAAAAAAAAAAAACCCATCAAGCGTGACTGAGTGTTTAATCATTCAAAGCTGAAAAAAAATGTATCAGAAATGACAGGAGAGAAGAAGAGAGTTATTAGAGTATTGACTGGTAAGATGGTTGATGCATCACAAAATGTCTTAGCTGTGTATCATTTTGAGAGTCTCTGTCTCCCTGTGTCTTTCATGCAGAGCCATGGAAGGGGAAAGCGATGGAGGCAGGGATGGAGGAGGAGGAGAGATGGGCATCAGACTCTTCAGAGGATGAGGGGACACTGGCGGGGGAAGAGACGTGATGGACGGCAGCACGCTTGCTTTCTTTCCATCCAACAAGATCTGCGATCGGTTTGCCAGGCTGGACTCCTTCCTGATGCCAAATTCATGCTCGTTCTCCGAGCTGCAGTCGCTCAGATCCGTAATTTCCAGGTCTGAGTCTGACTCTGGGTCCTGCTTCACCCCTCCTCTCCTCTCTGTGGGGCTCTGCTGGCCTGTCCCAGTTCCAGTTCCTAAGCTGACCGCTCCCAGCCCCAGACTCAGTCCTGTGCCTGGGGGATTGACCTCCACTCTTTCCCTTTCCCCCAGTGCCACCCCATTGCCAATATCTGTCCGACCCATTGACAGGCTCCCCGGGTAGGGCGGCAGGCAGAGTCTGGCTGGCTGACCACCCGTCGTGCCGTTTGTCCCACCGGTTTGCCCTGCTGCTCCCCTCTCACCCCCACCTGCCTCCGCTGGGGGGAGCAGGGAGGAAAAGGGGTGAGGCAGCTGTGAAAGGCTGCTTTGCAAAGGGTTGGGGTAGAACTGGGAGGGGTAGAGAGAGCCAGGGGGCAGTTTGGGGCAGTTATTGAGAGAGAAGGCCCCTGGGAGGTAAGGGTTGAAGCCCCAGGGGTAGTCAAAGGGTGGGTTGCGAGGGTAAGGGCCCAGCAGGGACGGGGGTTTGGAGTAGCATGGGGCACCTAGGACAGAGAAGATCCAGAGATGGAGGTTAAGTCTCAGAAGGGGCAAAGGTTTCCTGACATACAACATCTAAGAATGTTCACTAATTATTGTCAGTGGTATTAGCAATTCTAATCAGGAGCCACAGGGGCTAATTCTGGCACAGTTGCTTTCAACAAAAAAAACCTGATGGTTCATTTATGCATGCCAGTACTGTGTAACACACCCGCTTCACACTGCTGCAAAACACATGTGAGCACAAAGATTCTGCACTGCAGCAAAAATTGATCAAAAGGAACTCAAATCTTCCAAATGGCTGATCATTTTTTGTGAGTTTGAAATGAAATTTGAGGAAACCCTGTTTTGATAGTAAATGAACGCAGTTGCATTAATGAAAAATGTAACAAATAAATAATGTTGATCTCATGTTCTAACATGGCACTGTATCATTTCAGATGAAACATTTTTCCAATTAAACACTGCACAGCCTTTTAATTCAGTTCCCTGTAAGCATCATTTCATAACTGAAAAGGGGGGTAAATATTAGGTGATGCGGGGATTAAATTTTCATGAACAAACAAAAGTATTCCCTCTCAACCAACTCCACTTCCTTCCAAATGACATCCAACTCAGAGATTCTGTCTCTGCTGCACCCTCCATCTCTCCCAGCCTGACTCTTTCTCGCGTTCACTCGGTTATTTACTATGCAGGGCTAATTTGACAGTGGTGAAGTCTCTGCATGCTGGGCCAGGAGTAGCTGGCAGACACATGAATATTGAATCACTCAGGCAGGCCTCACTTGCTTATGAAAACACAGTAATGGGCGCCCACAGGCCACAAACTGAAGCCTGCACCCTCAATTAGGGCCTTCCTGCCTGGGAAGGGATTAGGACAGCGGGGACACATGGGAGGGAAAGGAGGGTGAGAAGAGAAGAAGGGGGGGAATAGGACCTGAGGACAAACGGAGGGGAGAGGAAGGAGGTGGGGTGCAGGTTTTGTGATGAGGATTGCATGTGTGTGCGAGTACTTCTGTTTACATGTTGCAGAATTGAGTGCATTCTGATGCACATATAGAGCGTGCAGAGATACAAACAACAGCAAATGTTAGCGCTAACACACCAGTGCTTTTCAGCTGCTTGTTGGCGCTTGTGTGTCGAGACGAAGGAGGAAAAATGCAAACAATCATGCTGAACAGGTGGAGGATTTCTCCAGACTTCAGCTTGTTTTCTTGCCACTGCAAACATGCATAATTCACAAGCTAACCTGGCCTCTCAGCTGAAGCGCAACTACACTGCAGGCTGCTGTGGAACAGCCATCTCTCTTATGTCCTTTAACAATAAATGTTCATGCCTCCCCATATCCTCGTTCCTCTCTCTGCTGTCCTTTCCCTCTTCCTCCTCCTCCTCCCTTTTGTTTAAAATCTCTTTTCTGCTGCCCATACAACCTTCATATAAACTAAGTTTGTCCTTGTTATCTCAGCAATGTGCGAGGAAATCTCATCGTGTACCAGCATGTAAGAAGCACAAACTTTTCATTTTCCTTTAGCTCACCTGAACTGAGAAAAGGAAATGTGTCCAGTCTCAGTTTATCTCCTTCGGGTGCTGGTGCCGTGGTCCCCCGATCAAACAGGGATGTTCCTCTGCCGGTGTCGGGCAAACGAGGAAATAAAGACTGGATGGCCTGAGTGACAAAAAAAAAAAAAAAAATGGGGAAAAAAGAAGAAAGTTTTTAGAAAAATATGTTTTTGCCATAAAAAAAAACAAAAACTGTTAAGCTGAGTACATGTGCTTTTGCACCATGCAGGGTAACGTCATGTGTTGACAGCAGCACTCCGCAGAGTGTGATGCAAACAGTAACACAGTCACAGCAAGGACAGGATAAAAAGGGCTGCCGTGGGACTTAGTGTAAAAGGGAGGTAGGAGGACGCAGAGGCTAAACAGACTCAAAGGGAGGAAAAGTACAGAGTCAAATGGAGAGCAGCGATTAAGTTTGTGGGCACAAAGGATAAATGACAAGAAGAAAATGAGATTGCAGGCTAGTTTGTGTGAAGGGACACAAGACTAATAGGAAAGATGTGAGAGAATGACATCCATTCAGGAAGTAGGGCAGCCGACAATGTGTGTGTGTGTGTGTGTGTGTGTGTGTGTGTGTGCGTGCGTGTGTGTATTCCTCTCTTTTAATATGTGAAAGAGCAGAAGACAAGGTAGAATAATTTTAACAGTTGAATCTTAGGAATCAAGGGGACAAAGGGGGGATTTTTTTCCCCCTAGCGTGACTGTGGATCAATAGTATCTGTCACCCTCGCAGCCCTAAGTTTCAAAAGGCGAGACTGTACTTCCAAGCTGGGAGATCTACGTTGCTTAACAAACCGCATTAATGACCCGCCATTGATCTGATCTGATGCGACCCCTTTGCTTTCTATTTCTTTCATTTTCAATCGATGACAGATGGATACGCCATTGTAGACAAGGATAAGAGAAGGAGGGGATAATGTCTTCTTTTGTTTTAAGGGCAAGTTAAAACCATCCCTCTGCTTGGTCTCCTTCAGACTCTGCATCTCTTTATCCCGTCTTAACAGCGGCACAGACAAATGATGGATGTATTCGCCTAATACTGTACCTTCAAGTAACTTTCTAGGACGTCAGTTGTCCGAAATGAAATTGAATGCACACCAGCACTTACATCCAAGACAAAAATTAGTCTTCTTCGACAAATTGTGCGTCTACATCTATAATTTAGAGTCAAAATTGAAACATTCAATTGAATTAAAAAAAAAAAAATCCTCTAAATATCTAAGCACTTTGATACACAAGAAAAGTCAAAGCATTATTTTTGATCCAATTTAGGACATTTTTGTTCATGCCGCGCTCTTTCACTGTTCTCATACAATTTATATCTGTAAAAATTTTACAATCTCTCAGGGCAAATGATAAGTGAACGCTAAGCTATTATGACCACCATTAGAGATCATGAATAAAAGATAGCAGGGATGAGAACCACCACTCTCTTGTTAAAAAAAAAATGCATTGCACAGCAGGGGCCTGAGAAATATAAGAACAAAAATCACAAGAGTGGAGTGCTTTTCAGTTGTTGAAATCAAATCATTGTTGATAAAAAATTAAAGAGTAGAATAAGGTGTTAAGGTGCATTTCATCATTTTTTTCTTCGCACCAAGTTTACTTTCTTGTATCACCTTTTGAAAGCCCTTTTGTTGAAGGCATGATTAACTATCATATAGTTGATATTTCAACTTTATGTATACATATGTCTGAAAAGCCATCCATGCTAGCCTCCATACCTCTGGGCTGCAGTCTGGTGTGGCAGAACCTCCATTGAAGTGGTTCTGGGCCAGAAAGAAGGGAGAGTTGGCCATGTCCAGGATGGGGTAGTTCACCAGCACCACCTTACTGAAGTTAAACTTGTAGGTGAAACGCTTTCCTTTAGTTTTGTGCAAAATCCGCTTGTTGTAGTAATACCTGCATAAGAGGGAGGAGAGGGTATTGACATAGGGATGGAGAGGTGATAAAGGATAAAGGAAAAAGGAAAAGAGGAGGGAAGGATTATTTTAATGCTCGCATCAAGGTTCTGTGTTTCCTCACTGTAAGAAAAGAATAAGTAAACAACTTTAGTGCTGTGAGGCAAAGAACCATGCTGATTTCCCACTGTTTTTATTCATCTCCTCCTCTCGCAAATCAATTCATGTCTCACTGCCTTTATTCAATACAATGAGGGGTTTTTTTCAAAAGGAAAATTTTACTAAGCTGTGTAAAAAAAAAAAAAAAAACGAGCTGCAAAAGAACCCCCAACCAAACAAACAAAAGAAACAAAAAGGCCAACTTTGTTTGAACTGCAAACACACCAATAATACACAACAAATATTTCCTTTCATTAGGAAATGAAATCATTTCACAAATAAAAAGACCTAATACGGACACCATGATGAAATATTACATGAGCTATGGAAACAAACAAATTCATTTCTTCAAAAGAAAACAAAAAGCATCAATTTATCAGATACTGTTTACACTTTGAGTGTTTAGTTCGAACCATCAGAAACTGCTTGGACTAATGTAAATGTACAAGCCGAAGCTATCACAATTTACAACTGCAAAGCACATTTAGAAAGAGGTGCTACAACAAGACTGGTCTCCATGGTAACAACCTCTGGTGTCTCCCGCTGGGCATGTCAAGCTGTCATCATGCCAGTTTCCTTTACCACCCACAGAGGTGTCGCAGTGTACAGTGTGCCACAATGCCGGGGTTGATTGGTGGTAAACACAGAGCCATCTGGCCCAGGTAAAGGAGCTGAGGTCGGGGATGCAACAAATAAAAAAAAAAACAAAAACCAACAACTGGGGAATATGTCATCAAGAGATAAGAAGGTTAAATCTTAGGAGTTCCTCCATATGTTTGGTTCCCATTCTTTCATCAATACCAGTGAGTAGCAAATGCAGAATGCATTACACAGCCTCAGCAGTAAATAGTTTGAGCAGCGCCTCATTATGCAGACGCACACCATATCAACAAAAACAGCAGCATGTACATATCAGCACAGTGGCTGAACTCAGTGCAATGATGTGTACATGTTTTGCTTTGCGTGGCAATTGTGCCATGGCCCTTAATTGAGCAATTAAGTGAGGCTAATTAAGAAGGCTAATTGTGGCCCCAGCTAATTCATAACAATTAGACTCCGACGACAGCCCCTATTAACAAGGGGCCAAAGAAAGCCGAGGGGAGGGGGGTCGGAGAATAAGTTGGGGTTGTGAGTATTTGCATAAGAGAATTGTGTGAATGATTGGGGATGTAAACCGCAAACTTGAACTTGTTTTAACTTCGGTGTTGAGCAGATTCTCTGTTCTGAAGATGTCCAAGCAATTTCACTGTATAGCTGCATTTTGAAATCCTTATTGAATTTTTTATTTGGCAGCTGAATGGTGAACTTTCCATTAGGATGTCAACAGATAAGGAGAAATTGAGGGTATTGATGTTTCCCTGGAAAAAGTCCCACCTTTATCTTTCCACTTTCAGCAACATGGAAAAGCGAGATGTTAAGTGCGGATTAAACAAATAATGCATTCTGAGGGTGATAAGTATTGTCTTATCTGATTCTAACGTACCTCAGAGCCCTGCTCAGCTTGTCATAGTTCATGTGAGGTTTGCATTTCCTTATCCCCCACAGCCTGGCCACCTCATCTGGGTCCTTGATGACGAACTCTCCGTAATCTCCCTGCCAGGCGATCACGCCCTGGTACTCCTCCTTCTGCAGAAGCTCTAGAATGAAGTGCCACAGCTGGATCTGCCTGGAGCCAGGACTCGACTCGGGCTTGTAGGCCCAGTCTGGGAAGGCAAACCCTGCGCAGAGATAGTAAGGAAAAAACAAGAGGATGAGGTTAAGGCCTGTCGTTTGTCCTGCCGCTCGCTCGGGGGGGGGGGGGGGGGGGGGGGGGGGGATTGCTGTCTGAATGACTGATGAGTGATGGAGGTGAGGGATGATGTGTTTAATATCACAGCATGTGCCTTGAGCAATGTTAGTCTGTGTTAATGCCCTCTAGCCTCAACAGATTGGTCAGCGGGATGATGACAGCTCGCTGGGGGAGATCTGATTGATGCTGCTTGAGTCTGAATTTTAAAAGCCAACTGTATGCACATCATAGATGAAGTTGGGTAGCTTTTTGACTCAGTGCAGAGTAAATCTGGCTCTAGCTAGCCTCATGAAAACACAAGAAACAGAGCCAATTACCACCAGACACTCAATTTGCTTGCCGATGAGGTTGCGTGGTTATTTTAATTTTTTTTAAAGCTAAATATCAAATATGGATTTCATCATGTTATTTTGATGATGATGGTGATGTTTCTTAAGTTTAGTCAGAACTGAATTTACTTGTTTTGGCTATTTGGTCTTGGACTATATTTGGAGAGTTCTTTGAAGTATTTAAAATAAAAACTTTGAGCAGATTTGAGACAAAAAAAAAACAAAGGAAAGATAAAGCCTCCTGCCTCTAAGTCAGAGAACCATGATGACAGTACTGACCTGGTGTCCAAAGGGCGGGCACAGGGGGGAGCAGCAAATCACTGACGCAGTTGCAGTCCATGCCTCCAACACCTGCAACAAAACAAAGAAGATGGTCAGACTTCTGACACTAAAAACCAGAGCAGATGGGATTTGACAGAAAAAAATCATTCACTTAAGCAATAGTTACCCAAGTTTATTCCAGTAAGTTGAAATTGAAGAGTTTAAACTTTGCTGAAAATTGAAGTATTGCATAAGGGTCTAAAGAACTGCCATGAGTTCAAAATGATACATTAAATCGATGTGAAATATAGCAAGGTTATGTTTCATATGTCTTTGGTGCAGATAAGGTGTTTGATGGATGTGGTCTTGTATGGCCACCTGAGGCTGTGTCTGATGCAATGTGATGGACATCCCTATAGAGCTTTTCTAATAGCTGGAATTGCACAGACTTTTGAAAACCACCTGAAAATTTCAGCAATATTATACCTTGAAAACAACATTTATAAATATACATCAAGCCTGAACTAGTTCTTTGTGAAGTTTTTAATGAAAAGAAAAACCAGAAACTACACATGAAATGAAACATATTTATGTACCGAGGGCTGTTTGGGTTCAGTGAATCTGGTTTAATGATCTCTTATGAAATCTAATTAAATAGCAGTGTTTGATCCATCTGAAGTTTTCCTTCCAATGATGATTCAAACAGTTTTTTGTTTGTTTGTTTTTTCAACATGTCCAATCTCAAATGATTACTATTATTTTTAAGTGATATAACTAGTCTTACAAGCATGTAAACCCTGGGTGCTCTCAGATATATATATATATATATATATATATATATATATATATATATATATATATATATATATATATATATATATATATATATATATATATATATATATATATATATATATATATATATATATATATATATTGCAGTTCAATAGTTATAGTTATATATATAGTTATATATATATATATATATATATATATATATATATATATATATATATATATGCACATACATATATACTCATATATATGTATATGAACTCTTTTTAATTACGATAATACACTATTTTAATGCTACTTTACTAGGATGTATGATGGGATTTTGAATGTGGATGATTAGAAAACTAAACTATTGAACTGCAATAAGACTAAAAATACTGAACAAGGAGTTCCAAACATTTTTACTGTGATACAGTTTACTAACTGTGTCTAATTCAGCAATAGCTCCACCTTTTGAAAGTAATTAAAATCCCAAGTGTCACACTAATAAGTCTGAATACCATTTTTGAATTTGGGCGGCTTTCATTGCTTTTGTTTTCTTCTTTGCCTACAGAGAGAAAAGTGACAAGGACAGTTTATGCCCCCGATATAAATTACTTTATCGCCACCTTGTAAAGATACAACACTGTGAAGGAAAATTCCCGAAAGACAGATTTGAAATTATTTACAGTTACAAGTGCATTAGAAACGTGGTTTTTTTTTTTATCCCCACAAATTTATTTTGTATTTATATGCTATGATAATCCACAATAATCATTATCTTTGTTATATTTATGAGCAACAGAGATCTTTTTTCCATCATTTTTTATGTAGTGAAAAAGTTCACTTTCATCAGGTTACTTTCAGATTTGTCATTATTTGCTTTGTTTAAGCCCCTGATCTGTTGTCTGGTTGCTGCAGTAAAGAGTAGAATATTTACCACCAGATTCTAGCAAAGACAATGATTTAATGAATATAGCTATTAAAAAACTCAAAGGAAATATATAAAAATTCAACCTACTCATTTATCAAAAGTTATTTGATACTTTTGCATTTCACTGTAAATAAGCAACAATAACAACAATATGTGATCAAATCAGAAGCAGGCTTTGCAATATTTAAAAGACAAACTTATCAGGGTGAGTGATTTGCATTTAATACCACACACTAAAATAAGTCAGACAGACTGAGACTGATGGGAACTGACATATTTTCTCTTTATATACCACATATCATTTAGCTTTTGTTCTATTTTGACTTTGACTTTTCTCAGAGAAAATCATGCTGAATGAAAAACAGAAATATGTGAACCTTGGCTTCCTTAAATGAAAGTGCCACAAGTGTGAATAAAAACAAAACAAAAAAAACCTTAATTTTCATGCGCTCATGTTCTCTTTACAATCCTGTGTGCTTCTGCGAGAGGAGAAGCAGTGGCTGCTTTATTAAATGAGAGCTTATAATGATAACATCTACCTAATAAATGCATATAGACATCTGCTGACAGGAGACGGTAAGGAAATTTCAGTGTCTCCATGACGAACAAGACAGGATCTAGTTTGGATATTGCAGTTTCATCAGGGTTGTTTTACAAAGCTCAGATGGAAGAGATGCCCTGCTGCTACACTGGTATCTTTAATGCCGGCCTCTCTATCTCTCCCTTCACTCTCTGCCTCTATTTAATTATGCTCTGTGAATTTTGGATTTTCCCTCCAGCATTGAAATGGAACGTGAATTATTAAGGTGTGTTTGTATAAATTATTATTGCTAACTCCAGGCATTTCTCACTCTCTCTTTCTCTGACTGACTCTGCTTTCTATCCGTCTCTGCAGCGCTCTCACCCTGCTTCTTGCCTTTGGACTGTGGCGCCTCTCACCCTCCTCCTGCTCTTCATCCTCCTTGTTTTTAAGCTGCTTTCTCTGTCCTCAGCCAGTGTTCAGCTCATCTCACCTACATTTTTTCTACTCATCATTCATGTCCTTATTTCTTTTTCTGTCTGTCGTGCATCCCTGCCTGCACTCACAGCCCCAAGTGTTCAAATAGCAGGTTTATTTTTACACCAAACTAAACCTTTTTAGACAGATTCTAATACAAATCTTTCAGAATTTTATTGCATCCGGTTTTAAAATCATACATCCACCTTTTTATACTTCGAAAATATTTTTAGATGTGTGTTCTTCTATGAAAATGTTGACAACCAGCTGAATGAAGGCCTCTGCAAGGACTGATCTTTAAAAAAATTATATATTCTACGTGTTGGAGGTAGTAATCCATGAGTTTCCTCTTCCCTGTGGGCTACAGGTCATCAATACTGCATCATCTATTTCATTTGCCATATTCTCATGGTCCACAGCATGTATAGACTCATCTCCTCGGAGGAAAACATATGTGTGTGCTCCTATCAGTCAGGGTCTCTCCAGTTACCTTTCATACCACCTACGCACCACCTCAGATCTATACCCAGCCTCCCTTTTTCCGATCCAGCTGCATATCTATACAGGTGAATTCTCCTTTCCTTTTCCCCACCTCCTTTCTATTCACACACCTATCCACTGTCTTCTCCCCTTCCCTCCTGCCCCACCCATCTCCTTTTCTCTTCTGCTCTTTGCGTTTTGCTTCAGCGCAGTAATTTTCCGTTTGATTTCGGAGGTAATGCATTTTTTACAAATCAAAGAGGAAGCCAGGCTGCCCCCCTCCTCTTCCTCCTCCTCCTCCTCCTCTCCATCTCTCTTTCTCCCTCCCTCTCTCCTCCTTTCTTCCCTGCCCAGTCTCCCGTTCTCGCCCCCCTCGGACCCCCAGGCCAGAGAGGAGATAAAGGAGCCCCCATCATTTCCTTGTTAGTTTTGATTTGGGCAGCACAGGGCTTTCAAGTTCCCCCCATCACCCCCAGAAACATTATAACTAGCAGCCAAGGGAATACAGTTCCTCGTACACACACACACTGATACACACTTGTACACACGCACATGCATGCACAGATTGTCAGATACAGACGCTTACAGATTGTGGTGGTTTGTAGAGTCTCAAGCAGACATGGCACAAACGCGCAGGTATCCAGGTAGCCGTCACACACACACACACACACACACACACACACACAGTGAGAAGCAGCACACAAAACAGAACATGGAGCCCACAGATATTGACTGAATCCGTATTGATGAACTTCTCACCAAGCCCAAAGAGAGAATGCACTTTGTTTACTGAAAATGCTGGTGTACTGATAGAGTGAAGAGGTGTGGGCATTAAAAAAACCAAACACAAATGCATTTCATTTTGTGGCTGTGGACACAAACAGTCCAAACAAAAGGCCTCTTCCTCACAAAAGGTCAACCATAAAACTCAATGTGGATGATGGATCACATAGTTAGCAGCCTGACAACAGTGAGAACAGACAAAAGGGGTATGGAGTTACTATACAAAGTCAAACCTTGATGAAAAAAAACACATTGACTGGTCAAAAGGAAACCTCAGTTGTGCTTCTCTATATTTTGTACAGTGTGGGCCTACACTGCATCCAGCAAATGGATCCTTTTGGCTCAAAATCCTCCAGTGGGTTGATGAGTCACAGGCTTTGGTGAATTCTGCTTGAAGGAGTTAGGGTTTTGTCACTGTTTTGTATGTGTGTGTGTGTGTGTTTAAGATACAGACGTTCATAAGATCAAGGAGGAAAGGTGAAAGGCTTTTGTCATGCTTGACATGTATGAAGAACAAACCCAAAATTTAATGAGCTGTATGTCTGCAATGGTTACAAAGGACAAAACAGCTGACTGGAGATTAAAAGGTGAGAAATACTCCACAAGCTGTTTCAGCTGGAGTGTAAAAATCATTTCACTTTCTTTTTTTTTTTTAACCTTTGCTGCTCTGAAAGAGGCCCTGCGATGGACTGGCGAGCTGTCCAGGGTGTACCCCACCTTTCGTCCAAAGACAGCTGGGATAGGCTCCGGCTTCCCCGCGACCCTTAATCGGACTAAGCGATTAGGATAATGAATGAATGAATAAATGCTCTGAAAGAGGTCAACAGATACGTTTCCTCACTTATTTTAAGTAACTTTTTCACCTTTTATTGTGGTTGTGGAACTTAACTGCTTTAGTCTTGAGAAAAAGTCTCACAAAATAGGATAAAGACAAGTTTAAGTGTCAGGATTTCTTGGCCTTTCTAAAATCAAATAGGCATACAAAGTCAAATCTTGATTTTAAAAAATCCACATTGACTGGTCAAAAGGAAACTTCAGTTGTGTTTCTCCTTATTTTGTATAGTGTAGGCCTACACTGCATCCAAATGGGGCCACTGTCAGCATTGCAGCGGTGTCTGCTCAACAGTTATTCTTCCTGTTTTTCATTTTAGAGCGACATGGCACATTTCCCCATTGTGGAGTCAATAAAGTCTTATCTTATCTTATCTTATCTTATCTTATCTTAGTTTAGCTTGTGGTTCTGTGGTTGCACTGATTTCTAAAACTGTAAAACTGTAATAAACAACAATTTCATCTCTGTGAAAAAGGGAAACGTTTCACACTGATAACTTTTAACTTAGAGCTGTGAAACAGGTGGTGAAGTTAGTAAAAGGATGAGAAAGTGGTCAGTAGATCAACGGCATCCATTTAACTACAGATGATTGATACAAATGTGTTCATTTTTTTCATTTAGTTTAAATATGGTGTCCACTAAGGTAATGGCCATGTTGCGAAAAGTTTAATCATTTTGTCATCCTAAGAGAGAAACTTTTTTATGTATGTTTTTTTATAACCGAGGCATCCATACAAATTTATGTTAATGTTGTATGTTTATCTATGATCATATTTTTATCCCAACCAAGCACGCTACTTTTGAATTTTGTTCAGCCAGAAAGTGACGACTGTGCTTCAATATACATTGTGTTACATAACGCAAATGTTGTCATATGTTGGTTTCATGCTTTTATGCACTGGAGGATTTTAAGCTTCTTAAAGAAGCCCTATTGGCAAAAAATGAGAAAAAAATAGATTTTTTTCAGTGAGGTGCCCCGTAATAATGGTGAATTCAGCAACCATTTGCATCCTATCTGTATGCTGAGCTCTGTCCATTCAATAAAAGTCAGTGAAATGTTGACTTTTGTCTCATCTCTTGCTCTTTCCCTTTCTCTGTCTTCTTTCCTCTCCTCAGCTGATAATGTCTTCAGGCATTTCTTTAATCAATACGTCATGGTGCACATTCAGAACAACCAGTGTGTTCATATCTGGGTGCTAGTGTGTGACGTGGTGCATAAAGCAAAACTCAGAAAGTGACGCACCATCCTTGAAGAAAAAGTTGTAAAGTGTGTGTTTCTCAGCCTTGGGATGCTTCTGGGCAACAACATTTGCAGAAATATATATATTAAATGTCACTGTGCCATCAAAGCGTGTTTTAAAAGGTCAGAAAATGACAATTTCACTTTAAAGGAAACACTTGAGAATAAATACGATGTGGATGTCATATTATTCTTATTTCCCTCCTACAACCTGTAGGGGGCAGTAATTAACAACATGATGTCTTGGGTACAAACAGATGGAGAATTTCTTGAACGCTTCCTAACCCAAATCAAATACTTCTGATTAACCTAACTAAGTACCTAGATGCAAGAAAAAATATCTGATGACTAAACATGAACCAAACAGGGAGTAACACAGATGATTTGCAGTAAGAAAAATAACTTTTCTGTACTAAAATTACCCTACATTGATCACAGGCTCAGGTGTGATGTTTCTAAGTGTAAGTCTGTGACATAATGAATTAATTTGAAAGTGGAAACACTTGGACATTATGTTTTGGAAAAATTTGACTTGCCTCTGATACGCAGACACCTACATGGTTATTTAGGTTGGACATCTTGTTTGACTGTCACAGCTATGTTACCTCATCAACTGATGAGTTTATTATACACATCCTTGGTTAGTCGAAACATTTTTCAGTGCTCTACATGTTTGGGCCCATCACCGGAACTGCTGTGCTTGTGCAGTCAAGGTTAGTAGGCCACTGATGGGAGTGAAAAGGAAACTGTGAGGAATACACTGTAACTATGTTTTGAAATTCTGCAGAGTGACTGGGATAGCAAAGGGAAGGGGGGCAGCTTGACATTCAGGCAACATTATGTCTCCAGTGCTGTCTAAAGAAGGAAAGAGTGATGGGCCGCGATATAAAAAGATAGAAAACTGTGAGAAGCATGAAAAGTCTGGCCTCTCACTTTCTTTTTCCACAAGATGAAACGGACTCTGTACATCTGTCTCATCTTCCTTTTTGTGGTTGCCCCTGAAAAAGGCCCGACTGAACCCTCTCCCTCTCAATTCCTCTCTGCCTGCCTCTCTCCCGCTATCTCTGTCTTTCTCCCTCTCTCTGTTCCTCTCCCTGGTTAGCTCTGACACACTGGTCAGCCTCAGGGTGGAAGAACAGAGGGACTCTGCTATGGGTTTGTTAGACGAGATGGAAGGAAAGAGAGAAGAGAAACGAGGAGGGGAGAGACAGAAGTGAGAAAGAAGATGAGGAGGAGGAGAAGGAGGGGTGAGGGGGCTGGTGAAGGAGAGGGGAAAAAAGAACCTGCCTATCCAAATGGTAAAGAGAAAAGTCAATGTTGAATAAATATCAATCTGTGACCTATAATTTCTCTTATTCTGATATAGAACTAGATTTAGCAACTAGTCAAGATAAATTATTATTAAATTATTATTAACCTTTAACTTTAAAAAAAAAAAAAAATAGAGAATCCCTTAAAGTTTTATTTGTATTTGTATACAAATACAAATGTATTTTTATTGTATTTGTATTTTAACAAATAGATTCCCTGTACATGGCTGAATTAGTGGACTCAAATAAACTTAGATAAACAACAACAGTGTCAAACTCAGTCAAATTAACCTGCATTAAGATTAACAAAAATATTTTTTAATACTCTTAATCCCTACATCTCAAATCTAGTTACTAATTAATATTTAAAAAAAAAACCACACCCATTTGATCATGGAACATCAGAATAGCCCAAAAGGCATTGCATTGCATGCCTGCTTTTAACATTTTTGTACCATATTGGAAAGTGAAAAGGAATTTTTTTCACCTCCCTGAAATTTTCGCCCTTACACAGATCACACTGTGATCACCAAAACTCTATAAAACATTTTTTTTTACAGAGTAAAGTCAAGCAACTCCCTTCAATAATACTTTACCATTATATTGAGACTTTTTCAGCAGCTAAATTTCCACATGATCACTCTTTTGTATCTCGAATTTTGTACACCCATCATACTGTCATATGAAAGGGTGAGAAATCAGCGCAGCCGGTGTAATAGGAACAGGCAGCAGTGCAGTACTGTCAGTGTATTTAACCAAGATGTATAGTTACAGGAGCACTGAGGGTCTTTGCTTGCTTTCCCACAGAGCACCCATTACTTCACACTGCAGGGGCAAAGCTAATACTGAGTCCTTCACGCCGAGACAGACTATCATCTGACAGGAGTGCCTGGCCAGAATACCATCCAGGTAAATTCAGTTTGAAAGGTACAGTGCAGCAGTGGTAAAGTGGCTGTCAGGATGCTGTTTTGACCGCTGTTTTCTTTTTCTTTTCTTCTTTGTTCACAGGTGATATCAGAGGTAAGGGAGAATGGATGAAAACCATTCACATTCTCCATTTACCTACATCCATTTTATTTCTTTATTTCTTGGCCTCACACATAGAAACTTAAGAAATTGAATATTCTGATCACAATCCAGCTGAAAAAAGGAAGAAAAAAAATTGTGATGTGAAATAATTGTTATTTTGAAGAAGAACTGAGGCCCAATGTGATGTGTTTCAGAGGCAACAGTTTGAAATTTTGCTCATAATAAAACACTCGGAATATATTCCTGATCTGTCCTGAAGGCCATTCCCATTCATGGAGGGAAGCCAGGTGAAGTTTAGACTCCAGCTCGGTTCATGTGCTGGAGCTTTTGATAAATAAAGGAACTTGTTTTTCTTTTTTTCAGATGTTCATGAAAGGTGAAGAACTCCAACAACAAGTTGGGGAGAAGGTGAGGGGAGATGAGGATGTTGAGCGCGTGAAACCGTATTAGTATGATATAGAACGCTGGCCTTAAGAAAATAAGGAAAAGAAGGGGGAAAAAGGATGAAGAAAAAAAAGTATCAATCGATAGGGTTAAATTATTCATCGTCATTAATTATCGATCGCTCTCCGCTGCCGGCTCGTCCGCCTCGCGCCTGAGTTGAAAGGAGGGAAAGCGCGCTTTATTAAAACCGGCTCGAGCCTCATTGTTTCATGTCCCGCGGCAAAGAAAAAGCTCGAGTTTGGCTCTGCCCGCGCAAGTACAAAAATATACACACGCGCGCACACACACACACACACACACACACACGCACACGATGCTCCATCTCTCTTCTTTGCGTTCTCCTCTCCTCACTTCACCTCTCCGTCTCTCTCTTTATATTTTCTCTCTCTCTCTCTCTCTCTCTCTCTCTCTCCTGACGCGCGGGAGGAGCTTTGGGGAGCCCCGTGCGGTGTTCACGGGGCGGCTGTGTCTCGCGTGGATCGATGAGGGATCAATGGCTCGCGCTGACTAATAGCCAGAGAGCGCCTTTGATCTCGCGGCTGAGAGATCAAAACCTGAGCGAGAGGGAAGAGAAATAGGAAAAGAAACTGCGCCGGCGAGCTGACCTTCACACACAAACACACGCTCAAGCATGCAAAAAAAAAAACAAAAAAAAAAAAAAAAAAAAAAAACCAGTAGCCCACTCACGCGCGCGGCTTTTAGGAACCTGACTGCAGGATATCCTACCAGCCAAGAAGTTATGAGACATGCATGGAAAAGCAAAGTGTGCATTGGACACATTTGGAATAAGGGAGCTCCTCCCCCCTTTCTCTCTCTCTCTCTCTCACACACACACACGTATATATATATATATATATATATATATATATATATATATATATATATATATATATATATATATATATATATATATATATATATACACTTAAACAACTCAAACACGCACACACCATTGAGTTTCCTTGTTCAAGTTGTTGCTCTTGATTCTGACTTCCTCAGACAAGGTGATACAGTGAGAACAAGGGAACCATCTGTTGTTTCCAACGAGCAGATGAGTGTCCTATGGGCTTAAATTCACGCCTATAGAGAAGAATGGGTGCGTGCGTGTCATTGTGCACGTGTCTGAGAGGAGGGGTGGTGGTGAAAAAATCTAGTCTGTAAAGAAAAAAAAAACACTTTGCAAGAAATGTCCCAATGAAAATCCATCCATCCATCTTCTATACCTAGTTATTCCACTGCAGGGTTATGGGGGTGTATATGTGTTAATCTACCAGACAAGTAAATCAATTAAATGATAACAATGAGGCTGTGCAGTTACTTTAGTCACAGAAACAACGGGTCACCTTATAGAAATCTAGATTAACAATGTTTGGGTTTGAAACTGGAAAACCAGGTATTATAGATGATGATGATGATACCATGAAGGATGTCACATCAAAATCCCCCATATTAGTCTGCTTTTATGTTTATAAGTCAGTTTATGACAGACTAGAAAATTTGGATGAATTTAAGGAAAAAGTTCACAACTTAAATTAAAAGCTGATGGTTTAATTTTTCTAGTTTTTAAACAACAGAGAAATAAAGGTTTCAGAGGACAGCTTTCAGTCTTCCAAAAAGTTCCCAAGTGTTTCTAAACTACTTTAAATGAAGCCATATTGGTCTCATCACATAACACAAGGGATTGCTTTAAAATGATTGTTGCCTTATGGGTTCATAGCTGTAATTTCAAAAATTTATGTCATTTTAAAACTATGCATCCTGATTATGCAAGCTTTAGATAACTTTAACTAATTTATTAGTATTTTCTGTCACATCAATGGGTGAAGTGACCTACACACATATGTGTGTCTGCAAAGTTTTTGCTTTTTAACATCAAACATCACAGGTATCATATAGTATGTTTTATTAGTCTTGCTGACAAGTTCTTTGTTTCATAACATTTTTATTTCAGTCTTTTAGATTGTTTTTTGTTTTTTCTTCACCTTTAGATGGAAACTTTTGCCATGGAGGCAGCACTGGATTGTATAAAACTCCTGAGATAAACGTTAATATGTTTGTTGCATGCAAGACGATGCAGGATTGAGAATAGTAACTTATCTCCCATGCCACAGAGTTGTGTGGTCATGTGGTAAAGCATGATATCTGCAAATAGCAATGTCATTAAAAATGTTCAGAACTCATAAATAACACACTTATGAGAACCTCTAACTTAGTCTGACATAAGAAAAACTTCAAATCAGCAAAAGAAACCTGTAAAGGGACTGCAGTGACTTGAAACAAACAAAAACATGATACCGGTTTAGTCAATTATCTTTTTGTATGCCTAATTGATAAAAAAAAAACAAAAAACAGGAGAAATAAGAAAATGAATGTGATTCATGCTTCTTATACTTGTGTATATATTGTATATGAAAGTGCTTGTGCCAGTGGGGAGGACTCGGAGCTTCAAAATCCTGAGATTTAAGTGTAAAAAAAAGAAACAAATGCTTATTATCATTCTTAAAATAAAACACAATAAGAACAGAGCACTGCTCTCAGCCTACTAATTAAGAAGCACAGTATAATTTCTTGCAAAATAGCTTCTTATTTTCTGCACTCTTACCTGAGGAAATGCACTCGTCTCTGCCTCTGTCTCTCCTCTCATCCTCATCACATGCCTCCCCCCCCCACCATATTCAACCTCCCTCCCCTTTTTGGTCAGTGAGTTACTCTATCGCTCTCACTTCCCGAATTAACCACTCAAGAAGTCACCACCGACTCAATCAATAGCTCATACATAAACCCTGCTATAATCGCTCCCCCTGCCTGTCTGTCTGCCCCCCCCCTCATTTCCCCTCACCTCTCCTCTATTCACCCCCTTTACCAGTATTCCTGCAAACTCCCTTCCTCTCCTCTTTTGTCCCTCAGTCCCCCCTTCTTCTATCGTCTTCCTCTCACCCTCTGGAAGTTTTAGATCCTCTTTCCTCTCATAAACATCAAACTGTCACAGATGGGGTAATCAAGATTCTTCTGAATAAAAAATGAGTTCTGAAACCAACCTCTGCTCATGCAGCCTGTGCCCTTTCTGAAGAAGCTGGATCTTGTGCAGTTCAGCATTACTAAATGATGAAAGACATTGTGTTCTTCTGTTAGCACTGCAACAGTTACAAGAATAAAAAAATCTGCTAAAGACCGTCAGACACTGGACGGACTATGTCTCATGGCTGGGAACGCCTTGGGATTCCCCACAGACGAGCTGGAAGAAGTAGCCACAGAAGGAAGTCTGAGCGTCGCTGTTTAAGCTGCGACACTCAGCTTAAACAGCTTATCTGATACACCATATCAGATAAGTGGTACAGAATGGATGGATGGATGGATGGAGGGATGGATGGATGGATGGATGGATGGAAGGACAGACAGAAAGATGGATGGATAGACGGATGGATGGATAGATGAACGAACGGATGGACAGAAGGACAGATGAATGGACGGATGGATGGATGGATGGATGGATGGATGGATGGATAGACAAATGGACAGATGGATGGATGGAAGGATGATGGATGGATGGATGGATGGATGGATGGATGATGGATGGACAGATGGACGGAAGGACAGACGAATGGACAGATGGATGGATGGATGGAAGGACAGAAGGATAGATGGATGGATGGATGGATGGATGGATGGATGGAAGGATGATGGATGGATGGATGGAAGGATGGATGGACAGATGGATGGATGGATGGATGGATAGATGGATGGAAGGATGATGGGTGGATGGATGGAAGGACAGATGGATGGATGGATGGATAGACAGAACGATAGATGGCTGGATGGCTGGATGGATGGATGGATGGATGGATGGATGGATGGATGGAAGGATGATGGATGGATGGATGGATGGATGGAAGGATGGATGGATGGAAGGATGGATAGACGGAAGGATGGATGGACGGATGGATGGATGGAAGGATGGATGGACGGATGGATGGATGGATGGATGGAAGGATGGATAGACGGAAGGATGGATGGACGGATGGATGGATGGATGGAAGGATGGATGGACAGATGGATGGATGGATGGAAGGATGGATGGACGGATGGATGGATGGATGGAAGGATGGATGGACGGATGGATGGATAGACTGGAATGGAGTGAAAGTGATAATCACTGCTCAAGACCATTTTTGGATCAAGATTAATGATCAGTGGGAGCTGCTGCAAAAATACTGTCAGAGTTCCTTTTAGCATATGTCTCACCTGACAAATAACATTAAATAGAACTCGATTATCATTAAAGATTTTCTCTGAACATCAGAACCTGCAGAACATGTGGCGACAACCTCTCCCTATAAATATTCATGTCTTCACTACAGTTTAGAAACTTTCAAGCTGTCTCTGCGTGATGGGATCCAGCTAATTTTAAGCTAAAGGCTAATGTCTAATTCAGTTATTGTCCCAGACGTCTTCCAGGGTCTAACAAACTTTATTAAGACAGCCCTCCGTTCGAAACATAAGAAAAGAAGTAAAAAGCTCAAAACAGGAGAACAAATAAGTGGTTATGAGAAGCGCAACATCTAGACTATCTGCTGACACAAAGCCAAAGACAGAAAAACGTCTTATGAAGGCAAATGAATGATGAGACAGCTGGACTAATACAACTTAGTCTGAAGTCAATCCTATGCTGAATTCTTGATGGTGCTTTGAAGTCATTTCAGTGCTTTGGTTTCACTATTTACTGTACTCCTTTGGGGATTCTGTATTTGTGTAGCATCGGTCTAAAATGTATTACAGGAGCAGAGTAATTCTTTTAAGTGCAAGGGCACCATCAGCCCATAGAGTGCCCAGCCAGAATGGGCCCAGTATTGCGTTATAGCAAAGACAAGGAGACATCAATATTGCATTATCTCATGTTTAACTGTGAGACACAGATAGTTGTTTTGGGGGCCTTAAAGATATTGTATTACCAAAGGAGATGCAGGCACACACAAGCACACACACAAACAAACACATGAAGAGGGAGAAAAAAAAGAGAATAACACACAGAGAATTTTAAAATTATAAGGCCTCTACACACCCTCTGCTCACACCCCCCTCCTCTCTCTCTTTCTCTTTCTCTGTGTCTTCCCTCGCTTCTCCTCTGCCTCTCCCTTCAAAGTCTTTGATTTGTCCGTACGGTTTGATCTGCAAGAGAGCGAGTTTTGTAAACACATTTTTCACGATCATATAGCCACGGGCAAGGGGAGCGTGAGACGCGGAGGAAGAAGAAGGAGAGACTCAGAGAGAGGAGAGTGTGTGTGAGTTTGTGTGTGTATGGGTGGGGTGGGGTGAGGGGGGGGGGGACGTTTAATGAGAGTGCAAGATGGAAAAAGACTGACAGAAAATGCAAGGATGGAGCCTCAAATGTGGCTTACTGCTACCCAGTACAAATATATAAATAAAATAAAGGACACATACACGCAAACACTTACACACGTGTAAAATACAACACAACACACACTAAGGAGCCCGGAGTGATGGTTTTGGCACAAGTAAAGCATCACAGAGGTTGATGAAATGTGAAGCAACAACGAGAAAAAGCAAGTTATTCAGTTTTCTGTATCATCCAGAGGGGGGGGGGGGGGGGGGGGGGGGGGGGGGGGGTGGCACTCCAGCACTGAGTTCGCCGATATGACACTTCCTGACTGGTGAACCCGTGTAGTCACGGGACACGCAGAAACCAGAGAGAGGAGGGGGAAAAAGCTGGTGCATCTTGTTTGGGATGACGAACGCAGACAACAGAGAGAAGCAGCGGCTGGAAAACAGATTATGGAAAGAGCCAATAAAACGTTGCACACAACCCGTAAACACACCGTGCGTGGTGTAAAGCTGAACTAATAAAAGTGCGACGCTCTCATCTCCTACATTTTTTTTCTCTCTCACTTGGTTGGAACTCTTTCTGCTTCTTTCCTCTCCTTTTTTCCCCTCATCTGGCAGTGGGTAATCCGGTTAGCTTCGATTGGCTCCGATAATGGCGCTAACGCGTCGACTCTACACCGACTTCTCCTCCACGGGATGCAGAGGGCTCGGAGTGAGCATCAGCCAGATGTGTGACACAGGGTAGAGCCTCGGTTGGGGCACAAAACAATAAAATATAAAGCAAATAAATAAACAAAGTGAAAACTGAACGTTTTGTTCTGTCTTTTTTTTTTTCTTTTCTAATAATCAAGAACACCAGACAATAAACGCGCTTTATTCCGCCTTGTTCCACGTCTTAGTTTCCTTATTTTAAAAAAAAACCCAAAAACTTCAGTTTTCTGAAATTTTTTTAAATTCTTTTTCCCAAGTGAAATGTTTAAAAATGAAATTACATTGCCGAAGTTTAAGGTTATTATCTGGCCAGAAAATAATTACATTTTTTTCTCTAAAAAAAAGTGATAGTTGTGTGGCTGCATGATGGACTTAGTTCATTGAGAAAAACATAAGTTACATTCTCTAAAGATGACGTAAACTGAACAAGAAAAACTTAAAAAGAGCGAAGATACGTAATGAGGCCTAAAGAGTGAAGGCTTAATAATAATAATAATAATAATAATAATAATAATAATAATAATAATAATAATTTAGACAGTGTTATGATCTTGTAATAAATGCTTTTGGCTGAGGTTAGATGTAGGCCATCACATTTAAAGTGCTCTTCCACAGCCAGATTTGTTTGTTTTCCTAAAAGACAGGAAAACAATCCTCAACAATTCTGCAGAAATCCCTCGCGTCAGTCGTTAAAAGTGATTTTCTTTTCATTTTTTCCTTCCTTGTATTCTTTCTTTCTGTTTTTTTCCGCAGCTTTTTACAGAGAAGTATAGCTGCAAGCGGAAAAGTCGACTGTCAGAAAAAAGATGTGTGTGCGTGCGTGCGTGTGCGCAGTGCAGTGTGGTGTGTAGTGCAGCGTTTCCTCTTCCTCTCTCTTTCTTCTCCCGGTCTTTTCTGTCCGGGGAATTGTTTTCAACGTCCACAAACACATTGCAAATACCCGCCGGCCCAGCGGCATCGATTTCTAATTAGATGCCAGGATAATCGTTGGAGAGATGAAAAAAGAAAAGAAAAGAGGGTGATAGCCACAGAAAGTAAATAAATATATAAACGAATTAGAGCTCAGATTAATTGAATGAATATGAGCATTAAAAAGAAACAAAGGTGATCTTGGTGGATAAACCTTGCGTGGACTGAACGGGAAATGAGCCTTACACACACAGAGGAACGCGGGCGGGAACAATGCACGAGGGAAGAGGATGGGGATTTCATTTGGGGAATTATGGGGCCTACTTTTTTGTCTTTGTCAAAAACTCCTTTGCAATTGATGCAAACAGTATAACAGTATAAGCGTGTAATAAGCTGCTTCAGCGAGCTTGAAGTTGTCACCTGGATCCTTGGGTGCTGCACAACAAGACGTTCATGCCAGAGAAGAACTGAACACATGGGGGGTGTGACAATAAAGTACAAACTCAAAGACACTCATCAATATTTGCTGCTCTGCAGATGCACGTGCGCCTCAAACTGTCAGCAATCAACCTAACTAAAGCCACAGTTGGATTATCCAACTCCTCTCCAAGAGTCAAATTTCCACCCTCTCCCTGCTCCTTGTCTTCTTCCCCTCTACCTCCCTGGGTCTGTCTCCTGACAGAGTGTGACAGGGGGGTTAGCCGGGAAGCTCAGGTAGCTCGTTTACTTTAATTAACGTTTCATCATCCTCGGAGCGGGACCGCGCACCGAACACACTTTCATGCTGCTCCATCTCTCATCCCCATGCTCCTTCCATTCATCATCTGCCTTGCCTCTCCCTCTCTCCTCCACACCGTTGGCATCACCTCTCATCTTTTCTTTAACAAGTCACCATAGCCCTATCTTCTCTACCACCCTGTCTTCTTTTCTTCTCCACTATTTTTTTTTTTTTTTAACAATAATGATGTCATTAACCACATTAACCCCAGGCTGCTTCAATTAAATTACTTCACAAGGAAAAATAACTTACTGTGCTTTGGCGTCGATTTCTTTTTTTAGGATATTATCGTGCAAATGAGCTCTTAAACTCCAAGTAAGTGCGCCAATGTAAACTTTCGATTTGTTATAATGAACATTTTAATCTTCCCCTATTAGACCCGTGGGTTACTCTTGCAATATGTATACATCATGGTTCTGATGAAGAAAGATGATGAGTATGGTTATGGTGCGCTATAAGTCAAGAACAGGCTAAACATGTAAAAAAAAAAAAAAAAAAGCAAAAAACAAACAAACAAAAAACATTTTATTTCAATTAATATGCTTTTTTGAAAGTTTTCTATAATTATAACGCTGTTTTTCAGTTTGCAATAATTCCAGGTATAGGACCAAAGAAAACCTGCATTGTACATCTGTTTTGTGTGCTAAACTAACTTTTATGCTTCCAGCTGATATAAGTGGCCATAGTTGAATATTTCTTGGTATTTAGGCTTTGGCATTATTAATGATAAGCTACAAATGACTGGCAACTCCATGTGGTTGTAACTCTCCAAATGGTTTTACTTCTCCAAATCCACTTTTTCATTCTCTCTGATGAGAATTGCCTGAAAGTAAAATGGGAAAGTTATTGTGAGTTTTAAAACATTTTGCATGAGGATAAACTGTAAGAACTTTAAGGATGACTTTGGAAAAGCAAGAAGATGTGTTTAATCAAGAAAGACCCAGAAGGAACTAAACATCCTGAAGTGATCAAGCTTTAGATGAGTAACTGCATGAATAAGAATAAATTGAATTAAATGTGTCTTCAACTGTTTTTATCCAACGATAATGATTCAGACATTTACTCCTTGAATCTTCAAGCTCTAATTGCTTTTTAGTCATTTTTATGCTGACTATAACAATTTAAGGCTTCTTTGCAAGATCCCAAGACAATCTAAAAACTGATTTCAGCAACAGAAAGGTAAAATCCAAACACAATAAGTTGCCAGTAGACAAGTTATGTACAGTTGTCTTGCATTTTGCAAACCTGTTCTTAATGAAAAAAAAAGGAATGATAAAAATGAATCAATGAAACCAGCCACAAAAACTTTTCACAGAATAATAGTATTGAATCCCCTCGGAGTCAGCTCATAGAGCTGGAGTTTGATAAGGTGGTGGAAGTGGCAGGTGTTATATGAAGCAAAAAACAAAATGTTAGAAGAAGCGAAGAGTAAATGCTGTTAAACTCATATGGTTCGACGTGATCGGGGCGTGACTTGCACATGGTCTGGGACTCGGCGCCGAGTCCTGTGATAGTTTAAACTGTTTAAAACACTTACAGTGGTAACCGGATTTGTAGCCTTGTGGGGTTAAGAACTTGATGAAATCCACTGTCCGCTGGGACTACAGAGGTGTGCGCTTACATACAAATTGCCATTGATAAAGAGAGAAGGGGAAGCTCAACTATCACAAACCTTAAACCCCTTCATTCTCATCCTGGTTCACACAAGAAAAATACCCAGAATGCAGCTGGAGCCACTTTAGAGTGAATAAAGAAGTTTGGATCCCCTGCTGTTGTAACAGTCTCACACTGGCAACAAGGTGTGAGAACATTAGATATGAAATATTGGGCTGGAGTGGTTGAATGTTGGATTGTAAAAACAGCATGCGCAGTGCTATAATCCTTTCATCTGAAATATAAAGGTAAATTAAAGTTAGAATAAACGCACAGCTGACCTACCATAGGGCAAAGCAAGCATGATAAAATAATCAGGTCTACATATCAACCATTAATATTAATAAAAGTTGGCTGAGAAAACATTTGTAAAATAAAAAAGCACCCGGAAGGCTGCAGACCTCCGCCAAGAAGCTCAATTTCACCTACATAGTGATTTCCACCCTATATGTTATAGTTCTATGTTCATTTCATATGTATACACTACATTGATAAACAATCCACAGCGACTTGGCTATGTTGTGTAGTTTGTTGCATGTTTATATCTTAATTTGCTATTTTGCACTTGTGAAAATTCCAAATATCCCCTATTTTATTTCCATTCTGGATCATTGGATCCAGAATTTTGCTGGATCCAGATTTTTTCTAGATATGTTGTAAAACTTGTTGTGAACTTCTTCTGTATTTTTATTTTAGATAAGCACCATTTATGGTGGCACTATCAGTATATATACTGAAAATTTTCCCATATCACAATAATAAAGATAATGATCCAGATTACTCTCAGTATTTAATGTAATCTAAGTCGGACAAAGAACCATTCTCAGAAAAAAAATCCTGAAAGTCCACCAGTAGATTTTATGTAAAAAAAGGCAAACAGACAAACATAACCTCCTCCACCACCTCCTTGATGAAGGTAACTTTTTGCCTTTGTTGTGTCTTTATCACTTTTTATTGCTTTTGTTGTGTGTTAGTTTCACCACAATGAGGTCAGTCTATGTCACACCATGACTAACTTTAATGTTAGATTTTTTTTTTACAACTCCCATAAATGTAACAAAAGTAAGTTTTATGATCAAGGCTTTGAAATGATGACATGCTTATATATGCTGACACAAATGATTGGGGCAGGTCATATCACCCTGACTATCAGAAAATAACTAAACTTTTTACATGTGTACATATCATATAAGATTCTGTTTGACCCACTGATTCTTTGGAAACCGATATTGATCAGGTCAACAAATAGTAAATTACAGTTCTAAAGACTTGTGTTTGTCTCTTAAATGCCACCAGCATTGGTTTCTGGAGCCAAATATGGCACCAACACTGGGTAGCTGCCACTTGAGCTAACTATTTGTGATTCCATTTATATTAAGTAAAGGTGCTGAGTTATGTAACAATTGTGAATAAATCATAAAATGTCCAAAATAAACATGAACATTTGAATATGTGATGATGTGAAGTGACTCATTTTTATCAAATTGCTCTAAGTGGCCTCTTTAGGAACTGTAGTTGTTTTTCCACCAATGCAGTCACAATGTGATGCTCATCCACGAAGCAGAATGCAGCAGCTTCCTAATGACGGCTCAGAAATGGTAACTATGGCTACACTTTCAAAGCTCTAAAACGCAGCATGTCCACATTTTAAAACACAGCAACCTGTTTTCTTCTTTGTACTACAAGTAACTGTCAAATGTAAAACTGCACAATATTTACATGTTCAGAAACACAAAGAGGTGAGGGTGGGAGGTGGTGCCGTGAAGTGGATTGTAATGGAAGAGAACCAATCAACGTCATGTTGTCTAAAGACTTCCATTTTCATTCTGCTGTGAGTTGTAGTTAGTTGGCTTTAGGAATAGAACAAATATAAGGCCTAGCTATTAATAAATACATAGTTACAGATTTGCATCGCATGTTTTGGACTTGCCTACAAACACGCCAGAGACAGATATAATTGAATTAATATTTTTACATGCGAGATTGGTGAATGTGTACATTTGAACTAAAAAACTCAATAGTTACTAAAATAAAATGAGACTGTCTAAAAATATTATGGAAACACAAGTGAACATTACGACACACTAATGTCAGTCTTCTGAGTTAAAATCATGCAGCGGTCACATAGACCAACAAAAAAAGAGGCGTTCCAGCAAACAAGCAGACTAAATGCATGGATCGCACAGTTCCGTTGTCTTTATCTGAAAACCAGTATTTCTGGCACTGGACCAAGGTAGATGTTTGAATGAGAGACTGGGGTGATGAAGCAGATAAAAACTGAGCCAGAGCAGAGATTCATGCTGTTGTTGTCAACGAAACATGAAAGAGAAAGAAGATAACTCCTGGCTAAGAAGTAGCCTTAAGGCTCCCCATTAGTACTTTTCCACAGTCTTTCCCATATCTTATTATTATTAGTATAAAACAAGGACCTCATGCATTCTAATAATAAAATGAGTGGGCGTCCAGCTTATGAAGGCATCAAAGATGCTGACCATAAAAACATGTTTTATTGCTCTTTTCTCTCTGCTTAGTGCTTTGATTTTCCAACCATTGCTGTCAAAATAAATAAAATGCAAGAAAGCCTCTGAAAATGTGGCCCAGGAATAGAAGATTTCATGGAAAAAACTATGAAAGCATGGCAAAAACAACCATTTAAGTATTTAATACCTAACTTACCACTTTGGCCTTTCAGTTTATAATCACAACCTCAATTTTCTCTTATTATTATTCTTCCTTTGTGGAAAGAGAGGAGTGACTGCAACTCGGGTAAAAAAAAAAAAGGGTTATCCATCTCAGACACATAAAGAGGGCTACTATGAGAGACACTCCAGACATCTTTATACTGATAAGAAAAGACGGTAAAATCTGCACTTTCTTTGAACATCATAAATGAACTTATTTATAAAACAAAATTGCTTAAAATCTTGAGCCACAAATATTGTGAATCACTTCTAAAATAGCCTTATTTTGAACAGTTGATTGTATTATAAAAGGATGAGGGTAAATGCATTGAGCACACAGACATCCACCGCAGATGCATAAACTTTGAAGTCAAGAAAAACATTTCAACACAAACAAGACACATCAAACGCCAAATCTGATGAGTGCAGATTCTAAATGAATGGATATGAAGCATCCATAATATAGTTCGCTGTTCGCTGTTCATAAGTACATATCTTTTCTTCTAAAAACAACTACCACCTGATCTTCCATGATTGTTTCCATATATGCTACTGCGCCATGTCTCTATCCTGTGCCGTTCCTGATGTCTCTTCCCTTCACTGAGACAGGCTTGGGCTGCTGCACTTTTTTTGAACGTGTAATATAAAGTCACATATCCACAGTTACCCACACACCGACACACACGGAAGCACGCAAAAATTCAATCTCTCCATCTTTTCGTTTCCGTCTTCCACTTTCACACAACAACAAATGTACACACACTCAGTCTCCGTGTGCCCCGGCCCCCGTCGGCCCCTCTCGCCTGTGTGTGCGTGTCAAATCGAATCTCCACCTTGGTGCGTAGTACACCTGCTGTGCCGGCGTATAATGTGCTGCATACAGTGAGTGCACGATGACGGATTACTGAATTAGACCAATAATGACAAGTGACACTTCTGTTACCGCTCCCTGAGCCACTGCAGAGAGCAGGGGAGAGGTGTAAATAAAGAACAGACACAGCAGAGGAAGAGAGAGAGAGAGAGGGGGGGGGGGGGGGGGGGGGGGGGGGGGGGGGTAAGGGAGGGGAAACAATAGTACAGAGAAAGAGGAAGTCATGGAGATGGATAGGAAATGTTCTGCTTATTCTGTAAAAGAAATTCTGTTTCATTCGAGTGCAACTTTTTCTGTCCAGCACTGTTTTCTTTTTTCCATTTCTTTGTTTCTGACACTGGGTTGTTAGAGACCCACGACTCAGACCAGTGCAATCTGTGGCACATGCAAACAAACTTTAAAAAGAAAATCAACACAAGTTTCCACCTGGACTCAGCTGGGCTTCTGTAAATCTAAAATTAGGGCAACCTCACGTGGCTGGAAAGAAAACTGTTTGGAGAAGTTTTGATTAGTTTTCTTGATAAATATACATAAAATGTAGAGTAGGGTAATTTGTTCATCCACCAGTTGTAGACTTAGCCAGTGTACCTGCAGGAAGTCAAGCCCCCCCATGGACCTAGGTCTCTACAGGCCTGTGTTCAGGATACTAAACCATGCCAAATGAGGAAGAGGAGGTGCAATCCTCCCTGGGACCGCATGAATAAATCAACCTACCACCCGGTGCTTCTGTATCGTGGCAGAAACAGACTAGAGAACACTCACTGGGAGATGTACACAAACACATGCATTAATTCATCCACAAACTCATGCAGATGAGGCGCTGCAAAACGAGGACTATGTAGGCTTGATAGATCTGCACCACTTTGCCGTTTCCCTGCTTTTGGATGTGAAAGCAGATTTCATGACACGAACATCAATGAAAGTGTCTGCGCTGGCACTCTGTCAGCCTCCATTTAACAGCAGTATTGTCTCATAATGGAGAATCATCAGGGACTATGATCCTGCCAAGTCCTCAAGTCACAGTGCCAGTTTGTCTTGTTAGGTAAGTGTTCACATGTGCAACTAACTTCTGAAACTTATACTGTTGGAATATGCGTCCAGCTGACACGAGGAAACAATAAGAGGCAACAAGGATGCAGAAGGAGTGTTTAGCTGGGACAAATTGGGAAGGAGTAGAAGCAAGCTGGGTATGAAGAAGAGAAAGCAAAGGATCGAGGAAGCACAGAGGAAGGGCGACAGAAAGAAATATTGACAAAGCCTAGATATACACATAAGTCACCCGACACGACCCGCCTGCTCCTTGTATTTTATAGAGGCGCTCTGCGCTCGCGGAACAGCATGACAGGCCAGTTCCTTCAACGGAAAATATGGTCCCTCTCTCCCCTCCCGCCTCTCGCTCCGCTATCACTCCTGTTTTCTGTCTATCCCACCTGATATCATTCTGTCACCTCTGCGCCAGGCTCTTTTTTCCATCATCCCCCTTATTTCGTTCCTCCCCGTTCTCGCGTTTTTATTGGTGCTCTCCATCCCACCCGTCATGTTTCACTCCTCCATTTCTATCCATCTTCACGTCGCTCTCTTAATCCCCTCTCATTTGCTCCCCTCTGCCCTCATCCCTCGCGTTTCTCCGCTCTCTCTCTCTCTCTCTCCCCGCAGCCGTTTCCACGCGCAGTCCCATTTCCACCGACGGTTTCTGCTTCCCTCATTCTTCCTGATTCATTTCCTCTCTGCTATCCATTCCATTCATCCCACTCCCCTCCACCTATTTGTGCCACATACATCGCCATCCCTCTCTGCGTTATGGGCGCTGCCATCTCCATCTCGAACCTTTCCAGCAATTTCCTCTGACCTCTTAATGGGGTGACTCGGTGTTAAGTTCATCTGTCACCATTTCTCCCCCATCACACTTGAAACTTAATTTCTTCATTTTGAAAACTTTTGGCTCAGATTTTCCACTTGTGCCATCTCTCTTCCTCCATACATCTCCTCTAGTTTGCTTTTTTTGTTTGTTTGTTTTATACTATCGTAACTTATTTTCCTTCATCTTGTCTTTATTCTTTATTCATCCTCCTTTTTTCTTTCCCTATTTCTTTCTTCCCGCTCTCTCCCTCTGCATTCCAGCCGGCCCTCCCTCTCTCATCCGCAGCCTGAGCACAGAGCCCCATGTGTCGGAATCAATTAGGGCTGAGAGCCGTCGCGGCCGCTCTTTCACGGAGGTAAATATTAAACTGCACCAAGCACCGAGGAGGAAGGGAGGGAGGAAGAGGAGGGGGGGGAGAGAGGGAGCCCTCCGTCCCTAATCCACCGCATCGATCAGGCGGGGATGAGGGTAATATATTATTTTGACAAGATACGATCCTCCGACGCGCACCGCTATCCCCGGCGATCGATTTCTTTTTTCTCTCCTTTTTTTTCTTTCCTTTTCTCCCCCTCGGTGAGTGGGACAAAGTTTGTGTGTAACTGTGTGTGTGTGTGTGTGTGTGTGTGTATGTGTGTGTGTTTGACATAGGGTGCGCGTGCGCGGGGTGCAGTTGTGTGCTGTTGTTGGGCGTCTGGCGCGTGCTTTGTGCACTGGAGGGTGGATGGGTGACAATAGGAACAGCATTAGGAAATGTGGAGAAGAGATGAGGATGGTGCTGCGAGTAGGTCTGCGCCTTTGCAAACAGGCTCCTGTCTAAACAGCTAAATCACGCGCTCGCCCAAAGATGGATCGTTGAGAGAATCGGAGAATTGCATTTGGTGTTTATTTTCTGTGAGCACGGAGCGCGCGAGGGACTCCACGGTTACAGTTAGTAACAGAGTTGGAAGCAGAGCTGACCTATTGTAAAGTTAAGTGTCCTCCCCCGCACAGCCGCCCTGCCTCCCATCTATATCGCTTTGTAAACTGTGTCTAAATGCTAAAATCCCAGATCAATTTTTTTTATTCAACCCCCCCGCAACCCCCCCCCCCCACATCACCGCCCTACCCCTGGCCCCTACATCTGTCCTCAAATCTTACCGTCCTCCAGTGATGGGAGGGCAGACATATGTATATGCTATGTGTTGGTGCCAGCATATTTATATAAGTGCATATGTCCAGCTTATTATGCACCTCATGGACAATGTCAGACCTCATATCAGCAGTGCTGAATATTTGGTTTCATTATAGAAAGTCATCTCTAAAACTATATTAATGCAAAGTAAAGCAAATCATTACAAGTTAACACCTAATTTTTGCACTTTTGTTTCACCGGTGCATAAAAAGACATGGCAGGAGATGTTATTGAAGCTCACAGCTTTCTACCTTTAAATGATTTATAGGTTAGGCTTATGTGTTGTACATTATTTCTCATAATATTATTTATCATTATTTATCATAATATCACCTACATTAAAGGTAAACCAGTGGTAACCAGTATCCTGCATCAGATGTACTCAAATCTTTTCACTGTCTGGTAGTTCCCCGTAAAAAAAAAAAAAAAGGCATCACCATTTGATTGTGTCTCATCAGGTTTGTGGAATTGTTTTCATATGTTGCTTTCATATGCTTAGAGAAGTTTTGGGAGACATTTTAACCCTGATTCACATTTCGTTCTACTGAGGAGAAATCTAGACAGAGACCTTGTTTATCGATGATCAGCCCACCGTATCTAATGTGAGGACTTTAAAAGACTCACTCAACTGCTCACAAACTCAAACATGTTTGATATTTAGGTGCTTAAATCTCGATGTTGACGATCATCCTAAAGCAGCTGTGCAGGATAAATATTCCAGCTTTTAGGGTTGGTCTTTGCAAGCTGTTGCCCAAGACTGGTGCTAAAATTTTACCTCCAGTTCTTACTGAATACTCTGTCACCATTGTTTCATTCAGACTTGCTTTAACCTGCTGTCCTTTTCCTTTTCAGTGTAAAATATCGGAGATATTACAAGAAATGACAGTGCAACAGTCTCCATATCACATCTGCTTCACTATTAGGTCACATGAGTTTATAGATGTTGCTTTTTTTCCCTTAAACAGCTTAATCTGAGGCAGTAATTGTCAGAATAACTCGTAGCATGGGATGCCCCGTTATCTGATACATCCATGTATTTGAGTTGAGAGAGATTACCAGTGAAGTTTCTCTTAATAATTTAGGATTTTAAAAAATCCCTGTAGTTTGAGTTTTAGTATTAAAGATGAGATTCTATGACTTGACTCTCTTTAGTCACATTTATACTTTATATCCTTGTAGTTTTTCATCAGTAACTTTGCTCTTTTATTGATGGCTGCACTTCCAAATGACCTGCAGTTACTCCCACAAAATGGGGCGTATTGCAGAGAAAATGATGTATTACTGGAATCTAACTCAGTGAAGTCAACTTAACACCACTGATCACAGTGAAACTTCCTGCTTGTTGGAACCATTTCTGACAGATTAAATACACATAAAAAAAAAAGCTAAAGATATAAAAACAGTGTGATGTAAGTACATGTGCATATGCATCAAATTGATAAATGAAAGTATGAATGAATGTGTAGGATTCTATGTGAGAAAACTTCTTGATTAACGACCTGAACAGGCAGCAGATAGAATAACAACTGTGTAATATAATAGGTCTCGCGAGTGGCTGAAGACTATCTCGCAACTGAACATGATAGCTGCATCAATTCTCTTCACAGCATTGCAGCTTGACTGAAAAAAGGCTTAAAAGTTACACAATGATGGTTTTCTCAGCAAAGTTCTCATGTGGGGGACACAGCTCACACTTCAACATGCAATGAAGCCAATCTTAAAAATCTTTAGACGTTGTAATTTGTGATTATGTTCAAGTATGAAAGTGGACTTTATCACGTCCGCTTGTGTTGATTGAGCCAGTTATATTCACCATACTGGTAACTGGGAATGAGAAGTGAAGTGTCAACACGGTGTTGTGAACTGGAGTCACCGCTTTCTTCATTCAAACAGCAGGTGTCACTACTGAGAATATGATACAGCTACACTGCAGAAATACCACAAAACTTCATATTTAGCAAGTTTTTGTAACATTTATAATCATTTTGAAATTTGGGTTCTGATGGGTCGTCTTGTAAAGATTGTTCTGCTCACACATTATTCTCTGCAGCTCTTTCTACTGTCCAGGGATTCACTTGGCATGAATGACTCTAAAACAGCAAACATGCTAGCTACAGTGAGGTAAAATTTGACTGTGAAATACAATTTGTGAGCATGAAAGAAAGGATGGGATTCAGGAAGTGCTCCACCACAGAAGTTCACGCATGACACACCTTGTACAATACCTTAAACAGTCATTTCACCTTTCTTCTTTAATTTTATCATTTCTTCTAAGCAGAAACACAGTTACACTGCTGGAAAATGGCTATGGTTATGAGATGAAAATACATAAGTGGGTTAAAATATACTCAATGGATTGTGAGCAAACTACTAGAAATGCACTCACCCGGTGAGATGAAGAGTAAACATTCTCATGCCCATGTGTATCTGCAGTTTGTGTGAATGGACGTACGCATCCACATGTTGTGTGTAGACAAACCTGTTTAATTCAGTCTGCTTGTGTGTTATAGTGATATAGACACTCAAGTCATGAACACAGCGAGGCCCCCCAACAAGTTTCATCCCGCAGAAAGCTCCATCCAAACCGGTGTCACAACACCTGCTGGGTTCTCACTCTGCTCTCTCGTCTTCCTTGTCTCCTACTTTCTCTGTTTCTGCCGGCTGTGACTTAGTTTTCCTTTTTCTTTCTGTCCACTCTTGCTTTTATTGTGCCATTTTCTGCCACTTTAGTCCAAGAAAGAGAGGCCGTAATGCAATCTCTCCCCCTCTCCATCCCCTGCTGTGAGGGAGAGTAGCTTGGCCTGTGTGCTGGGTCGGGGAGTGGGGGGAGAGACGGGGTCAAGGTGAGCTCTAATACACTATTGATCCGCCCCAATTGAAAACCTGATGGAAATTTTACCCCCCTCCCCTCCTGTCCTCCTCATCCTTCCCCGCATCCCCCCCCCCCCGTTTCACTCTGTTTTTCTCCCCACCTCCTTTCTTCTATCCTCTCTCCTTTCCCATCTCCCACTCGTCTCTTCCCTTATGTCTTTTTTCCTTTCCTGTGTGTATCCTCCCTTGTGTCTGGAGTCTTCCTCTTTTTCGGTGTCTATTCCTGTTCGCTCCAATCTGTTTTCTCTCCCAACTGAATGTCTCTTTCAACCTCTGACCACTTTCTCTCCTTTGCTATCCATCGCTGTGCTGAGCAGCACTCAGCCACCATGTCTTTTAAACCATGTCTCTAATAATTTCCTCTCTTCTTTTCTGTTCCTTTTGGTCTTGCCATCTCCCCTTTCTCCAAGTCTGTTCCTCTCTTTTTACTTTAAATCCCACACTGCCCCACCCCTCCCTGCTGGTTTTGTCGCTCTTAGTCCTTTCCCCTCATCCCCCTCTCTGAGTGTGCATCAGATGGTCCATTTCTCTCTAACCCAGTGCATATTGATCCCTATGGCAGTAGCATGCAGGGCGAGGGCTGTGAGGACCACTGCTACAGTGTATTAAACGCCACAAACGCTTTGGACGTGGGGCCTGAGACACGCCTCCCCGGCAGGGCCCTGTCAATAGCTGCTCCCTCCTGTCAACAGCAGCCAAATGGCCTCTCAATCTGAGACTTGTGATGAGTAGCAGAAACAGTTCATAGAAACTGCAATAGATGTGCTCGAGAAAAACAGAAAGCATCTTTAACGGAGTGAGAACAGCGCAAAAAAAAAAAAAAAAAAGATGCAATATAAAAGATATAGACGTAAAAGTATTCGACCAATAATGGCGAAACGCTTTAAAAAAAAAAACAAAAAAAAACATGCATTCAGTTTTGATGCAAGTCAATCCAAACCACATAACACCATTTCCATGTAGAACCCCGAAAATTCTGCAAACAAAATCCATGGCCTCGGCTTTTTTTTTTTAATTCGCGCCATTCTTTGCCTTAACTAGCTTTGTAATAACACGCTGTTGTCCTGCAGTTATGTGGATCTGCAATTACACTCGTAGTCGAGGGTGGAACACACAATTCAAGCACATCAAACAAAAGAGGCAAAGACACTGGAAAGGCCTGAACAATAGAGATGGCAGCAACAGAAGTAAACCTTTCGCAGCTACCCATTACTTTCCCACAACGAGACAGACCACAACCTCTCCCTCTCGCTGACTCTATGCAGAGTTCGCTGCCATCACCGCACTGCTCGAGAGGGAGATAAATGGAGCGAGCGTGTGCATGTGCGCGTTTGATTTATGTACTGTTGTGTATGTGTCAGACGGCCGAGCTATCAGGACCACCATCTCCCAATAGACACAGAAACGCTACAGCAGCGGAGGGACCCCTCTGTCGACCCTGAGACCTATGATACACATCTGGAACAGCGGAGCACACCGAGCAAGGATTGGGAGGGTTGCTTGCAGGTGAAGAGGGAGGAGGAGGAGGGAAACTCTTCATTGCTCCTGTGCTTTTCATTTTCATTCAGAGGAGATTCACCCACTTTGTCTCTCTTTCTGCGTAGCTCTATCTCTTTGTGTCCTCTCTGCCCTTCGCTGTCTCGTGAGATCAAAGTGAAAAAGCAACTATATTTTCAACTCGGACTGAATTTCACAACTTCTGTCCACGCTCGGCGAAGTTCTCTCACATGAAGCTCTAACATGAAGAGTCGAACTGATAGCTGGTGAAGAGTCAGCACTGCATGATTCTTAAAGTCGCAGAAAACATATTCATGGTTTATGTATTTGATCAAATATTTCAGATGTTCTTGTTGTATTGCAGTATACACTGTACTACCTCTAATTTGTCCAGTTACCAGCATCCTGAGTCCAGACACCTGTTTCATTTTCCCACTTTTCTCTTTCAATCACTCTATCTTTGTCTCCCTCTCTGTCTCCTCTTTCCTCCCCCCCTCCCTCTCTTCACCCTCTCCATCTATTTCTTTCTCTCTAGGAAGGAATCAGTCTCACCTTAATTGCACTTAAATCGGATTAATGACTGACCGGGGACAACTTGACTTAATCTCTCTTCTAGTAAATCTCTTCCTCTCCCCACTTCTCGTACATCACTCTTATACATTTTATCCTCTCCAACCCCCACCAAAACCCTTGTTCTATTTATCTCTTGTCCTTTTCTTTTTCTGCTTCCACTGCTTTCTGTCCCCATCTCTCACTTCTTCCTCTTTGTCACCCTTTTCTATCCTACTCCATGTTCCTCCTGCTCTTCATCACCCACCATGAGAGTCAATCATTCTCTCATCTATTCTGGATGAACTTTGTCATGCTTATCATTTCTCATCCCCTCTTTTTAACTTCCTTTCGCATCTTGCTAGCATCTTTTTACTTCATCTTTTTCAGATTAGCCAAAAACCTCTTTGACGTGGCTGTCAACCTGCTGCTTTGTCTGTGCGAGTCTTAGTCTGCTACAAGGCTGGCCATTTGCGGAGTGTTGTGTTAGTACGCGTGCGTCAATGTGGTCTTGTCATTGCCTCCTAAGTGCTTTGGCAATACTAGGGATCTCCTGTCATGCCAGCTCAACTAATCTCAATCGAGCTACATCGAACTTGTATTGAGATGGCGATAAAGGACATGAGCGTCTGTCTGTGTGAGCACTAAAGGAGCTCTAGCTCTCTTCTCTCACTTAAAAACTGCAGGCCCACACGCAAATTAATGGCAGCAATAACAATTACTGTCATTACTGGCAACTTGAGTGTTGTGAACCTAAATGACATTAAATGCCGATAAATCCACAAGATAAAAAAGTGCTAACAGTTAAGCAAAAAGAAAAAAAAAAAACAACTGACTTCATGTGATATCGAGGTGATATTTGTTAAGGGTGTAAGGGCAAAGAAATGTGCCACCTTCCAAACCCCTGCAGCTCAAAAAAACAGAGGGAAAAAAGAGGCCAGCCTTGTGGACAAAAGCTCATTTTCCTCTTGGTTGCACACTGCTGCAGGCGGGCTAACATGCCACAGGAGAATTCAACCACTCATACACCTTTGTTTTCCTCGGGTTTTTCTCAACTATACACACAGCTGCAGAGCAATAACTAAGACTGAACCAGGACTTATGTCAGCCCAGAAGGCATGTCCATGGCCTGTCCAGCTAGAGGCAAATTCAATGATCTGAGAGCCAGAAAGTCACCTGATGCTTTTGAACGTGACAGACGAAAGCAGAAGCTGTCGTTTCCAAATGCAGGCGTGTTTGTTCACCTCACAGTTTTGCTGGGAGATACTTCCACGTCTCCTTTCTTTTATTTCTGTCTGCTCGCCAACTCTTCCAAAAACAATCCCCTCCTCCACCTCCTCCTGCAGCTCCCCAACCTCTCTGCATGCCCATCTTACCAACACCCCAGTGCTTGTCCTGCCTTGCTCTCTCCCTCTGAGCAGCAAGGATTAAGCATTTATCTCGGTGGTCCTCCTTTCGGCCCTAAACACCCGTGAGGATGATAAGAGTCGCTGGGATTTGTCAAATTGTGAGCCATTGATTAACTGACCTTTCACGCCTGCAAGTCTTTCAGCCACTCCACTAACTGCCGACAGGCTAGATAGAGAGATAGATGGATACATCTAGCTGTTATTATTGTGTACAAGTTTGTAGTTACCAGGTGTGGCAGCGAGAGACAACAGAGGTGCGAGGGCCAAAGTAGGGGGTAGGAGTTAAATAGAGTGAAGGGAGGAGAACGGCAGTGGTTTAGAGATAACAAAAAGGACTCCTCCGCTGCCTGTAGACTTTGGGTGTAACAGGTAGAAGTGTCTAGCAAAGAGTAGTGAGATTTAAATAATGAAACACATGCAAAGGTGCATGAAGGGGCTAAAATAAGACGGGGAGGAGGGAATTTGGAGGTCGAAGAGGAGATGAGTGAAGCTTTCAAACATTTACTGGCTGGAATATCTTGAACGTGGACAACATTACCATAGATAATTTGCATATACATCTGTGCTGTTTCATTACAAGACAAGATATGACAAAGAAAACAATGGCAAAAAAAAAAAGGAAAAGTAAAAGTAAAAAAAAAACAAAACTGAGAATTTCGAGTTTGCTGCTTCATAAAATCTTACCAGTAAGGAAGGATGACAAACGCTGCATTGGGATAATGTTTCAAATGGTTGTTGTAAGTCTCTGAAGCCAAAGGAGAAAGTTCACCCACCTGGACCTCCGCGTCGCCCCGCCTCAGAGATGCACCTGAGGCCGAAGCCCGATCACCGTCTCCCGGGCTGGACTGGAGTTTCTTCGCCGCTCAGCTTTCTCCGATCCGGGAAGAAGGAGGCGACGGAAGAAAGTGCCGCTGTCGCACCGCTCGAAGGCGTCACTAAAAACAAACAAATGGTTCATGCGGCTTCTCAGTGGAACGTCTGCGTGGACTTTTTCTTTCCTCCACTGAAATCATACTTTGAAACACATAAAAAAGAAGTCGGAAAGGTGTCCAGCTGTGTCCAGCCGATTCTGGGCGATTGTGTTCAGATGTTTTCCCGGAGGACCACCACTGCCTAACAGACCACAGATCAATCACCTTATTGACTCCATACTGACATGCAGCAACTGGAAGATGCTCGCGTGAATTTACTAAAAGAAAAAACTCGTTACCTTCAACAACTTGTCGCGTCTTTGCAACGACCTTAAAGAGTGGTAGGCTACAGTATTTCTTCTTCTGCTTAAGCATTTTTCCAGAAAAATCTTTTTAAGTTAGACATAATTTCCCCCAGTTTCACTAAAGCACTCCGAAATGTACATATGAAATGATCTCTTTTTCCGCACAGGATGTCCCCCGGGTTATCGACACGCAGAGCGGATACAGAGGACCTGAATGCAGCACGGCGGGAGCTTTGCTGTCTTGTTATCGATATTTGAGAAGCTTGCTGGAAAGAATATTGACCGGACTAACTAGCCACACTTTGATCATACGAAATTGCTTTCCAAATGACAACACATTAAGGATGAGAGTATTTTTAAGGAGAAGACGGTGGAAAAAAGGAAAATCCAACAATCTTCTCGTACCTGTCAGAAGTTTCTTTTCCGTAGATGTAGGTGGAGAGATGTAAACCCCCCCAAATAGACACAGCTGCCTTGATAAATAAAAAACATGTCTTTTCATAAGCAAGATTAGCCTATATAAAAAGGAAGATAAGATGAAAATCAAACATGTAAAAATGTGGAGTGGGACTTACATCCGCAAACTTTCACCAATCGCGATCGTAACTAAAAGAAGGTTAAAAGAAAGAAATAGAGAAGAAAAGTTGAATTCTGGGCACATGACGGATGAAAAAGGCTGAAATAACTTCGAAATAGTTTGGTAGTTGAAAATTGATATCGTTGAAAGAAAACGAGGATAAGTTACGTGTTAAAATAAACAAAGTGAGAGGTTTCATTTAGACTGAATTTTACTGGAAATAACAGAGACAGTATAATAATGCAATCAGAGATTAAATAGTTATTAGGCCCAACTGGAGGAACTTAAACCAAAAATCTGAGCTAATTTAAATAAAAAATGATGATGATGATGATAATAAAAATAACGTCTTTGTAAAAGAGAAAAAAAAAATGGAGTAGATATCTTATTTCAACCAAACTCTAAAAAGTATGATTGTTCGCTGCAACATCACCATCATAATCATCATCATCATCATCATCATCATTGTTATTATTATTATTATTATTATTATTATTATTATTATTATTATTGTTATTATTATTATTATTATTAATAATAATAATAATAATAATAACAATAATGATAATAATTATTAAAAAGAATTAAATAATAACAATAAATTTCAAATAAAATTATTGTATGCACAATTTTCGTTACAAGTAATTGTCCCACTTTAGAATAATAATAATAATAATAATAATAATAATAATAATAATAAATTATATTATGCCTGCTTGTCAAGCAAGTTCTACTAAGAACTGAAGACATATTTATCAATTTTGTCTAAACCTTTTTTTTTTTTTTTAACAGCAATGTTTAAATACTGCAATGACAGTGAATATGAACGACTTAACGAAATTAACATGGAAGCAGGCGAGGATGAGGGACGAGGAGAAAAAATTCCCCAAATGCCATGTCATTCCTTGTCGGAAATATTTTCACCTGCTATTGGCAGCAGACAGACGGAGACAGTCGCAAGAGGCGGCGCAAAATCATGGGGAACCTTATCCATTTTTTAAAAAAGCAGAAGAAAAGAAAGACTGAGTTCTTGGACATAGAGTTCATGATGATGAGACGTCCAGCGGGTTGGCCTGAAAGACTTCACACGTATACCACAGACAGGAAACATTGTATGAGGCCATGATAAAAAAAAATTAAAAAAAAGACAAAATGAATATAAAGTCAGGCTATTTTATTTATTCTACCCTAAAAATAAAGTAACAATAATTATCATAATCCAAAAAAGGTAAATTAGTACAACTGTACAACATAATAATAATAATAATAATAATAATAATAATAATAATAATAATAATAATAATAATAAATAATTTAGAGTAAATAAAATACCTATATGTTAATAATTTTATAGAATTTTCCGAAATCTTCTTAATTTTGTTTTTCAGTGTGTGTCATGCACTTACTCTTTCACGTGCACACCCTTCCTAACTTCTTTGGGAGTCAGGCTGATGTTTTTGTGCAAAGTTAAATGAGAATAACTGACACCAGAAAAACAACATTGGTTGGGGTTAGGGTGGATCCATTGATCGATCTCTTAATCTGCAATAGTTACATGTATGTATTGATTTACAAACACTGTTTATCTGGAAAAATACTGGCACAAATAATTGATGGAGTACACCCACGGTGCGCATAAATATGCATCAAAGTTGTAAGGGAGCAAACACCTAAAAAAAATCATATGAGAGGGAGACTAGCCATATCAAATAAAGATTATTCCAAATATATATATATTTTTTCAAAAAAACTGGACTCCGCACTGTATCGATGCGCCCACTTCTAAAACAAACTCCCAAGCGAGTCTGGAAGCACACACACACATCAGCAGCTTCACTCCTGTTCGAGTAAACTTCAGCATTTTCCTTTGGTGAACGCATTGACTGGTGGTCACAAAAAGCCCATCACTTCAGGCTGCTCGGTTGATTTTTTCCCTTTGGGGGGGAGGGTACTGTATTTTATAAAACTGAAGGTTTAAAAAATGTTGAAAAATGCTCACAAGACATGACTGAGATGTTCTTAAAAACTCAACTGAACTTCAAAACCGTCTCCAACTTTTAGTCGAAAATTTAAAACTAATTTAAACATGTAATTTAAACGATCTATTAATCAGTTTAATGAAAATACAAACCAAAAAGTAAGTGTGTGCAGATCAACATGTGCAAACATGTGCCAAAGTATGACACACACACACACACACACACACACAAACAAATGGGCCTGATGAATGCACGACATTTCACACAAACACCAACCGTCTGACATATTTAAGGTAAATCAAATAGGCCAAATCACACAAACACTTATACATACATACACACACGCAGATCAGATGGAGAGAGAGAGGGGGGGGGGGGGGGGGGGGGGGGGGGGGGGGAGAGCGTTATGCACCGGCTAAGGTCTCGTGCAGCTCGCCGCGTGAATGGCCGTTTAATTGACTGATTGATACGGCGGCGTGGAGGTGAGAGCTGGACGCCTTTACAAATAGAGACATTTAAAGGCTAATCCGGGCCAGCGCAGACAGCTGAGCGTACAGCAGAGCTTTTCACACCTGCTCACGACAAGCCCGAGTAGTGTGTGCGCGAAAAATGCGGATCGCACTTGAACTTTTAGGAGTGTTTCCAAAAGACACGAGGATTCCCGTGAACGCCCGAAAAGGAACCTGCGTAATTACGCACGAACCAACTTTTTGTTGCAAAGTTACAATGTAGTTATAAAGATAAAAAAAAGTGATTCGGACAGAATAATCAGAGCTAAACAAGAGGTAATAATGACAAAAAATCCACCAGCAGCATCTGTCCCCACTCTTTGGAACATAACAGTTAAAACACAACAATTACAACTTGTTTTTCTCGGGACAAACGCAACAACCGGAGATTTCCAAATGGACTTAAAATAATGACAATGATATTTTGTAATGATAAAATGAGCAAATAACACAACGTACCTCCCGCTTTATGTGTTTGGAAGTGGTGTTCTCACTGGCTGACGTGCGACCAGTCAATCCACATGCATTCACTCTGACGGTGCACGGAGGCAGCAACCGGAGAGGCAGCTCTACAACCTGAACCCGGGAAGGAGAGCAGAGGGAGGGGGGGAGGAGGGAGCGACAAGATGAGGTGTGCATCTCTCCCTCTCTCCTTCTCTCTCTCTCTCACTCACTCCGTGTGTGTGTGTGTGCGTGTATGTAAGTAGTTAATTAGTAAATCCCCATTCGCTGTGCCTCGGGTCGGTTTGTTTTCCCCGGTCGACAAGCCGAGAGGAAAGAGAATTTGAAGTAGGATTCGACCCGTTTCCGCTCCTGTGTCTCATATATGAGGTTTGCGAGTGTGTGTGAGTGTGCAGCGCAGTGTTGTGTTTGTGACTGGTGTGCGTTTCTTCTTTTAGGGCTCCCTTTGCTGCCACAAGAGGAGCCCCTCTACAGCGTCTCCACGCCTCCACTTGAAGGTATAACTGCGCTCCAGACACCACAAGTTGTTTACTTTGAATCACTCACCAGATCCCTCCAAAACAAACAATGAAAGTGGTTACTTCTGGGAGTTTCAACCGTCAGTGGGAGTGGGATTTATTTTGCCACCCAAAAGCTTCACATGAAAACTTGGGTGTCTGACATGTATTGAATATTTTATTGATCTTCAGATAAAATAAAGGAAACATAAACATAAATCTGTAAATGTTGAGCTCGACTCCACAGGAATTTTCATGGAGCAAAATCCAACTCACAATTAAGTCTTGTGACTTCCATCAACCATTATAAGTTAAACCAGTCCTGCAAAGCATGGGCAGAGCTCTCCACAGCCCAGCTCCATGTGCCAGGGTATCGACTCTGTCCTTAACAAACTTAAATTATTTAATTGATCCCTAATCAACAACTTAATAATCAATTAGACAAACCAATGGAACCCACTTGAGTGCAGAGAGCCAGAGTCTATGACAAGGGAATCAGGAGAAGAGAGGAGAGGAGGGCAAAGATCGAAAGGATGGGGGAGAGGTTGTGGGAGCAATGGGGTGCTGTGGTCCCTACTGGTCGTCAATTTAAGATGGCAATGGAACAAAGCAAGAACACTACCAACATTTTATGTCACCACTGGTCAAAAGGTAAAAGTAACAATGACCAAATGGGAAAAAAAACACTTTAATCTTGCAGCAAGTTTAGTTTGGTAATCTTTTTCAGCAAAAATGTTTAAATCTGATTTAAAATTTACTGTCAATGTCTACAAACTGTTTAATCTGCAGGTATTGTAATTGGTGATATTATCAGTAGCTGACTTGTGTTTGATGTTATTCGCTTACAAACAATATGATGCAAAACAGCTGGGAGGCAGAGGCAGGGAGTAAATGGAGCATTGCAAGCACTACTACAAGGCCATGGTCACAGTCACAGCCATATACAAATCACCATACATTCACATAACAACCCATGCACCTCTTTATCGCCCTCTAGTGTCACCTCGTGATCTCAGCCTTCCATCAGTGCTTGTTAACCCCTGGACTAGTGAATCTATCTGTTCTCAACTACTTGCCCCGATTTTTGGGGCAAGTGCGTGAGCAGTTGTTTCTTTTTTCTTCTTTCTCTTCTTTTATATTCTCAGTATATGTTAGCTGTGTGTGTATGTGTGTGTGCACGTGTGTCGTGAGCAGAGAATCAGACGCTCACACACTCAGCAGATGAAAGCTTTGCCAATACTCTGAATCCCTTGAGGGTCTTGGCAATATTGATGTGACTGTTGTAGTGTGTGTGTGTGTGTGTGTGTGTGTGTGTGTGTGTGTGTGTGTGTGTGTGTGTGTGCGTGTGTGTGCTTGGTGCACATCAGTATGTATGTTTGTTGCAATTCTACATGTCACTGTTTAAAATCTAAAAGAGCCAAAACGTAAACAGACGCACTGAAACACGTCAATAACCCCTAACCAACTAATATCAGACCAGATTATTCTTACTCTAGCAGCTTCTCCTTCCCTCCTCTGCCGATCCATGCTCAGCAGCTGGAGCGTCGGAGCCTCTGACACCTGGGAGGTATATGTGACAGAGTGGGGAGGCGCTGGAAGAGGATGAAAAACTGACCTATCACATCCCCATTGACTGAGTTAATTAATATAAGTAGAGCAGGGGATTCTTAGCTCACTTTTCACTCTATGGATTTGCTGTCTCCTCACATTTGGTATGTTTTATGTCTATTCAATGCAAACTCAATGTGTTCCGTCCTGCGGCACAATCATGACAGCTAATTTTAGGATGTGAGGTGTTTTGATGGGATGGATTTTAATTGTGGCACAACAAAGGGCCTTGGTGTGACAAACTGATATGAAATGTAATGTGAATGGTTGTCACATTAAAACAGAGAGAACTGCTAAAAGGATAAAATCATTTTTTGACTCAGAGATACTATATGCTTCAATCTTTTACAAGATTCAAGGAAGCAAAGTTGGTACTGAAATGAGACACGGAGAAGAGATGGGAGCAGGACGAGGAATTCCTCATGGACTAAAACACCTCTTTTTTGAGAGTGGAAGACAAGAGAAAGGTGTGTGTGTGTGTGTGTGTGTGTGTGTGTGTGTGTGGGGGGGGGGGGGGGGGGGGGGTGTTGACACAAGCAGGACAGACAGGAAGACAGGCAGTAGAAGGTGGGAAATGAAGAGAAAAGGAAGGGAAAGAGAGCAAGAAAGAGCTCGACTGCCTAGTCTTAATCTGAGCTGTTCTGATCAATAGCCCATTTCCCATTGTTGCCAGAGCTGTTCGATCGCTACACCACGGAATTAACACACCCACTTTAATCTAGGGGGAGAGGAGCGAGGGGAGGGAGAAGAGGGGGAAGGGAACGTGGGGAAGAAGGGGGTTAAGGGGGTGAGTGGGGAGCAGCTGTGGAGGCATTCTCAAATGAAATCAAATCTAATTGTTATCACTGTAGCCGCTGCACTTATTACTACCACTGTTCCAATTACCAAAAGACCATATAGCTCTCTTTTTTTCTTCTCCTCATACCTTGCATCACCAAGTGTAAACTGGACGTAAATAATCTGAATTAGTGTTTATTTGTTTCATTTTGCCAGCTGTAGATTGGATTGGGCTGGGATTGTTGATGGTGTGGAAGACTTGGTTTGTTTCTTAGTAACAGGAATGGAGTCTGTGGTCAGGCATATTGAAGCAGATACACTAATATATAAGTGTTCACATCAGCTGCTGTTTGGTGGTACCAAGAGTTTGGCGAAATAGAGCTTTTCATTATATATTAAAAAAAAGTATTTACAGATGAGGATGCTATTGATAAGACTACACTCAGGATTGCCTTGCAGAAATAGGGGACTTGTGATAGGTCATGTGATTTGTGCAGCAACCTAAAACACAACAAACAACAAATATTTTAAATGCAGTAATTTGCAAAATAATCAGCAGCTCATTTAAGCACAAAGTAGGCCTTCTTCCAGTTGTAACAGGGGCTGAGAAAATCCTGCACAAATTCCTCTTTAGCGAATACTCTACTCTATATACCTTTTATTTATTTTTGTTAAACCTAAATGTACCATGACATGTATAGTGATTACGGGTTGCCCATGTTGCTTAAATGAATGAAATGTAATAAGCATCAGCTCAGAGAACAATCCTGTTTTCTCATCATATAGAGTGCAGGCAACCTATTAAAAATCCATTGGTCACAGAAGCTACGCGCAGCATTATTTGAATGCAATCATCAAATGTGATCGCATGTGTAGTATTTGTTTGTGAGATGGAAGTAAAAGGTGAGAACTGCCAGAAGGTTAACTTGAAAAAATTAAAACATTAAAATAAATCTAAATCTAAACCAAGGAAGCCCACACTTTGTGTAACACAGGTGTCGACTGGAGTTAGCATGCTAACTAGCTAGCCTGTAGCTTCATGGAAAGGCAGTTTATACCTCAGTATGGGATAGTGATTCAGTTAATCCCACTTTGTGTTTTTTGTATACATGCTTCCAACCTATTGTCAATCATGTTGATGTAATTAATCAATAAATGAAACTTTTAATGCAAATACGGCTAAAGTGCATGGTAGGTTGCCACTGACCAGCAGGAGGGATCAAGGATCAAATGGGTGACTGGGATTTGCTTTTACACAGACAAGTTCTCTCTTCTTGTACTTAAACGTCCTTGAATGCAGTTTAAAATGCTTTTTTCCCATGACATTGGAAACAGGTGGCAGCTACAGCCGCAGGCATGTTTCCGAACTGCCGCAAACAAAAGGGATTTTTTTTACAGTTTATCATTATTTTTGCTTGTTGGAGAATCTTTCTGAAGCATTGATATCTGTTATATTTTCTCCACTGATTTAAATACCTTTCAATTCAAGATTAAAACAAAAATGTGTCCGTTTATATCATGACAAAAGTAGCTTCTCACTGCCATAAACACAAAAAACAAAGACCGCTTTTACCATTACAGGGTTAACAACCATGGGTACATGTTGAACTCTAACCAAAGTGAAAGCTAAAGTCTTCTCCACTTTCATAACAAAGCAGCCCCACAGTCACTCCTCCGTTAGTAAAGTGAACACTTGTGCTTTCTCAGTATCAACACTTGAGTTTAGCTGTAATCTACAGCTTTAGGTATCGCCAGCAGAATCTTTGCTTGCCACCTTCCCCTGAGACAGCTTGAGGGGGAAACACGGCAGCGAAGCTCTTCCCTGCCACCCGAGGCTACCACCCAACTTTACCTTCAATCCATTCTACTTATTCTAGTCCTTTTGAAGTCATTTCATAACAGAGCAATTTTCTCGTTAGCGTTTGGCTTTAATTGTGGGTAATTAAGCGTGCTCGAGCAGTATAGAGAGCTCTGTTCGGAGGACTGGGGGGAAATTAGTCGTAGTTCAGCTGTGAAATATGGGGTTAAGTGGGAGATGAGGAAAGGAGAGGAGACAGCCGAGGGGGGTCAGTGATTCCAAAACAGAGTTCACACAGACTAAAATCTGCTTTGGGAATAGTGAAAGATGGCGAAAGAGAAGAGAAAAATGTGGGAACACAAATAAGCCATTTTAGTCACAGTTCAAACAGAGGCGCTACAAGGTTAAGGGGACTCTTTGTAAGATAGGTTTTGAAGAAAAAAACTGGAAAAAAAACTGGCAGAAATGGTGGAGTTTCCGTCAGGAAACCAGAAAAGAAAGTCAACAAGTGGTCTAAAATCACACCTGAAACCACCTGAGACTTGCAAAATTAATAATGCAAAAAAAAAAGGTATTTAAACTTCATTATTTCTTTGCACAAATATGAATACGGTTATACATATTTGTCACATGAGGAGTTTACAAAAGATAAATTTGAACAAAACTTCTAATGTCTCCAGTGTTTTTGTTTACATGTGTTTTTCCCAAAGTGGGGCTTTATTTTTTCTTTACCAAAACTGCATTTCACAAAATGCCTCTTTTGAAGCAACAATGTGTGTACAGAAGCAAAACCCTGGGGTGGCACCATCTGTCAGCAAGTGGATTATGGACTTTACACAGAGTGAACCTTGATAAAATGCACCACCTTACCCTTTGCATCCGTTAATGCTTTTATTTTAACCCCATAACAGCTATAAATGTCGAAGTGGCCATAAAGCGGATGAGGAATGATTGGAGTCATTGACTGTACTGTCAAATGTTCAGTGGATGGGGACTAACTCTGCCAGGCCCTTTATGCGTGCTTCATCCCCCCTGTGGAACAATCCCCACAGACTATAATGAACCTGTTAAAGCCTCTATAAATATTGGCTTCCATGCTTAGAGATCGTTTAAATACCTTGGAAATAGACCAGTGTTTGCAAACAAGTGGCTGGGCGTTGGAGAGGGTGAAGCTAATACCTGATCAATGCAGGGACACTCCCTTGCACAGGACCCTTTCGGAGCCTTGATTCAAACAGAAGCTACAGATTTAATATGGTTTAAATAAGCACAAAGATACTGTATTGATTAACACATTATCAATGTCAATAAGAAATGTTCTTTCCAGAAGAAGTGAAAACATCGGCAGTAAAGAGACAAGGGTAAAGCGAAAAAAATAAAATAACATAAAAATGGAGGGAAATTATCATCATCCTGTCAGTTCTTATATGGAACCTGGAACTGAGACCTAAACCTTTAAGCCTAAAACTCCCCTTGTATTGGGTGTCAGTGGTACAGATTTGTTGCAGGTTCAAGTTCTTAAAAACATTCACCCCGACTAAAAATCTGAGATCCTCCCCATTAAAATTATCAGTTATTTAAAAATGTATGTCTATGTTTACCATATATGTCTTAGGTCTTTTATGAAACAAATAGTATTTGATGCCCTGAGAATAAGCCTAAGATGTATGCAACAACGAGCCCCTTAGATAAAAATACAGCACCAAGAATTCAAAATGGTTGCATACAGGTACAAACTGACTGGATATAAATACATTTATTAATCAACATTCTGATGTTATTCTTCACAATAATTTCAATGACTATTGTATTACTTAGTTTTGCTTTTATTACATAATTCTGAAGCTTCTGCACCTCACTTAATGTTAGCAAATCACTGTGATGGACTGTTATGTGTGGCCTGAGTCTGTATTTGAAAAGCTTTGCTATTTTGTTCAGCCGTGTATTTGTATGTACTTGTACTTGTGCTTGACTTCCTTCAGAATGTGACTGCTGTGCATGTTTTAAGATTGTCATTCAGTGTCTTTTCAGTGAAAAACCTTTTGAGTAGTGTATCTGTGTCTGCAGTTGTAAAGATCTGAGTGCTTTTCACAAATCCCAGCTGGTTTTTATGATGCAAAGTTCTGGCCAAAGTAACATAGGTGGGGAAAAAAAAAAAGTAAATGTGAATTATTGTGGGTTCAAACTGCAATCCATCCAGAGGTTTAGGATCACTTAGAGGGGGGCTAAAACTTACATAAAACTAAATAACTTACATAAAACTACTGTGGTGCACAGCTCCCATTTTAGATTGCACTCTGTCAGTACTCTGCAAGTCATTTGTTCAGATTTATGACCTTGATCTTTCAAAGTATTAACCAAATAGCATTTAACAGCGGCAGCTGTGTTACACTCTCATCATTTCACGCAGCAGATTGGATTCTGGGCTATCAGTGGGATGTTTGTGACCTTGTGCGACATGAACTTGAAATCAATGAAGAGGTCAATGTGATGGTATCCAGAGGGGGCTTTCTGGACACCTTGAACATCACTAGAGGACTCATGCGCAAAGGACAGTCTGATAAGCAGATCACAAATTTAACTCACAATGAGCATCAGTTCTCAATCAGTGCAAAAAATTAGTTTTGTTTTCCTTTTTTAAATGTAAAACAATCTATGTAAATAAACATGTTTTGGATTTTTTTTTTTTTTTAATCAAATCAAACCAACCGTAAACTTATTTGTAGGGTAATAAAAAGGACAACCTGCCAGGCGGTGTATGTAAGTAATAAAAGACCCAATGTCACGGTGACTTCTCGTGCACATTTCTGTTTTATAACTGTAATTAACACAATGTAAAACTTGAAAAGAAGTAGAGAAAAAAAGTTCAATAACTGCACGATCTCACAAAGTCATGTCAGTCTGCATTCCTGCATCAAAGCTACAGCTCTGCAGAGCATCAGTGCCACATCAAAGATGAGGAGTCTCATTTCTCTGATCTCTTGTGTTTGGGAAGGACTCCTTCATAATCACAAAAACCGAGCGGACCACCCCAGGCCACAACAATGATGCTAAGATCTTGAGTTGATTGAAATTCTCTTTTATTAGCATCAGCATGTTAAATTTGATCGTATCTGACAGTCAGTCATATCTTAACAATATGTAAACCACACAACACAGAATGAGGAACATCAACATTCTGTAATATTCCAGTAGTTTTATTCCAGCTGTGGTTTACAGTGCTGTCAGCTTCTACTGCCTGGTTATGGCTACTTCTTTTAGGCTATTTCACAGAATAAATAGACTACAAGTTATAAATGTAAGCGCATTTGCGTATGTGTAGTTTTCTGTTGGACAACTTTTTGGACCGAGCTTCAAGTCTGTCTTTTACTTTTACCCGTCTGTCATCAAGACTTGTCTTTAAAATATACGACTCACTTGCACAAATGTAATACGTTTCCACTTTAAAAGAATCTTTCAGGAGTTGTTGGCGATCTATTTGAAGGGAGATGCACAGCGCGCAGAGTATTATTAGACAACTCTTGCGCACAAGCATAGAAAGCCTCCATCAATCAATTTCTGCAAGAGGTGCGCTTGTTTCCCTCTCACCAAAGTGCATCATATTTCTCACGAGACTGTAATTTCTGGCGGCTTTCTAAATTATTAATGCCACCTGTCCGTAACAGCATAAGGAAGTAAGATGCTTACCTTCACCGACGCACCTTCATTGACTTGTCCGGCAGCTCCCAGTTGGGTTGATGGGAATCCTGTCGACGTGCGTAGAGGACTGATGGTAATCGCGCAATTTAAGAGATGGGAGAGCGCATCCTTCCTCCTGCATTAAACTACATTGGTGAAGAGTTTCTCTGACATGATGTATAAGCGACAATGTGAATGAAAAGCAGTCGTAGGGCGATAGGAAAAGGAAAAACGAAGGAAGGAGTTAGGAAACAGCGGGAGATGAAAAGTTATCCTCGGAGTAACCAAAAGTTGAGAAGGAAAAAAAAGGACTCCGCTGCAACTTGCCGCTGTCCGAAACTGGTAGGTTTTACTTTACATGAGCAGTGCCGGCAGAACATGAAAGAGAAAGTGAAGAGAAGCGGTCATAGGCGCGAGGGGAGAAAGCGCGCAGGGCAGCGACGTGGGCGCTTGGGGAGAAAGGAGAGGATGAGAGCGCAGAGAGATGGGGGAGGTTTAAAACAAACAGAGCCTGAACCTCCACCTCACACCTTCACATCAGCCCGACTGCATTTAAGTTTCTACCAGCTGCAGACTGTTCTGCACGTGTTCATGTGGACGTGAGGTTTGGAAAATTGACCTGCACACAAGGAAAATATGTAGACGGGTGGTAGCCAGAAAGCGGATCGATCGGGTTATAATTCTGTCCGAAGAAGAGGGAAAATAAAGTTCACGGGGGAATGAAATTTGAAAACAGATGGCGAATCCCGTTGCCCCTAAATAAGATTCGATCTTCGGGAATGGAGTGTAGATAATATTTGGTGGGACGTTTGATGAAAATGACGGATTTTTCATTTTGGACAGGTGGGGGCAGGTGGAGAGAAGTGGGCTGGGATGGGGTGGAGGTGATGGAGGGGTGTGTGTGTGTGTGTGTGTGTGTGTGTGTGGGGGGGGGGGGGGGGGGGGGGGGGGGGGGGGGGGGGGGGGGGATGTGCAACTAAACTTGGGAGAGGAGGAGGTTGTGTTTTTTCCCCTTTTCAGATTCATCCAAGGATCTCATCCCCTTTTCCCATTTGCCCCCAGTGCGCACACGAGACCCCATACACCTCTCCTCACTTTCCTCCATCCCACCCCGCAAAGAGGGGCTGTGGGTGAAGGGAGGAAAAGGAGAGAAAACAAGAATACCAAATAAATGAGAAATTTTCGTACAGGCCCCGCTTCCGTGCGTTCCATGCTAGCAATAACAATTAAATATCGACCGCTTTCCCGGCCAGAGAGAACCTGAGATACCCAGAGACTGCCAAGTACCGAGACCCCCCACCCCCCCTCCCCTCAATTTCTCCCCATCTTCCACATATGCACTCACTCACTCCCTCATTCTCCTCCTTTTCTCGTCATCCCCTCCCTATATACCTCTTTTCCTTCTAATCCAAGTCCATCAGGCCAATCTCTTCTAATTTGGTGTATCTCATTTCTCTTGATTCCGTCCCACAACCCATTTCAGCTCCACTTTTATCATTGCTGATTTGGGGGCGGCCTCTTGGACACACTCCCATTTTCTGTCAGTGCAAGAGGACTTCCTCACGCCATGCATGCTAGTTTATCAAAATCAATCATAGGACTGAAATTAATCTCCTTTGCCTCCACGATGCTTGAGCAAAGCAGTGTTGCACTCCTCTTCAGCCTCACCCTGACAATGGATGTGCCATTTTAGGCATATAAGCTTAGTTTAAGAGATAAAAACACTTATGAGTATTGATTTGGAATGGCGATATTAGACCATAATGTTTTTAGAAAGAGCACAAATATTTGTCCAAATGTTTTACAGGCAGATTACAACCAACCACAACATTTAAATCTAAATGAGAGACTTTTAGCTCAACTGCATCATTCACAGAGTGACTCTTGACTGGGATCTTCTTGAAGTCAGAACCTGTGAGACTCACTGTAAAGATTGACTGATTGAGTGGAGCAAAACTGGAGAAAAGTGATCACAAGTACTAACTATCTCAATATATGACACACGCCTGCAGATCTGAAGTTTAGTTATTAAAGATGGACTCTTGTCAGTGCCACAAAAACCAGCACACCCGTCTTCCTCTTATAGAGCAATGGGGTTTTCTATGTGGCAGCATTTTATAGCAAATGAATGAAACTTAGTTCTACAGTGAAACCTTGAAAAGCATCATAAAACTGTATTTTTTTGGGCATCTGGTTTGATTTTTTTTTTCTGAGTGGTTAGAGACTACCTTTTTGGCCTTTTTATCTCAAAACCAGTATGGATTCTTCTGCAATGTGATTACCTGTAATCTAGTGCTCTATATCCAACAGGGGAACAATGGGGTTTCAGACTTTAGAGAGCAAAAGACAAACAGGTAGGCTCCATTCCTCTCCAACAACCTCTTTTTGTTGATTGACGGAGACCCTGGATTTGTGAAGCTCGTGACATGACTGCCGGAGGAGTGGCATTATGTTGGACTTAGAAGTCCTGAGCACGCCAACTTTCCAAACGAACTGCACAACTATCAAAAGTTTCTCCATCATTGTCGTTGTGTCTTCTCTCGCTCCTCTTTATATTTTTTTCCGCCTCAGAACTTCTCTCTGCTCGCACCTAAACCATTCAATTTCTATTTATCTGACCCCCCCCCCTTCTCCTCCTCCTCCTTCTCCTCTTCCACACACGACTCCAGCACCCCCCCCCCCCCCCCCCACCCCTCATCTCAGTCTTCCACATCCTCCTACTCATCTCTCCTTCTTCACACCTCTCTGCACCCCCCTCGCTCGCCATTAAAACCCATTCTTCCCCCTGTTGTCGCCCTAATTCTCCATCCCACCGTCTTTCCTCCCTTCCCTTATACTCCCCTTCACCTCCTTATCTCCCCCATTTGACTTTAATTAGTTAATGCATTAATTATCTACGCCCCAATACCTGCACCATTAACATAGCCTCTCCTCCCCGTTGCTCCCCCCCTCTGCCTCACCTCACGGCCTCTGGGCTGGGGATGGTGCACGGACACACGAGCGTATAGCCGTGCGCACGCACAAACGCACACAACCGGTCTATCCTTGTTTCTTTATCTTTTCTCCCTTTTTTTTCTCTCTCTCTTCCACCCCATGCCTCTTTTTTCACTCTATTTCTCGCTCTTCCACTCTTTGCCCCCTACCTATTTCCCCCCCCTGAAGTCATCTCTCTCCCCCCCCCCACTGTCTATCTTTTTCTCTGCCCCCCTATAGCCTACTTTCCTCCTTTTTCTCTGTGTGCCTTGCAGTCGCCTCTGCCGGCTGGTCTCTCTCCCCGGCGACGGAATTATGAAAAATGCGCCCATCGACAGAGCGCCTCAGCTTCGATTAGCCGAGATGGGACATGACAGGCCGCGATCAATACTTATACCGTCCTATAACGTGTCAACTAATGAATCAATCTCGGCTAAATTTTCCATTTTTCAAAAGCCGACGCGAGAGACTGGAATATCCTCTTTTGTAAAGATATTATTATCGATTTCGTCGGCAATTTGACATCGGGGGTAGTTAATTCCACTCTAGAATAAAATTGAAAACACTTGAGATTGAAGTGAGAGAGGGAGTGAGGGAGAGAGCGAGGGGAGAGGAGAGGAGAGGAGGGAGGCAAGGGCAGGCAGGAGGGAAGGGGGAGGCGGCTGTTGACTTGATAAAAGAGAATGGGAAGATGGAAGGAAGGGGAAAACGGGGTAAGAAGAAGAGATACTACTGGTGGTGTTTTAGAGACAACAGCAGTCTATCTATCTATCTATCTATCTATCTATCTATCTATCTATCTATCTATCTATCTATCTATCTATCTATCTAGCAATAAACCCTGCAACATACATGGGAAGTTTATCTTGCTCTATTTTGTGTCAAAGGTGCTGAAATAACTGTAATTTCTGAAGCTGTTTCCTTTTATTTTCTCCATGTTTCAGTTTTGAGAATACAAAGTGCATTTTGAAGCATTTTCATGTGCTAAACGTGAAATAAACTTTAGGAGCACTGGCTGGAAGAAATGGCCGGTGCTGTGCTCCTATGGTGAGTTGAGTCTTTTCATAAAAATGAAGTTGTGGAGTAACTTCAGCAGCATTTTAAATATGCATTTAAGAGAGAAAATAATGCAAACAAACTTTATATTATGTTAAAATCCCCCACCTGTGTGCGTGAGTGCATGCACAGCAGTGTGCGTGGCTGGGTGTGCGTGCAAGCGAAGACATGAACAAGGCAAAGAGTCAGCATGTGTGTCAGAGTGAAATATAGATGGAAGAGGCCGGTGTGTGTGAGGGTCAGTGAGGTGCAGTGTAACTGTCGACAATCACAGCCTTATTTACCTGTCAAAAACACTATCATCCCACACAGCCTCAGCCAAGCAATTTCTCCTGTCTCTTCCTCCCTCCTCTACCTCACACTCTTTCTCTCCCTGTGTCCTCCTCTCTCCACCTCCAATTACAACCCAGAGGGCTATTTCTCTCAGGACAAAAACACTCCCTACAAACCCTCCCTCTCCTTTCCGATAGCCCCTTCTCTCTCCCCATCGTTTATACCTTTCTGTCTCTTTTCTCCCCCACTCTCCCCCGTTCTTTTTCTCAGCTGAGAGCTGGAGAGTGGAAATGAACAAGCTGTAAACACACACCACTTATCACAGTGTATGCTGTTGTGTGTTTGTTGGCAACGGCTGGAGGGGTGAGGACTGTGGTATATGAGGCCAGAGGTGTCGACTACCTTACCAGACCGACAGTCATGGAATAAAGATGCACCACAGGTTGAAAGGCAGTTTGATCAATGCTGTGTCATGGGCTCACGACACCCTTTTGCTCTAAAACTGCAACTGCCAAAATGGGCCCAGTTTTCTCCTCATTTCTATCTTTTCTTTTTTTTTTTAGCAATGCATATTAATACATATTGTACTTTCCCTTCTTTTACACTGTTTGTGAAGCTTTGCCTGCAGTCAGAACAATGCTATCAAAATACTTCCTTCCTCTTGTCCAAACATACCAGAAAAAGATCACATGATGCCGCTGACATTCATAATATCTCAGATTTTGTCATAAAGTGACTTGTTTCATAGAATAAATACAATTTAACATTAAAAAAATGGTGCCCTTGAGGGAAACAGACATATTGTAATAAGAATATGTTCTAATCTTAACCAATTTTACCAAGTGTTGTATGATTTCTGAACCATAATCCCAATTTGTAAATTAGCTTGTGGATCAAACCACAGTTTTAGATGATTTTTACCACAACATGATGCTTATTTTGTAAAACTACAGTCCCATTTGCAGTAAAACTGGTGCTAAAAACTGGCTGTGCTTCATGACTATGTTTATTTGTGACATGCAAATTGCTAACTTATGTAAAATATTGCAAAGTGCTACATGTCATTACCAAAGCATCATTAGGGACTGTGGATTGGCAAAAATCTTTCAATTAGTTGGCAATTCATTCTCCAACCTGTTCTACCACCTCATGGCCTATTAATACATTAATCATAATGTCCAATGATTATAAGCATGTGGTCTCAAAAAATCAAGAAATCATCGTCTAAAATGTTTGTTTGCTTGATCGATTAATCTGAGTAACGTTACTTTTTAGCATTTTGGAAACTGAACACAACCTGAAAACAGATGTGCTGGCTTTCTGTGTGACACCCAGTGACACAACAGGACAACTGTTCTGCTACCTGACTGTAAAGGCAATCAGAGGAATTTTGCTGATACATGACTGTAGCAGATACTTCAGAGGCTTTTTATTTCCTGAACAGAGGGTTGATGCCCGTGACTGAAATATACACATGTACACATGCACAAAGACACACACAGTCTGATAGAAGTGCTGTCTGTATTCCTGACTGGCTCTGTGAAAAGGCCATCTGACAAAGCTATTAACAGGGTGGTGTAATGCCTGTGTCTGCAGAGAGCTGAATGACACAAAGAGACATTTATGGGCACTGCCATGACAAGAGAAGCACTGTGACATCTGACTGACTGGTCGGCACGTAGGCTGACATATGAAGGCAGGCAGACACAGACACGAGTGACTCGGTGATGGAGACAAGAGACAGGACACTGATCATGCCAGAGGGAGGGAAGATTCACATGGTGTATCTGGCCCTTTGATATCTGTACATAGGAATGTGCAAACAGAGTATCACAAATGTTTCTTGTTATTGACACTAAACTACCTTTATTTAAAGTTGATCAAAAATGTCACACAGTTTGGGCCAGGTTTGAACATACAAGGTACATTTAAGGCCTTTTTGGTACAAATAAATGTCACACTTTGGTAATAATTTGGGGGAATTCAGATGTAAACTGGTCATAATGGACCAATATAAAGACAGGGAGTTGGAGAGGGTTACAGTAAGATGAAAAGAAAGTCAGAACAAAAATGTAGAGTGGAACAGAGAAAAAACAGGAGACCATGGAAGCAAGAAAAGAGAATGATGTTGGATTCAGTGAATGTGTTGTAGTGTGTGCAGCCTGGGCAGCAGGCAGAGGCAGCTAAGCAGAACCAGCCAACCCTCACAAACCAATCAGGCCTTCATTAGGCTGGGCGGGAGGGATCGATGACCAGCCCGCACCAATTAAACAGCACCCGCACCTCACACCTTACTACTACTACTGCTACACGCACACACACATACGCACACACACTAACAAATGCAATATTTTATACACACACACACACACACACACACACATATATATATATATATATATATATATATATATATATATATATATGTGTGTGTGTGTATATATATATATATATATATATATATATATATATATATGCATATATATATGCATATATATGCTCAGCTCAGGAGCTAGCCTTGAGTATCACACGCAGGCAGGCAGGACTCCAGGTGCAAAAAAACCTCTGAAACAATCCAGTACCCCACAACAGGGGGAAAGAATACAGTTTACAGAAACATCTATGCAGAATATAAAATGGAGACTCCTACGTCTCAATGGGAAACACCTCCCAAGGTGGTGGAGAGCAAGAGCTAAGGTCCATTAGGACTTCCAGATTCAGACAGACAAAATGGTGGTGGCCATCCAACTGGACATAGTGATCATGTATATGCAGCAGAGGGAAGATAGTGGTCGATATAGCCATCCCCATTAATGGAAATATCAGGAAAAAGGAACACAAGAAATAGAAGAAATACCAAGGTTTAAAAAAGAACTAGATAAAGTCAAGAAGGTGAACACAATAGTATTTCAAGAAGTCACTGGAGAACTGGTGGCCGTGTTCCCCATGTTGGTGAAACAGCTACAACAGACACATTGGAGAAACATTAGACATCTCCATCCAGAAGGGCACAGTCCTCGGAACAGCTAAGATACTGTGATGTTAATATTTTTCTATCATAATTTTGTTATTCTACTCTATTTTGCTGCCCACTTAACTTGTTCATGTATGAACTTCATGTTGCTTCTTCCTCTTGAGCACCTTCATGATTACTTATGGTATGCCCTCTAGATGATCTTCTCTTATGCTCAATGTATGACTTACCTTATAAACTACTTCTTTGTTTGTCTTTTCTTTATAAATAAAAGAATCATTATATAAATGATGAACAGCCACAAGATTTATTTTATATATATATATATATATATATATATATATATATATATATATATATATATATATATATATATATATATATATATATATATATATGTGTGTGTGTGTGTGTGTGTGTGTGTGCGCGCACCCTTTCAACTTTTCAGTGTGCAGTTGGACAGTAACCTGTCCATTTGCCCTTTCATTCCCAACTTACTCTCACAACATCGATAACACCCAATTACACATAAGCTCACACATGGTGTGTCCTGAAAACACACAATTACACGCACTTCGGACACACTTTTTATTAACACTCAATTACACACGCGCATAAATCACTGCCAAACTGTGCACCCATGAAGGTAGAGACTGCTATGTGAAAGACCGATCATTTTCTTTTGCCACTGCCTCCACAAATGGGTAGGAATTATATAGAGGAAAACCCAGCGGACAGAATGCCACAGAAACAATTCAAACAACTTAAAGCTTATCACAAGTACAGTGTTGTGCTTCTATGTCACTTTCTTGACAGCAGATCAATATTATAATTTTTGTAAATGAGGAAGTTCTTCTTTTAATGAATATGAGAGGGATCAACTCTGTCACCCACCGTAGTAAACCAAATTAACCACTGACTTCTGATCTGAGGAGTTCCTCAGTTTTACCTGTGTCCAAATTAAAAGATGTGGCGGTCAGGTGAAAAAGGAATTCAATAAAGATCTTCAAAAACTCATTCTGACCCCACAAGCTACAGTCTGGACAACTGATATGGATCAATATTAAACAGATAAATAAAAACATGACACAACTCTGAAAATGCCACATATTGGATAGAGCAAATTCAATTCAATTCAATTCAATTCAATTCAATTCAATTCAATTCAATTCAATTCAATTCAATTCAATTCAATTCAATTCAATTCAACTCAACTTAACTTCATTCATTCATTTTCTGAACCACTCAATCCAATTCAGGGTTGCGGGGAAGCTGGAGCCTATACCAGCCGTTCGTGGGCAAAAGGCAGGGTACACCCTGGACAGTTCGCCAATCCATCGCAGGACCATCAATTCAATTCAATTCAATTCAATTCAAAATAGCTTTATTTGTATAGCACCACTTCACAACAATGTTGTCACAGGGCATTTTACATAAAAATCATACATAACCTATAATAGAAACCAACTGATTGCATCAAATAATGACTTCAATCTATGATTCGAAGTCATGCAGTGAGTATGTCTAGGCTGTATAATCAGATACTATGTTTTGTGGTCATATATATTGTGTTAAATTCGATTATTATATACAACACATTTGATACTGCTAATATTCTATCATCGGAAGAAAACTTGAAAATCACTATATTGTTATGACAAATTCAGCTTTGTTTTTAAATTCGGCTTCTTTTGTTTTCTTTGCAAATTAACAACACTTACAACAAGATGAAACTTTAAATATATTCTATTCATCAATTTGAATGCCTTTGAATTTTGATACCATCTGCTGAGATCAAATGGTGACATTAAGGATTTTTGCATTGCCAACAAAGTTTTAGTGCTTCATTTTTAACAATAACAATATTAGTAGCCCATATCATGACACCGCTAACTGAGACACAGTGAGCTGTTGTGGTGAGATCTGGAGCATTAAAGTCAAGCTGCATTTCATAAGTTTCCTTCCTCGCAAGTTGTTACCATAATGCAGACAAAACGTGAGAACAGCTCAGGTAAGGGGGTCATATCTTCCAGTGCACTGCATGCAGATACACATGACAGATAAATGTGACATCCTGGTTGTTGACTGATGCTTGTGTTTTGATCCAAATAGACCATAATGCATTTCAGACTCTTAAGACACAACGCAATTCTATAATAGCAATAAGAGTTATGCGTGTATCCATAAACTGTAGTTGTAGATAAAATCTTAAGATACATACAGCCTCTTTAGGTTTAGTATGCTTAATATCCCCCACCCCACCACCCACTACCCCCCTCCACCCCCCTCCAACAACATAAATCTTGGGGCAATGTAAAGATTGCTAAAAGATATTAATGTATTAGTGAGGTGCCATATTTAAATTCAAAGGCTGGCTGGGTTAAAAAAAAAAAAAAAAAAAAAAAGTAAGAAAGTTTTCTATCTAGTGCCTCTTCTCCTGGCAGCGGACAGAAACAAGTTCGCCCTGAATATCTGCTCCTGCGCTGCAAAAGCAGCGTGGCAAAAAATATTCAACTCTAAAATAAATGTGTCTGTATTGGGCGATTACCGGGCCACGCTTCCTGAGCCTCGCGCGTCACCTGCTCGCCGTGGCATTGACACGTCAGTCTCCCACGGCTAACGCAATGTGACAGTGTCGAGATTATAATATCTGGCCCGCATTACCGGGCATTAACGCCATTACCGCGCCCCGCCCGCTCAGGTGGGCCCACTCCGGGACCGAGAAGGAGATCAGGAAATTGAGGGAAGGCAGTGTGGAAAAGGAGGGAGAGATGACGAAGAGATGGATGAATTTGTGAAAATAGGTGATGCCTTTTAGATTCTGTGTGGGGAAAAAAAGGACAAACTAAAGCTTCAGCAACGTGGAGGAGGAATAAACATCATGCAACCAAACAGGGAAGAAATGGCTTTTCAGGAGGATGCGTTCAAGGAGCAACTGTGGTTTATTGTGTGGGTGGCAAGTAAACCGTTTACTGAATAATGATGATGAAATCTGCCATCCGCATTACCAGAGTACATGAGTTTGTATGTGTGTGTATGGGTGTGTGTGTGTGTGTGTGTGTGTGCTGTGACAGAGGAGGTGCTGCTGTGCTGTATAATAACAAAGAAAAGGGGTAAGATGGGGCAGCCCAATTGGATAAAGCTATTTTAATAATGAACAGCTGAACAAGCACCATCAGTTCACATGATTTAATATTTACACCAGGCCACGCCTGGTTTCATATTGCTTTTCTAGGGCCTTCATTTGTTTAACCCAAAGAAAACACTGCTATTCCACAGCCTTGTTGTTTTAATTAAGGAAATTAATAAATAAGAATAAATTAATGTGGCCTGCTCGCCTCCTCCTCCTCCACACCCCCATAACAGTGGCAAGCACCATCGCCTGCCTCTTTGCTTTCTCGCCTGCATGGGATGTATTTGCGCGCCATAATTAACGCTTAATAAGTAAGTGATTCATTATGATTAGCATGTGGATTCGCCGTAATGGCCCCTCTCTGTGCTAGCAATCAACCTCACTCTGTTTATCCACACATGAACCCCCTGATCCATCTCTGTCTGCGCCCCCCAATCTACATATCCGCCACTATGCTCCATTCCTCTGGTCCTGATGCTGGGCCATTTGTTGGGCTGATGGTGAAGGTCCCTATCAATCTGAGTGTCATTAGGCTGGATGAGGAGGAGGAAGGGGCGCGATTGTCATCAAAAGTGAGAACTGTCAGAAGACAAGACGATCATTTTGGAGGTGATAGATTCATTCATGGAAAAATAAAGAAGTGATGTATTTGCCAAGTGCAAGTTTGTGCAAACATAACTTTATGTATCAAGAGATCACTTGTTATCCCTCATCTAAAAAGGAATTTTGGCACAGACCCCAATGATGAGCGAGATTAATTCGTTTATGCTGTAATTTTTTGGGAAAAGGTCTAGTGGGGGAGTACTAAGGCACTCTGGCTCTTGTAATGTGATGAGAATTAATTCAGCTGAAGCCTCTTGGGGCAGTTTGCGTGTTGTTTTGAATTCAATTATGTCCCAGTGATGGACATTTTCTGTACATCTGTGACGGAAAAATCAGAGAAGTGATGAAAGTGACATCACTTTAAGCCTATCCTGCTAGATTTGTTAATGAGAAAATAATGTCAAACATTCTGAAATCATTGCAAAGCAGTTCATACTTTTGGAGTTAAGTAACTGAAAGCATAAGATGCAACCAACCCCAACACGAGATAAAACTGTTAACACCAAAGAAATGTTCTGAAAATGTCCTGATTCATAAACAAGATGGTGCAATCTCAAAATGTTGAAACACATACAAACAAATCTGGACCATCCACACTGCACTCATTTTATCAGTAAAACACTTTAAAAAAAAATGATACCTACTTTTTGTTCTTTACTCACCCGATTCATTTCTTTTATTCTTTATTAAGTCAGGAAGGTCTTGCTGATAATTTCTTCTTCCAGCCAGTTCTGGTCAAGGTGATTTTACCCAGTTTCAAAACAAAAAGATAAGCACTCAGAGAGCTCAGACCTCCGCCAAGTCATTCTAATTCTTTTCCCCAATGATTGTGGGCTTTGTTTTGGAGTTAGAAGCTCTAATGGCAAAATTATCCCTATCTCCCCATAGTAACAAATGTTTTAAAGATTTCCTGGATCCAGGCAGTGATCTCCATCACCCCCAAGATTCATCACTTATTCCACCTTGGTGGAGGTAAAAATATTTCCCAGGGTCGGATGGCATGGACCATTTATCAGCTATGTAGAATCTAATGGTACATCAAGCTGTGTTGTATGCTGGGAAGATAGCACCATGTTGTAAAATTACCAATATCCCTTCCGAACGACCCTTTTGCTTGGTTATGTTTTGTTTTGTTTTCTTCGTCTTAAAATGTCCAGATCTGGAACAGAGGGCAAGAGGTAGAGAGACAAGAAGTAGAGAGATGTCTATTTTATAAATTCAAATGCTGTGGCCTTCGCAAGTCAATAAATTAATTCAATTCAATTCAACTTTATTTATATAGCGTCAAATCACGGCAATGCCATCTCAAGACGCTTTACAGACAGAGGGGAAAACATAATGAAGGCCAATTCATAACAGCCTATATAAGGAAACCAACAGATTGAGTTGAGTCCAACTCAATCTCCCATCCTGAGCAAGCACACTGGCAACAGTGGGAAGGAAAAAAACTCCCTTTTAACAGGAAGGAAACCTCCGGCAGAACCCGGCTCAGGACAGGCAGCCATCTGCCTCTGCTGTGTGGGGGGAAGAGGACAGAAAGACAACAGACAACAGGAACTGCTACTCCCGGCCAGGGAGACCTGCTGAGACAGGAGACATACATGTTAATGATGCAACACTGTTATGGGGGGGGGGTGGTAAAAGAAAGAGATAAAGAGAAAAAGAAAGAAGCTCAGTGTATCAGGAAATGTCCCTCAGCAGTCTAAACCTATAGCAGCATAACTAAGGGATGCTAACCATCCCTAGCTATAGGACTTATCAAAAAGATAAGTCTTCAGCCTAGTCTTAAAGGTGGGGAGGGTGTCTGCTTCCCTAACACTAACTGGGAGCTTATTCCATAAGAGAGGGGCCTGATAACCAAAGGCTCTGCCTCCTGCTCGGCTCTTTGAGACTCTAGGAACCACAAGTAAGCCTGCAGTCTGCGAACGAAGTACTCTACTTGGTATATAAGGAACAATGAGGTCTTTGATATATAGTGGTGCCTGGTTGTGGAGGGCTTTATATGTAAGGAGAAGGATTTTAAATTCTATTCTAGATTCAACAGGCAGCCAATGAAGAGAGGCTAAAACTGGAGAAATATGATCTCTCATGCTGGTTCTGGTCAGGACTCTGGCTGCAGAATTCTGGATCAGCTGAAGGCTTTTCAGGGCATATTTAGGACAGCCCAGTAATAGAGAGTTACAGTAATCTAGTCTCGAAGTAACAAAAGCGTGAACCAGTTTTTCTGCATCACTCCGAGACAGAATGTCCCTAATTTAGGCTATATTACGTAAATGAAAGAAGGCTGTTTTAGTAACCTGCTTAATATGTGGGCCAAAGGACAGGTCAGGGTCAAATATTACTCCAAGGTTTCTCACTGTAGCACTGGAAGCTAAAGTAATGCCATCCAGGTTCATTACAAAACCGGAAAATTTAGCTCTGAGTTTTTCAGATCCAACGAGAATTACTTCAGTCTTATCTGAGTTTAAGAGGAGAAAATTTCTAGACATCCAAGTCTTTATGTCTATGAGACAATTTTGTAGCCTATTGGGCTGATTTGTTTCATCTGGTTTAAAGGATAAGTATAGTTGAGTATCATCTGCATAACAATGAAAGTTTATTCCATGCTGTCTAATAATTTTGCCTAAAGGGAGCATATATAGTGTGAAGAGTATTGGTCCAAGTACAGAACCTTGAGGAACTCCATGACTTACTGTAGTTTGGGAGGAGGACTTGTCATTTACATGAACAAACTGAAGTCTATCAGATAAATATGATTTAAACCAGCTTAACGCTGTACCTGTAATTCCAATCACCTGTTCTAGTCTTTGTAACAGAATGTTATGATCGACTGTATCAAATGCAGTCGATCATAACATTCGACCTCATAACATTAATGAGGAAGATGAGTTTAAATCTTTAAAATCAAGAGGAATATTCTTGTTTACTTGTGGCAGACACATGTTTAGCATTGATTATGGGGAGAAATGGATTGAGACGTAATTTTAAAGTTTGATCCTACGCTTGGAGCTTCTAAAAGACAACTTTAGAGAAAATGAGAATAAAATAAGATATCTAAACAAAAGCAATACACAATGTACTTCATACACACCTTCATACACATGGCTAAAAGTAAAAACGAGAGGCTTATAGACCACCTCATTGCTGTACAAAAATGAGGATGTTGCCAATGCAAATGTGTTTCATGGGTTTGCCGCATAGACTGTAAATAAAGAGATGGACGGAGCCTTTGTGACATCACCCATAGGTTTCTGAAGAGCTGAATTGAAGCTCGGTGGGCGGTTCCTACCGTTGCCATGTTGGCAGTGTCATGCGTGTTGTCTCACCCGGAAAAAACAAATATGGGTAAAGAGGTGGAGCTGAGAGGGGAGCCATGAGCGTCATGGCAGATGATTGACATCGAGCGAACTCCGAGCTTTCTGGAGCTAAAAGCTAACCAAGCTAACCCCGAGATAACGGGAACTAACCAGCTAACAGATGTAAATGGGCTAAAGCTAAGTCACGTTAATAACCGGATAAAAACCGCGGTTGTTCTACGTTCTTCTGACTTGAAGCCGGAGATTGATACCTGTCAATCAAAAGGACACGCCCCTAAATATGCCGAACTCGGAGATTAAATTACTTTTAAACGGGTGAGTTAGAAAAAATTCACTCCCCCCCACAGTTGTCATGAAGGTAAACCTGACCTATAAGCCGAAAATGGATTTTTGAACCAGGCTGTAAATATGTTTATTTCTGCCATGAAGTTGGCCTTTTTCAACGTGGGAGTCTATGGGGATTTGCTCTGTTTTGCAGCCCCTAGCGGATGAAGGGGGAACTGCAATTTTATGCACTTCTGCATAGGTTTCACTTTTAACCGCCGGAGGTTGATGCTTGGTTTGCCGTCAAGTCTATGGAGAAAAGCTTACACTCAAAACAAGACACTTCTTACAGTGCTGAACTACGTAACACTGCATACCTATTATGTTTACATAGCAACTTCAAAGAGATTTATAGAAAGGAATGTTTTAAGCTTATGACATTATACAGTGGGGCTCCAAAGTTTTGGCACCCCTTGTAAAAATTTATTTTAATGTGCCAAAAAGAAACTAACAAAAGATGGAACATCTCCAAAAGGCGTCAAATTACAGATTAGACATTCTTATAACACGTCAAAAAAAGTTACATCTTATTTCCATCATTTTAACTTTTAAAATAGCAGAAAACAAAAAATGGCCTCTGCAAAAGAGACAAATCAGCAGGATAATGTTCCTGTAGTTTTCAGTGAGGAGGAAAGTCCTCCTAGTCTGTGCTAAACCTGGTGGCTTGACACAGAAGACCTCTGATCGCTTCCAGTTTCCTGCACCATGACCGCAATCATTAATATTAACAAAGTAACTCAAACCTTGATGGGTCAATTCAATGCTTAAAGAAAGCTGAACCACAGTGGTGTCAAATAAATGATTTGGCTTCTGCAGAACTGATTTGAAAAGCTTTTGCAAGTGGCTTGTCGATGATATACTGACAAACAGGTTGACATACTAGTGAGTGTTTTCAGGAGGACAGTTGCTGTAGAGCGATTAGGAAGCCTTGCCTCTTTCTGAATATCCTCTCCTTTAATTAGAGACCCTGTGAAGTAATTATAGACATCACACGGCTGCTTGTGCGCAAACACACAGGAGTGCTGTCCATTCACACATATACACACACAAACAACCTCTCAGCCAACTTTTTGGACATTAACTGAAGATCCACTCAGGGACCTTCCTTAGCAACGTCTGCTTTTGACAGCATCTTGCTTGAGCCATTTTAGTCTTTGAGAAAGCGTTGCACTTTCCCCCAGCTGTCTCTCCCTCCCCCTCCACACCTCCTAGAATGTTCATTGCCCAGAAAATAATTTCTCTAGTCATTTCAGCGCCTTTGTGAGCGGCAATCAATTTCTCTTCTCTTCATGATGCTCCCGCGTGTGGGCACAGAAGTTTGACCTTCTCTAAAAGATCTATCAATTTATCCGTCCATCCTGCAACCTATCCATTAATGTTTTCATCTTCCACTGTTGTTTTTTTCCCTCCTTCCTTCTGGCTGTAGACTGTTGGGTGGTAAAATGACTTTAAGCTCATGTGCTCATCAGCACCTCGCAGGTGTCTGTTTGTGCAATTATTCCGCAGTCTTAGAGCTGGACCGAAATCAGCCATTGGAGAAAATGATGGTAATTTTGACTGAGGAGAATATGCACTTGAGACAAAAGGAAGGGAAGACCATTTGCGGCGTGGTGCCGATGGCAAACCCAGGGAGGGGAGAGGGTCGGGCTAAGGCTAAATGACATATCACATTACCAGCAAAGGGGTCACCCAATTTCTTCCAATTTACTTCCAGCATTTTTGTGGCAACAGCTCTGTTAAAAACTTACATTTCGTTTATACGTTGGTTATTCAGTCTTTTTTTTTCACATTCCCACAAATGAATTTAATATACTGTTAAAACTTTAAAATCAAGCATTTTGGTGCACAATTATTTATTGAAAAATCAATTTACTCTGCAATTTGCTGCTACACATACACAAAAACTCACACTTTACTAATATTGATATTGAAGTCAGCAAATACAAGCATCTATTAATATAACTGCTTCACGAATGGCTTCTTGCTGGGGACACATTTCAGTTTAGACATACTGATAAAACCATCAGTAGATGCATATTGGAGAAAGCTGACAATGTAAGGATCGTCTTCTGAAAGTAATCATGAGCCCACAAACTAATACCAGTTGGGTAAATGCTAATGACTCTTTCATGTCTTTCTGCCTGGAACATAATGCCAGAGAACAAGGCCTTTTAGAAAAGATAAAAGGTTTACACCCAAAATCTGACTGACTTTCAGACTGACAATTGTGCTACTCAAGAATTCATTTAAAAACAGATGTAATCATATTGAGAAGATATTAATAAGCGTTTATGTGTTGTTGCTGTAGCTAAGAAAAACTTCTCTCTACGGGCCTATTCTGTTGGATCCTCTGTATCTCAGATACCCCCCCACGTCACCTCCATCTACCAAAAACCTTTCTATTCTCATCACTCTCCCTCACTCGTTTTCTCTTTCCCTCATTCACACTCCCCACTCTGTCCCTTCCAATCTCTCTCCTCCTCTCGCACCCCCTTTCTCTGGCTCACAGGACAGTATTATATATTCCAGTCTCATGCTTTGCATGATTTGGGCAATAGATGAAGCCATATCCCTCTCTCCTCTTCGGGCTCTCCCCTCCCTCTCACTCTCGCCTTGTTGTTTAATGTTTCAATTTGGAGGAAGCAAACATTCAATCAGACAGATTAACTGTTTAATGCATGTCATCAGTCAAACTGTCTACGAGAGGGGGGCCCCTCAGCCTGGTGCAGCCTCTCCCCCCACCCTGACTGCTGCAACGTCCTTCTCACTCCCCTGCTCTCCTCGCACACACTGTCTACTCTCATATAAACAGGCCCATCCAAGCTCGAGCCCAGACGCAGGGGCGTAAGCACACACATGCATGCACACAAAAAGAAATACACGCATTTACTCATGTATTTATACACACGTATCTTCAGACACAAACATATACATAAAACATACACTGGCAATTACACAGGAGTCACTGCACAGCCTAACGGCCATGCACGCTCATATTCTTAGACAGCTGTGTATGTATGCATGAGAAACCTCTTTATACAAAGCAGAGAATGCATCAGGACATCTGCAGCCTAAATAGAAAATGCACGTGTTTCTAAGGTACGTAGATTACACGAGACATTCCATGTAATTCCAATGCTGATGTGCTAAAGGACACATCCACTGATTCACTTACAATTGTGAAACTGTTTTACACAATTAAGTCATGCTCGCTTAACAGACAATAAACATGCTCACACACGCACACACTTTCGCTACACCCCCCCCAACCCCCTTCTCACACTCACATACACACATCCCACAGGCCAGTGGATAGGGAAATCAAAGTGACAGAGAGGTAGAGCAAGGGGGAGTGAGAGATTAGAGGAAATGAAAAGAGTAAAGAGGAAAGAGGGGAAGAGGGAATGGGAGGCCGAGCATGTTGCAGATGGGGTAGACTGTAAAATAGGGAGTGATGCCCACATGGTTTATAAATTATTCTATTTGTGGAGAAGAATACGTCAACCCAAAACATGATTTAAGACGTCACATATGCATAGTACTTTTTATCTGACAGCGCCGTATGATTACACAGAACCAGGTAAAACAGAGAAATAAATAAAAGAAGACAGGAGCATGTATTTATCACCGTGTTGAGTCAGATCTTCTTTTAATAACACCCATGATGAAATGCCGTACCGCTGAAGTCAAAATGTTGTCGTTGCTGAACAGTTTGAGGGCTGGACTCTTTTAACTTGAGAGTCATTTTGCTAAATGTGGTTTGGTAATGTTTGCTAAAAAAAAAAAAAGGACTCTCCTGAAAATTTCCCATCTGGGTGTTTCTTCAAAAGCTCAAAAAATCTTGTCCCATTCCCTTCACAAGACGTGCTAGTTACCCTGCTCATGCAGGTTGAAGCGTCACAATGTAAAGCTGGTTTTTTAATACAAACTGTCCCATCTTCCCTTTAACCATGAGTCGTAGATTGCGTAGGATAAATGATTTCCAAGTTGAATTGACATTTTTTAATGTATCAAAAATGCATTGTCCACGAGACAATTATCCACTTAATCTTGACAGTCTGCACAATTATTTGTAGCATTTCTCTGCTTGTAAAATTGTAACAGTTTTTGTAGCTCTGGTGATCAATTATGTCAACAGACAGTAGTTTATAGAAGTTTTTCTGGGCCTATAAAGTGATTTTAATGACAGAATTTATTCTGTTTCTAACGCAATGTCACCTGAAAACTTGAAAAAGATGTTATTTGATCTTCTGCATACAAACATAGATATCTGCAGATGCTCTAATTCTTGTAGTGATATGATTTACAGCCGGTGATGCCATTTCCTAATTGTTTGTGTTTAAAATGAAAAACATTAGTCTTACATTGAACTAATATTGTGTTGAACTCTCTTTCCATTTTTACTTCTAAAAAAGCTCAGTCTCACTCAGATGCTCATTTTGAGGGGATGCCTAAACCCTTTTATTGGTTCTACCCCTACTTATTGATATTCTTTTCTTTTAGGGATCAAGAAGAAGTGACTGTTCAAATGGTCCCCACAGCCTCACGTGAATGGCTACATGACGACTACTTCTTGATCCCTAAAAGACAAAGAGACACATCATCCCCAAAAAGCAGATGAAAATGAGAATGGGCTTTTATACCCAGTCATGTTACCTAAATTAAAATAAAATTGACTCTTAGTATTTGTATTTATCAATATATTTAACAACTTTAACAACAATTATTTAAGAATTTAACAGATTTAAATTCTTTCCTGTCTTTCCTGTCATCTCCATCCCAACCAGTCGAGGCAGATGGCTGCCCTCCCTGAGCCGGGTTCTGTTGGAGGTTTTCTTCCTGTTAAAGGGGAGTTTTTCCTTCCCACTGTCGCCGCATCTGCTCAGGATGGGGGATTGGATCCAAGTCATGACTCGATGCAATCACTTGGTTTCTATTATTGGATATGTATGAATTGGCTCGGAATGATGTGTATGTTGATTCGTGTATGTAAAGTGTCCTGTGACAACATTGTTGTGAAGTGGCGCTATACAAATAAAGTTGAACTTACTCTGACAACACTGACTAATTACAGACTAATTAAATTTGAGGTTGAGTGTTTTCTCAAGAACGGGAGGTTGGCTATCATTTCACACACACTACCATGATCAACACTGCACACATACACACTGTCATCTGTTGCTAATTTACAAAGGTCCCTTTTCTTCTTCTGCTGCTGGCCTCAAATTGTCCATATCATTTAACAAAAGTCTGAACAATGCTCAATTAAAAGCTTTTAAAAATGCAAATAATTAATATCTTTAAATAAATCTCACTTTGTTTTTATAAAAAGAGATGTGTAATTATTTCGGTCAGCCAAATACAGCATGCACTTGTTATAAGCAGGGCTTGAGTGGTTGTTCTTCAGTCTGAATGGTTGAAGCCCAGATTTCCCAGTTGACATATTTAAAAGTACTTGGACCACCCAGTACTTGAACATCTCAAATAGCAAATTGTTCTGGATAAAGATGTCTGCTAAGAAGGATCAGTAATCCGTAAAATACATATTCAAATTGAGAAAGACTAGACTTGTGATGATAATCTTAGCACAGATAAAGTTAATACAGCTGCTTTCGCTGTTACTTATGATACTACAGTATTTTACTGACCTGCAGTGTGTCGTGTGAGAATGTATTGACTTTTAAATTTCAATGTAAAAATTTTTGGAACCTCTTGTTATAAGGATGTGTTACTGTTTCTGTAGAAATACAGAGACAGACAAAAACTTTTACAGGTAGTCTACAGACTTAACAGTCACTGTAGGATGTGTATTATCAGCATCTGTATTGTGTGCAAAGATGGAACTGCATTACAAGACAGTAAAATTCTGAGTTAGGTTATGGGATTTTATAGGGTAGTCTTCATGTTATGCTGTGGATGACCCTCTTAATAAACTCATATATTGTCAAGCTTTATGTGAATAATAAATAATCAGACAGTGTAACATTTGCAAAAGCTCACAGACCAGATGTTTTACACTGCCTCCCTCTGCCATTTCCCTCCCCATCCTTCCTTGTTTTACTCTCTTTTATATTCATTTTTATTTTATCTCCTAGTGCCGTCGAGCATCTAGTGCATCTTTCTCTCTCTCTCCGTGACTGACCACAGCGCAGAGGGTGGCCAAACCTGGTAAGTATTGACAGGGAGCTCCAGTGACACGGAGAGAGCCAGTCAATGCCCAGACACCCGGGGCAGGGGTCAATGACAAAAGGTAGCCTGCCTGGAAGAGGGGAGCTACGAAACGATGGAGGGAAAAGACTGAAACGGTTGATAGATGGGGAGGCATGAGATATGTGGCAAGATAAAATAACTTACAGGCAAGAGATATCCAAGGTGAAAGAAAAAGACAAAAGAAAAAGGAGGACATGCCTAACAGAGAGAGGAGATGCAGCTTATGTCTTATAGATGGCATCCAACGAACCAATCATGACAGTATCTAACAATGGTTTGGATATTAGGAGATTGGAATTCAATGAATGATAATGCCAAAAAGGCCAAAGTCACTGAAATCATGACTGAAAAAGCTAAAAATAGTTTGAGAATTTTGAGAAGGAATCAGAGGCACGGAACAAGCGAGACTCACACGGACATTCCTGGGAGAGCACGGATGGGACAAGGAAGATAGGATGCTAAACTAGTATCAACACACCTGTACCAGCACACACACACAAACACACACATGGTGTGTATCGACACACAGAAAGAGTGTCAGTATGTATTGAACGGCGGGCAGTAAGTGCCGCCCATTCCCTCCTCTGTTGCTCCTTCTCTCTATCGGATATCAGTCCTTTCTCCTCTAATCATTTCCTTCCTTTTGGCTCTCTCTTCTTTCTAATACAATTATCCCTCATTCGTCCTTTCCTTTCCCTTTCCTTATCTCTCTCTCTCTCTCGCTCTCTCTCTATACTACTTCCAACTTCATCTTTGTGGGGCTCTATCTTCGATAGTACAACTTCTTTTGTTTCTCTTTCCTCTTTATTCTTCACCCTTACAGTCACTCAAGCTAACAACACTTTGTCTACAGCTGTCAGTTAAACTTACTGCTCCTCCTCCCACCTGGATCTGTCCTTTGGTTTCATCTTAAGTGATCAGTGTCCCGTACCCACTGTGTGTGACAACAAGATTCTCATTAATCAGTATCAATCTGCATATGTGAGACAATTCTTCTCCAGGCAGCTTCAGTATGGCTGAAAGAAGCATACGCTTTATTTGTGAAGAAATACATGGGTTAGGAAAATAAGCACTGATTTATCATGAAAGATTTAAGAGAAAATAGAAAAAGGGTGTACGCTTTCTTGAAGATACTCTGTCAGTCTTTTTAAAGATATTTTAATACGTTCTTCATATCCACATCTCTGAAACAACCGTTGCTATTTATCGACTAAGTCTGAATTTAATATCAAAGACTTTTCCTCATTTTGGAGTTTTGTTGACTGAAACTTTTTTCACAAATATTTTGTCTTATTTTGAGCTGATAGATGCCTGAAAACACACAGATCAAAGTGCTAATTGCCAGACCTGTTTTATGACTGAGGATTGCTGCTAATTGGCATTGTACCTGGCATGATTGCTGCAATGTTTTTCCATTCTGAGTAAGTTATTTAAAGATGCTTTGTCTGCTCCATAATTAGTTTATGCTACTTTGTCTTTGGTGTCTTGCAGTTTGTCTGCTCAAAAGAAAAGTCAATCACGTTGGGAATATAACTATAGATAATGGCTTTAGAAAACATTTTATATGCTATCAAGCAACAGCACGGTGTGCACTTTTCACCCATAAATTCAGATCACGAAACAGGGGCATAATAACAACAGGGAAAACTATACACTGAGTATGATGGAGAAAGAGCATTTTCTGTTCAATACACATTAATAGAAACCCTTTTCCTTGCCCTCAGGCCATGATCCTGTTAACTCTTTCCACTCACTGTTTAGTCTGCAGGTTATTTTTGTGTAAAGTGATGTTTCTGCAGGCCACATCATTTCATCTTTACAGGAGGAGAAAACACCTGTAACAGTGGGAACAAGTGGAGAGCTCCTTTTTCTCACCAAACCATCTTCAAGATGCAATGGCTTTATTGATATATAGGGGGGGGGGGGAATCAAGTTATTAATACAAAGAAATTTTTGCAAACAAAATTTCTTTCGGTTTCATTGATTAAACAAAACAAACAAACAAAAAAAAACAGAGACAGAATAGATGTTAGTCTTCATGAACTGTGTCGTGCACTGTGTTTAGAAGTACCAGCCAAAAACGGCTATTATGAGTTTCCCAGTATCTCTTGACGCGCTGTATAGAAAATGTTCTCCTCTGACACCCTCTCCTCCTGCAGAGTTATTAGCTTGATGTTCCGTTCTGCTCTGCAACACCTCATTTCTCCTGTTAGGTGTAAAACAAGACAGATAAGGGTTCAAGCGAGGAGGGGGAGGGCGGTATTTCACATCGTGCGCCTTGGCAGACAACCACCTTTCCTCGCAAATTTGTGAGCCTCACTTCCTGCATGCACCGCGCCTGGCGTTCTGCCGGAAACAGATGGTTCCCGGAATGTCCTCGAGCAGACTTCTGAAGGAGCTGTGAGGAGCCCGAGAGGCGCGTGAAGGAGGGGAGGGCGCGCGTCGTATCCCCCGACCAACTTAACTTCATCTGCCTCCCCCTGCAGCTCTCTGCCTTTCGATTAGACTGCTTGATACGAGCTAAATATAGTTGTAAAGTCAAGCAGCAGGGCGCGTTGTTTTCAGCTACATAAACTTCATTTTACTGTGGTTTTAGGTTTCCAGATAAAGCGCGTGCACCTTACAGGACCTTACAACACCATGCGGTGCAATCACGTGAACAGATTTTGGGGAAAGTAGCTAAATAACCAACATACCCATTTGTTTAATTCCAGCTTTTATCTTCCTACAAGACTTAAACTTAATGTTGAAGTAGCCTAAGAGGTTTTTTAACCTCTTTTTAAAAGCGTTAAATAAGACACTAACTAGGCAAATGAAGGAAAACGATGTATGCTAAGTAGTTAGTTATTCGCTTTTACGCGGGACACGTAATTTTTCAACCACAGTCACCGTCAACTTTGTTTCTACTTTAACTTACACATCCATCATACATAATCATTTATCATTAGGCCTATTATTAATAATATTTCCACAGAATTAAAGGTAACAGGTTAAGAGGAGACAGAGCTGGATACAAAAAGTGGTGACAGATAATCCTACAAATGTCGCAATCCCTAAATTTACAGCCGGCTTTGCATAATTATGTTTCACTGTTTCATGGTGAGACCCTTCTTATTTACTCCTCAGCGGGGCCCAGATAAGGTTTTTACCAGACTTTCAATTCACTATTACAACCCTGATTTTATCAGCTGTACTCTGTGCTGACACACACACAAACATCCTCTGAGGCGCGGAGTCAAGGTTTCCAGTTGTGTGCTTGTTTAAGAGGTCGTTGATATGACAAAGCTCGGGAACCCCCCCCAGGCTAAACGATATGACCTCTTCAGGATGAGTTGTGGTTTCCTGTTAGTTGTCGAGTGACAGTTTATCGGATATAATAGCCTAACCCCTTAAAAACTGTCGTGGTTTGTGCACACTTAGAGCCTGTAAAACTCAAGAGTAATATATGACAGAGAAGAGAAAACATGGAATAAGTGCTGACTTTTAGCTTCAGTACCTTGGACAGCGAATAGCATGAGGGAAGGGGAGTGTATTCAGCACCATGGACAGACACACAAATGGCCTTCAGCAACAGCATGCTTATGACAACATTAATACTGAATCTGTGGCTGTGTGCATAATAACGATGATAATTTCATTTACAGCATTGGCAAAATGTGAAATAAGATCACAGCTAATAGACCCTGGCCTGTATTTGAGAACCTAATAGCCTGAAAAGTATCCATCCCAATTAGCCTGCTGTAATACTCGGCTCATCCCTGTCTTACGCCCCACTTGTCCTACACCCGATACTTTGATCCAGACTTCGCAACACCTGATGATCCGACCCTTTGTTACACAGCACGCCGGGGCTAATCTCACTGACCCGGCGCAACCTTGACCACCCACTCCCCCGGTCTTCTGCTTGGCTCAACGCTGCCCCGGACGCAAAACGCTTCCCGGGAGAGACAAAAGGAGTTCGCTTGATCGTTTCATCAAACACGTCCCCGCTGCCAGCGCGCGACCTCCCACTCGTCCCAACAGCGAGGATGAGAGAGGGAAGTCGATGCAACAGCGCCAAACAAAGTCAATGATCCATAAACAGGAGCCAATAGGCGAGTGGGTAATGAGGGACTTCGTTTGAACTTTATGTAAACAGTAAGCAGCAAACATTTGGCTTGGCGGGAAGCGAGGTGGACACTAAAGCTATAACCTTGATGGATAGACAGCTTAAGCGTGATATGAACAGATGTTGAGTCTGTCGGATATGGCTGTTAGTGTCACTGTTTTTCTCCGCTGCTTACAGATGCAAAAAACTAAACAATATATGAAACTGAAAAAAAAAAAACAAGTTTAGAGCAGATATTAACTTTCTGTCCAAAGCAATAAACTATAAATGCACACACACACACAAACACTTGAACTCAAACACAAAGAGAAAGAGAGCAGAGAATCACCTTTCACCGCCCCTTCCTCCTCCCTCTATCTCTCGTTTTCACCCCCTCCACCCTCTCTCTTTCTCTCTGGAAAAAAAAAAAACCGGCAAGGAGGTGCGACTCGCAGGGCCGCACATAGCTGATCAATATTCGATTTAGTTGCTAATTTAGGGCCTTTCTATAGCTGTCATCCTGTGATGTATGAGTCCTAACCCGAGGTCGCCGCGGAAAAGAAGAAGAAGAAAAAAAAAAAATCAAACACCAGTCAACTTTTCACTTAACAATAGAGAGACTTGAATATTATTTATGGGCGAAAGACCCACTTTATGGGTGAATTGCTCCTATTGCTGGTGGGATGATGAAGCGCCTTGTAAGTACATGCCACACAGGCTCTGACACCGGCGTAAACAGACGTGCAGGCAGGGGGAGAAACATGTAAACACACGGGGAGGCACGCTGCTTTTAAAAGAGGCGCAAAGAAGGGAAATATTCATATCAGCACACGTCAATATCTCCGTCTCCTGGAGTTTGCAGCGCACTTTGAGGCGCGCATTGTGATTAATGGCGTTTTGTGATAAAGAGATCTCTTCCACCCAACACCTGCCTGCTCATACTGACACAAAAGATGACTGTCATGCGGACTAATATTATGCATTATACAACTAATTGTTTTTGCACGTTGCTTTACGTTCCCATCAAATCTGAACGCTGCTGCTTTATTTCGCCACTTAATGTCTTCCAGATCGATCACTGCGCTAAGGATGTTATCAATAATTTGAAAGCTTGATTAACTTCAACGTTTCCATAACAATCCCACCACGTTTATCCTCTCTTGAATTTTTAATTAACGCTTGCTTAATTAGTTCTAGATCGTTTGGGAGTGAGATACTTTGTTTTAAGGAGGAGGGGGGGGGGGGGGGGGGGGGAAGGAAATTAACATAAAAATCTCTGCTGATAAATTGATATATTATCAGGAAAGAAATGTTGTAGGAATTTTCTAAGCGGAACGAGTCATAAACAGACATCCATCAAGATGAGACAATGTATAATTCTTTGGCAGTATAATTTAATTATTTAATGACTATACTATTCTAATTTCTGCTTATAATGAGGGCGTAAATTCTTTCTGCCTGAATCTTTCAAAGACAATCAAACGATTTATAACATGCAGCATGAACAGGAAACCAATTTCCTCAGGTGACAAACTATTCTGAGGAACATTCAGCCGGAAAGCTACATGCATGCTGCATTTCATGCATATGCATATTGTGGGCCTTGAACTCGCTCAAACCATCATAATGTGATTTAATCAAATAGCATTGTTCCTTTTTGGGAGGGAAACAAATTTCTACAAAGAAAACAAAAACTGTAAAATCTGATTACTATCATTTCTGTGCATTTGTGTGGCAATTGATCCTTAAATACAAGTAGTAGGCTGGCATGTAAACGGCTGAATAAATAAAAGGCATTTTAATTAGAGTGATTAGTTAAAGAATCAATGAGCTGGCACTAGCAGAGCTCACATGGAGACCGGCGATCAGCTAATGGAGTAGTAGAAGACTGAAGTAAGCTTTTAGACCCTGCCTTAATCCCTTCACTGGTTCCTGCAGGTGTAAAATCCAAACTTTGGAAAGTTAGCAATGCTGTAAAAAGTCAGTTAAGTGCACAGCAAAACAACCAATAAACATTATACCTGAGTGGCTGGAGCTCTTCACCTGTAATTCCTTCTCTGCTGTCTGTGTGAAGTGGTTGTTTGGGGAAACATATGTGGACGGTCACTGAATTCTGATTTTTAATTCATTTATTTTACAGATCATAGTCACAGAGTCAGCGTGTTTAGGAGTCTCTTTGCATATAAACCATATGAAGGGTGCGAGTGTGTGTGTGTTGGTTTCTTCCAGCTGCCATTCAGCATCCATGTTGTTTGGTTGAAAGCGAGAGAGTGATTTCCCCAGACCCGGCTCTCTGGGGATGCCTGGCTCCCTCTGCCATCTCCCTGCAACCCCACCAGTTAAACGGACAGGTCATTGATACAAACATACACACACAAACACACCCTGCCTGCCTTTCAATCTCCTCTCCTTAGATGGGCCCCTACTGCCACATAAAGGCCACATTTCCCTGGTCATTACTGGTGAGTCACAGTGAATCTCTCACCTCTCTGTATACACAATAATCAGATCAAACTTGGAATTACTATCATTCCACATACTGCAGGCGGCAAGTCATATATGGATGCAACCTCTTGAAAAATAGCCTTTACCGCCAGTGAGAATTGTAATCGTAAATCTGATTCCACCCCTCAACCACATGCTCTAATGAGAAGCGAGCATTGTTTAAATGACTCAAATAAAATTGATGCCAATTCACCAAGCATGAATGACAGTTCATATGAAGACGTGTGCTGGGAATGAGATATGGCGGTATTTTGCTTGTCTGTGTCATGCACACACACGCGTGAATGGTGGTCGCCCCTGAATGGGGGCGTTTAACAGTGGTATTAATATTCTTCATGATCTATGAGCTCGTCTGGTGTCAGTCAGCCATTAGCGAGCCAGTCTCTCTGTGTTCTCCACACCTCGTTTCCTCCCCCTCGCCCGTGTCAGCCCCCTAAAATAATTGTGTGTTAATGGGTGAGGTTGGGGTGGGCATGAGGGGGGATTAGAGTCCAGGGAGAGAGGGATTATCAAGAGATAGGTCATTGTTAACAGGGGAGATGATTAGCTGCGATGTCTGACCCTTGCTACAGAAACAGTAGAAATGAGATAATAATTAGGGATTAAATGTTGTCAAAAAAGATTGGGAAAAATGCAGAAAATATAAAAGAGGCAAAGAAGATCTGCGTGTGATAATGAAAGGGTAAGAGGTAATAGCTGGCCTGTATTCCTGTGAGATGTGGAGATTCAAAAAGCAGGTATGGTAGCCTAAAGCCATTTACAGCTCCTAATCTGGGTGGAATGAGCCATGAGAGGAAGAAGGAACTAAAGTACACTGACTAACAGGTCTCCCCTGACCCGTCTCCAACTCCCACTCTCCCACGTCTACTTTTCCTCTTCTTCATTTCCTTTCCCGTTTCAAACCTCTCTTTTCACCAATTCCATCTGCAAAACAAAGTCGTCTGGCATTGACGGGACCCGAGAGGCGGTCAGCGAGGAAAGGTGGAAGTCACCCCCAGCTGAGAGGAAGAGGTAAGAAAGGGAATAAAGCAGAGGGAGAGAAAAGAGAGAGGGGGAGTGAGGAGACTGGAGCGTTTCTAATTTAAATAAACCCTTTAGTAGACTAAAACTGGCAGCGAGCTTCCCCTTTGCTCAGAAGGAAAGGAGCCAAAAGGAAAAGGGGAAGAGAGAGGGGCAAAAGGAAAGGAGAGATAGATGGATAGATGGATGAAGAGATGTCTCTATGCAGGTTTGCTTATCCACATGGGAGAGACAGTGGCTAAAAGACAGACTATGGAGGAATATAGAGATGGAAGTGGTATAAGATTGGGAGCTAGTTAGAGGAAAAAGAGAGAGGATACAAATAATGGGGATAAAAAAAACTGACAAGATACACAGGTTAAGGGAGGGGAGAATAGGAAAGAGCTGTGAAAGTTAGGTCATGGAGAATTGTGTGTGTGAATAGATGTGTGATCCATCTGCTTAGAAGAGCTCAGCCATTCGCCACCTAGAAAAAGAGAGAAAGAAAGTAAAACAGGGCCTCTTAGCAGTGGGTCCGATCAGTCTCATCTCATCAAAACTTAGCTGAAGTTCTTTGGATGGTTCCCAGTTCCAATCTACCCAAGCCGCCACAGCCTTCTCCGTCACACTGTCTCCCCCTGTCTGTCCCTTTGGCTCGTCACAGCAGTGGCCTGCTCACTGGGCTATGCACTCCTAATGGGCTGCTGTGGTGAGAGGAGCTGCAGCAATGCTGGCTTTAATATCAAAAGTCTCAGCAGTGAACATCAGAGGATGCCAGATTTGTTTGTCTCCTGTTTTTGATGCTGTATTGGAAAGCGGTGACAAGAGGCAAACTAAAGTACTGACCAAAAACAGGGTTAAAAAAAAACAAAAAACAGAACTATTTTGACAACATTTTTATCAGAGATCTGATCAAATGAAATAAAAGAGAGATAGACAATACATAAAAGATCTTTTTAAGGTGAAAAATGGACATTTCAAAATACCTAGTTTTTGTTTATAATTTGCCCGGTGTTGTCTGAAGGTCACCTAAAGCCCTTTTTATTTTCCACAACATCACTTATCATGATGTTTGATTAAGCACCACGCTCATATGCATATAGACTAGTTATTACAAGTATATGACATAGTCAACAAAAAGAATCAAGACTTGACGTGAATGTTGACAATAAATGACAAGACGCAATTACACAGTCCCTGGATTAAAGGTGTGTGCGTAAAGGCGCGACATGCACGTTGTGTATAAGCCCACAGGTAGGAGCAACGTATACAGGATAGATGGAGAGACAGGGGAGAAAGAGGGGGAGAGATTCCCGACCCCCTCCTTCAAACATACACAGAGAACTGGCTCCGGCTCCAGCTTCGCTGGAGTGGAGAACCATAAATCTTCATATAGCGGCTGTTTTGATTAATGCAGCCGAGTCGAGCTAGGGGGCTGGACCTATCCCATTACAGCCTAATGGAAGATGGAGCGGCGCTGTCTCCACCACTAGGCCCCTGTCATTTGTTCCACTTTGCAGTCCATTTGGCCGAGAGACTACAAGCCACTCCATCAAAAATATTTTCAGAGTTAATTTCCGCCCGCTTAATTCGCCTTGATTCGGATTGCGTATCGAATGGCAGGATCGATTTTCGCCTGGCGTCTAAATTAAATAAAAGAGAGGGGGGTATACTTTAAGTCTGCGTTTTCTTTCTTTTCTCTTTTCCATTCCATTCTTCCACCGCTTTTCAAGCCATTCTTTACCATGGGCGGCTCATTCTTCTTTTTACGATGCATGTCATTTCCTTCTGTTCTCAGATTTTGATAGACCCGTGTTTGCAGAGGAGGAGGCACAGATCTGACTGTAGTTACTGATGAAGGGACACCTATTGAAAGATGAGTTCAGGTGCATGGATTTATGGATATGCCATACAGGGGAAATACATTTTATGGCAGAAAGAAGACAGAAAGAAAGAGAGAAGTCCTATATCATCACAAAGCAGTGACATCTCTACAATGTGTAGATCCTGGAGAAGATTTGGAAAACACATAGTGAAGAAGAATTGGACGAGCCTACATGGGAAAAGTGGGGTAAATTAGGGGCATCGGAGTATGGAGGGGGTGAAAAATAATAGGGGGGCAAAGTATCAAAAAAGAAATGAAAAGAGGCAAAAAGCACAGTGACAAATTGGTCGAGTGTGTCGCGAATTCCCTTTTAGATTTAAAGCCGCGTGTAGCCTATCGTCATATCTTTCCAGAGTAATTTATTTTCTCATTTCTCTCCCTCTCCCCTCACTACCCTTCTCCCTCTCTGTGTGAATTTATCTGGTAGTCACGTGGATAGAGGAGAAAGGGGGAGAAAGTCAATAAAAGTCTCTGGCGACAACTGTTTCCCCCATCGGTCTCTCGTCTCCTTCTTGCATTATCTCTTTTGTTTTGCCTTGTATTTGCTTATTCAATGAAGCTGCTTTGCTCCTCCCCATTTCCTCCTCCTTCAGCTGTGTTTCCTGTTTCGCATCCTCTCTCATATCATAGGACTACAAGCCTATACCTGCTCCTCTCCAGGGAAGCTTATTGATTTTATTCTTCCACTAACAGCAAGCCCCACACTTTGAAATTACAAAATCAGGAAGCTGTTGGATCCATCTCTTGTATCCACCACAGAAATGTTTCGATAAGCATCGGAAAGTTCTCAGAGGCTTCCCAAGTTGAAGGCCGGTGAGCTTTACCTTGGAAAAAATTAAACCACTTGTAGAGTGCTCAGATCAACAAAAGAATTAAAGTGAGCCAGTTTGATTTTTATTGTACTTGGACAAATCTCTGAAAGCATCTGCCGCCCTAATGGGCATACAAGACAATAAAAGAAGCAGGGAATTAGGAAGAGGAGGATTGCACATCATGTGTGCATGTGAAGAATAAATCCTAAAAGCAGGGCTCCAGGGCTGAAATTCCAATCCACACACCACGCGTTCAACATAATGTGGAAAAGGGTAAAGCACGATGCCTGTATAAAAAATATGGTCACAACGGCAATGTTTTCACGTAAAATTTCCATGCTGGTAATCTAACAATTTAAAAAAAAAAACATAGCATACATCTTATGAAACCATTTAAAACCAGCAGGAAAAAAGATCAAGATTAAAGCTACATTACAAAGCTCATAAAAACTGAAACGCCAGAGGAAGTGTTGTTACTGCAATTTGTAGATCTATGTAAATCTGTGTTATTATGTGCATTTCTATTTATTTGATAGAAGATTTTTTTATCTGAGTTTAATTGTCTAATTAATTTTTGTAATTGTTTAATTGTTACTGCTGGGGTGTCATTTCTTCAAACACAGCACAGTGACCCATATGAAATACAATAGTATAGTAATAACACACAATGTGACTGTTATTACTATGGTATTTCATGAGAAGAGCAAAGTGATAGAAGAAATATTCAAATCCTTTTAAAGGCAGAAAACAATACAAACATAAACCCTAAATCAAAATTTTTACTTGATTAAAACTCTGTGAAACGTGCAAGTTGTGGGGGCCCCCCTCGTAAGCACAATGCTGAGAAAATCTGCTTGAGAGGTGTCAGAGGAAGGATGGTGGACCCGAAGTTGGGGGGAAACATTTACCTCTGGATGTCAGACTACTGATGTCATTAAAGTTTATCACAGAACAAACAGGATCCAAATAAAGTTCATTCATTATTCATAAAGTTTTGCCTACTAATCTTCTGTGTCACACAAATGTTCATATTTCAGGTCGTAACACAAGCCAGGACCACCACCGATCACTACAGATAACACAGTATTATCTAGTAGTGCATCTAATGAATTATCCATCATCTCAAAGGTAACTTTTTTCAGATGCAGCTGCTCAATATTTTGTTCAAATATAGTGAGCTATTTTTAGCTCAACTAGTTGGAAATTCATGTCTGTATCAATGAGGACCAATAGGAAATTATGGATGTTTGTCAAAGATAAGTGCGAGTTATTTCTACTTACTGATAAAAGTTTAAAATATTACATTCCTGTACTCTGGGAATCTTATTCTGGGGTCTTTACACCACAAAATCAAACAGGACTGATGGCTGACAAATCCAAAGCTACTTGTTCACCCACCCCTCCAATATCAGTCTCTGTTTCAGTCTCTACATCTGTTATTGTCTGATTCTTCAGAAAAAAGTGGCTGAGCTAAGGATAATTAAATAAAAGTCCAACACACACATTCAACAAGCCCGGTATGAGAAACACATTGTGTCAATATTAATCTCCCTGATAGAAAGTTAAAATCTGGCATGTGTCACACATCATCTTCCCTCTCTCCTGTCTGCCTTTGGAGTGGAACAACATGGAGAGGAACTGGCACTGGCGAGAGTAAGATGAGCGAGATTGACAGGGAAATTGAGGAGCTGGAAAGCTCAGAGACCTCTGGCATGTTCAAGAAATATTCTTTGTTTTTTCTCAGGTTTTACTTTTGGGGTGACATTTTAAAGAAATTCACAGTTTAGTAAAAACAATCAGAAGAGTTATATGTGGCGCTGTGTTAGGAAAGCGTTTCACAACAAACCCTTAGTGTTTCTCAGTACTGCTACCTTCCACAGGCTGAGGACACATGACCTTTGTGAGGCTTTTTTTTTTTTTTTTAATTTATCGATTTTTAAAAATTACTTTGACTGTATCTGTTTTTATAAAATGTTTTATTCTTGTTTATCTATTGCTTGTCATAATTGTTAGGCACTTGGGTTGACTTTGGTTTTTAAATGTACTGTACAAATAAATTTGATTTGATCTGATGAGGTTCCCAGTGGCAGACCAGAACAGTGTCCTCTGACTTATTCTTTTACTATAATAAAAGAAAAAACAACAAAGAACACTGCAGTTATGGGTGTCAATCCAATATAAAAGAGTCTTATGAATGGCCCAAAGAGTTTGTGCATAAAAAAACATTGTACCCCACTGTTATGTGTATTGTTGTGATCTGCCAAGGGACGATTAGACGGAACTCTGTCACACATTTACATTTATGAGTTTGTACTTATGTTCATTAATGTGCTATGTTGTCCCTTTTTAAATAAATACATACTTGCTGAAGAAATAACCATTATATCAGTCCAAAAGCTTTTATCTGACTTGTTTTCATTGGTCTCAATTTGCCTTCTTTTTTATCGTAAAACAACGCTCAGTTAGCGTCTCCTGTATGCTTCTCATTTTGTGCTTTACTGACTCCAACTCCTTGTTATGTGTTGATTGTGAATTTCTTAAGTCAAGTCATATTGGCTTTGTGATGTAAAATTACTTGATTTTATTTTCCTTATGTATTTTTTTATCTGATCACTATCTGAAGATAACATCCATCAGACCATATGTCCAAGGTCAAAAAGTGAAAATCAGCTCTGAGTGAGTGAGACATGAACTTTCTTACTGCAGGGCTGCAAAACTAATATTGCTGTTGTAACAAGACGCTTAAGGCTAGCGATCACAACACAAGATCTCCTGGTGATAAGATATAAAATGTCCCCCCTATATTTCATCAGTGTTCCCATGTTTGAAGTTTCTACTCCCCATGCACATCCACTATCCTTTATTTATCCTTCAATCACCCATGACTCTCTCCCCTTTTCAGCCAGTTATCTCTTTCTCCCACTCATTTCATCTAGAACACTTTCCTTTCTTTCATCCTCTTTCCATCTGCTTCCTATTCCTCCCACCTCTTCTCTTCCTCCCTCGCTCTCTCTGTCTTTTGGACATTTCTCTTCGTCTTTTCTGTATCCCTCCACCCTCTTTTCCCCCTCTTTCCCCTGTGATGAATGAGTCTGTCTGCCGGGCGCAGTTCATATTTACTGAGCAGGGGAACGCACACTGTCAGTCTCTCTTGCCCTCCACATCTCTATTCCTCCACTAAAGAGACAGAGAGAGCAAGAGGTTACAGCGGGATGAGGAGGAGGAGGGAGGCCATGGCCAAGATATCCACTCTGGCAGTCACCACGATTGCAGCTGGCCTGGTGTGGAACAAGTCTAGACTGGCTTAGTTTCTTAGTGTTACTGTTAGATATGGCTGAGGGAGAAAGAAATCTTCCTTACCTCCTGACCAACCTGTCAATGTGGTGATACTAATAGGGAATAAACTTTCATGTGCAACTCGGCAGCCCACTCTCAGCTCTCAATGCAGCCCAATTTAATGGCATTTTCTCTTCTCTTCCTTTGTGTGAGCCATGCTTTTAGGCACATTTGGACTTGAGAGAGAGAGAAGTAAGCTGCAGCTTACCAAAGGCCCATAAAAATACCCGGTTTCATCTACGCCCACGCGCACCAGTGTGTTGCGGCAAGTCAAACTGTGTGTATTGACCCGTGTGTTGACCCTCTCGTGAATGAGAGGAGTGGATGTGGGCCTACCGGAGCCCAAAGGGACAGGCCAAAGCCCTGCAGAGCCACTGTCTCTTCCCACACACTGACCTCCGAGGCCAGCCAACACCAAAACCACTGTAGCGTGACGACACCGGTGACACCCAGCGCCAACGCACGCAATGTGTTCCTCTGCCAAATTGACAAAATATAGACAGTAAATACAAGGAAAATTGGATGGCACAAATGACATCACAAAAAGAAAATCCCCTCAACTGGACTTTTATTAGATTCAATAAGGGATAATTTAATTCTCAGGCTGCAACCTAAACACTACCAACTGTCTGTCAAAGAGGGCAGATTGGAAAAAGAATTGCCATTTGACTTTGGGACAGGGATGGCTAAATAAATGTAAGATTTTTTTTATCTGCTGATGATTTGTTGTCTTATTCACTGTAGCACACCAACATCTGTCCAGATGAAACCCAATGTCTCTGTAAACATTCATATAATGCAGCCATATGTCACAGTCTATGTCGAAAAGTGAAAGAAAATTAAGGGAAAATAGGAACAGGAGAGGAAAAGAGTGGAGTACTGAAAGGAGGGAAGGAAAGCATCATACCGTAATCATCTGAATATTAGAGAAAATTGGACACAGGATAGGAGAAAATTGGATATGGGCAAGATTTCTGAGGAGCAGAGAAAAGCCTGAATGCATCAAATGTGAAAACAATGACCGATATCAAAACGGATGGAAACAAATGCAGGCCCCTGAGGATAAATAACTGCTGTAAAACGTCTTTTACAGATCCTAAAAGCTGACAAATGAGAGGGTCAGAGGTCTTACATGGGGAGCACTATCAGCCGAAACAGCACTGTTTATGAGGGTGGAGGTATAATGTTACTTTACAGGGGGACATAAAGAATATTTTCTACAAGCACTGCTGTCCACGGGCTCATTCCATGTCAGAGTTATAACAAATGGCCTAAACTTCTTAGCTTGGGATGTTTTCTGAGCTTGCATTCTTCCCATTCCATCCTTTCCACAGCTATTCATTTCCCCCTGGTGCCCCAAGAGAGGAACTGCCACTTCACGGCAGCCTCGGCTAAAACTAGAGCTGATGCAGGCCCCAAACCACGATGTCGTTCAGCAAGCAATAAGACACAAACACTGAAAAGAAGGGTTAAACAGGAACAACTTTATATATCAGGATGCATTCCCTGCCACCCTGTGATCGCGTGCTGCAGCACTCTTCCCACCTCCTCATCCCTGGATCATATTTGTCCATCTGCTTGCCATGCTGATGGAACACTCCAAAAATGGCTTCTGTGCAATCTATCTCAATTTTCCAAATCTATTAACTTTCTTTGTGCGCCCTGCCTCTCCACGAGCCCAATCTTTAAAAACCGTGGTTGTTCAACAATTATGATAACTGCAACAGGGGGAATTAGAGAATCCACCCATTCATCTCTCCACCCCTCCTCCACACAGACATGACGCGGCTAAATGAAAAATGGACACGCTTTAAGAAGTATTGATTCCAGCTTTAAACAAAGGTACAGTCAATATTATTTACTCCTAAATATATCTTTGTTATCTGTGCTGGAGTCGTAGTTACTGCTCTGTCCCTGTAATTGCGGACATAAAAATAATAGACCAATTCCCACGGAATTGACCAAGACAGGTTTGGCTGTGGCCCTTGTCCAAGTGATGCATATCCTGGGTGTAAATGAATGCAAGCAAGATTATCCTCCGATGACTGCCCTGCAAGAGCTGGGTCTATATTCCAATCCAAACAGGAAAAAATGTGTTTAAAAAAAATGCAATAGAAAGAAACAAAACAGAGAAAAAAAATTTTTTTTTCAAAAATGACAATTCATCGTCTTCCAACTTAATGTTTTCCACACATTATTTTCAAATTACATTTCTTTCTCATTAGAAAGCAGGATGGACATTCTTATTACATTCAATAAGCCCCCCTGTAGTTTTTCCTCTTGAATGGAAAAGCAAGATTTCTTTACTTTTTAATTTCATTTTGTGTGTGCAAAAACCTGCACCCCCTATTTAATACCTTCTTGCAGACTCAAGAACATAAAAACGGTATCTACTGGCATTCTTCAAAAAATACAATACTTCAAATGGAAAAAAAAAACATAACAAAACATAAATATGCTGTGGACTTATAGAGAGTTTTGTATCCGACCAGGATATTACAAAAAAAATCTAATCTATAGAAACTTGTCTCTAAACAGTGTGTGTTATGAATAAAGACTTTTGTATTTATGCAAACAGCACCAGTATTTGGAAGAAACAATCTTAACTGACTAACTATCAATAATTCCTAAGTCTTGATTGAAAATAAAAAAAAGTATTATATTATTCTGTATTTGCTTTTACGCTATTATTAGAAAGTATAGCAGGTAGTTGTCTTCAAATGGTACCATTGAAGTTTGGTAGTTTTGCATGTTTTTGGTTAACAATTCACTTGCTGCCAGGTGAAGGTGTGCCTTAAGCAAAACCAAATTGTTGTGTGATACTCCTGGTTCAACAAAACAAAACAAAACAAAAAAACACCTGTGAAGGCAAACATATTTGTATAGCACATTTCATGTTTAAAACTATTCAAAGTGCAGTTTTTCAACCACGGGGAACTGCAAGACAATAAAAGCTTCATTGAAGTGCATGATTAGTGTCAGTGTGCCATCATACTGAGTCAGAAGAGCAGCTTTAAGGTTAGAAATTACATGTTTAATTAATGAGAAATGACAAAAATAAATTTTTTTTTTACTGGTAGGCAAACATTTAAGAAGGGTCTTTGTCATTAATTAAACTTGCAATTTAATAACACATCAAATATGGACAGACTGGAACCTACATGTTTAAAAAAACTATCTAATTATGATTATAGTTATTTTTTTAGTTAATTTATTTTGAAAATATTGAAAATCTTACATACACCACCTTTAATGTTTGTTGGCATAAAGGCCTCAGAATTCGTGTCTTTGCAGTCTCCGAATGCATTTGGACTGGTATTTATTTTAAGTATATCTTCAGTTTACCAGTTTTGAACAACTTGACTAATGAAAATATGATTACAAACACCTTTTAAGCATGACAGGACATATCCCTACTTTTTCAGAGGCTTCCTATATATATATGTATATATTGTGTTGTAATCTCAGCACCAACATCTTTATGATTTACTTAAACTCATGACACACACTCTGACAGTGGAGCTTCCTGAATATAAGAACTTACTTGCATGCTGTGCCAGCTGTCAGCAGTTCCAGAGAAGCAGAAAAATAGGCCCTTTTCTTGTTATCTCTGAGCTGAATCAGCCTTGACATGTTGCTGTCGAGGCTTGCAAGCATCAGTGAAATCATATTGATGCAATTCCTACAAAAGAGAAAGAGTAAATTTTGTGTCAAGTATTACTGCACCCCCCCCCGTATATAAAAAGAGAGGAGGTGCTTGGAGATCAACTGCCTTACCAGCATACTCCGTACAAAATATCGACACATCCTGATCAGGAGTGTACCTAACTGTTACTTCAGCGATTATAATAATTCAGGAAACTGTCATCTTGTGAGATGAAAAATGCCGTTATGTGCACCTCTGCTTCCAACATGCAAAACTCCAGAGGATTCAATAGCTTTTGGTCCAAGAAAACAGCTCAACACTAACTGCAAATAAAAGCACGCCCTGTTTTTGCAATGTTTAACTAGTTAAGAGCTGCAACGCCAACATAAATGTGCTTGTTTTTTTTATTTTTATTGTACATTTAAATGCGTCCTGTCCAGTTCTAGATGCTTATAGGTTTTAACAAATACTTCAGCTGTTTCTGCTGCCTGCACACGTATACTTCAATCTGCCCTCTTTATTGATAACACAGACAAGAATCATGTAAGTGCATTTATTAATGTTATTTATTTGTGATTTTTATACAATTTGCAGATTATTCAGACATGGAAAAACAAATCCATCAACACATTCCAACGGTCTCATCAAGTCCTCATCAAAATAGATCCATCTAAAAAGTGTCAACTATTTTGGATCTACTCTAGAAAAAAAAAAAAAAAAAAAAAGAAAAAAAGAAACCCAAAAAACCAGACAAGGCTTGAGAGTTATGTAGAACAATCCATGCGAGACTTGATTTTTATTCATTTCACCTGTCTTTCCATGTTAAAACAGTCAGCTAAATCAAGAGTATGATAGGAAGTTAATAAATAGTTTCATACAGGTATTAAGTATGTATTTTGCACATTCAATTAAAAACAAACAAAACTCAATAGTGTTCATTGTATACAGCTTACTCAATGGCCACTTTAAATAGGGGTTGTCTAAATCGTAGTCCTGTAATGGACCGGTACCTGTCCAAGGTGTACCCTGCCTCTAGGCGTAATGATTACTGGGATAGGCTCCAGCTTTCTCCAACTCTTGACTGGACTAAATGAATGAATGAATGAATATTTCATAGGGTTGTACTGTAAGCTCAGCGACATTTAGCAACATGTCCAGAAAGGTGGTGAGAGCGAGCAAACCTACGGAGGCAGTTGGGGCAGGAATATGGCTTCTCCCCTGTGTGCGTTAACATGTGTGTTTTCAAATGGCCTGACAAGCGAAAGCTTTTTCCACACTCTTTGCATGTGTAGGGGCGCAAGTTAGTGTGACTCCTCCTGTGTTTGCCCAGGTCACCAGAAGAAGTGTAGCAGCGGTGGCATTCTGGACATTCAAAAGGCTTTTCCCCAGAGTGTATCCTCTTGTGCTTCACCAAGTCACCAGACTGAGTGAAACTCTTGTCACACTCGTTGCATTTGTAAGGTCTCTCACCAGTGTGCGTCCGCTGGTGATTTCGTAGATGAGAAAGACGGATGAACCTATTGCCACAGACGGTGCAGTGGTAAGGCCTCTCGCCGGTGTGTGTTCGTAAGTGTATTTTTAAAGCCCCAAGATCACCAATCTTCAGCCCACAGTCCCCACACTGGTGAGCTTTTTCCTTGGTGTGAAGTTTGTTGTGGACCCTCAGGTTTCTCCGGGTGTTGAAGTTTTTTCCGCACACGATGCATTGGAAAGGCTTCTCGCTTGAATGAGTCCTCACGTGAAGATCCAGACTGGACTTGAATCCAAACTCCTTTCCACACTCCGGACAGGAATATTCTTTCTTGCCTGAATGTGTGGTTAAGTGGCACTTAAGGTGGTGTGATCTTATAAAGGCCTTGCCACATACATCGCATTTGAACGGCTTCTCTCCGCTGTGTATTTTCATGTGTTGCCGCCAGCTGCTGCGCTCCACAAACCTCCTGCCGCAATCCTTGCAGACAAACGGACGGTCACCTGTGTGGGTGCGCATATGATCCCCTAAGCTTTGACGTGTGCTCACCTTCTTTCCACACTGCGGACACTGAACACCAGTATCCAGACAGATGGGCTTATCTTCAGGTTCAGTGTTATCTTCATTACACAAGTGAGGTCCTTGACCCCAAGTAGCTTTAAAACTCTTCCCACAATCAGCACAACTGAGGTGACCTCCTCTAGTAGACACAGACATGTTGTGCCAACGCTGACAGTGATTCTTCAGATTCTTCAGGTACTGGAAGCTGCGTGCACAAGTTGGGCATGGGTGAAGCCTGCGAGGGGGGGCAGAAGGGTGGACCTCTCGCATGTGGACCCGAAGATGGACTTTGGATTTAAAGGAACTGCTGCATAGAGTGCAGTTGTGTTTGGGAATGAAGCTTAGTGTGTGGTTAGGGAGGCATTTTTTAAGATTAGCGAGGTATTCTTTCTGATGAACCCATTTCACGTGTTTCTCCAAGAAGTCCAAATCAGTGAAGGACACAGTGCAGTGAGGACAAGGGAAAAACTGAGATGACGACTCTATGTGGGAGAGAACAACATATAATGCATTAAGGATTATTTTTTAATTTTACTTCTCTCTTGCATGCAGATATATTTGAACTGATTTATAATAGTACAAATGAAAATAAGGATGAGGCTGATAAGCGGATGCAATGTTGCTTTAATTCCCCTAGTCAAAGCTAGAAAAGTACAAGTGTGATTTCTATGACTGAACATATCTGAATTGTATGCATCAAGTGGATCTGACAAGTTTATAATTTAATTGTGTAGTTTTGCTCTTGTCACAGCTTACTGAGATACTTTCTGGAATTGAACCATTGTTGGAATTTATCTTGCTATCACCAGTAAAAATGTGCTCCTTGTAAATGTCTAATCACAAGTAGTATACTACTGATATGCAAACTAAATATTTAACTGTATTTTGCATTTGGCTTTTAGTAGTTCATGGAAATGTATTAATATTTGCAGTTGTTGCTGCTGTTAAATTATATTAATTGAAAAGATAAATTAATATAATATAAATATGCTTATATTAACATATTATAAAAATGTTTTAATATAATTTAAATTATTGAATTATATTATAAGTTGTCTCATGTGAAATGAGAGAAAGTATTAATAATATTGGGGTATAAAGGGAAGGTATTGCACTTTCCAATCAACAAAGTACTGTGAAAAAACTAAGCTCATCTGAATGCCATATTTTTATTAAATAGGTAGCAAGTTTTTATTGACATATGGGTTTTTGTTTTCTCCTAAGTCATTTGAACATTTTATTCTGGAAAGTTGATTTTGGCCTTGTCTAGCACACTGTATGGCAACCTTTTTCCAATGGAAAGCAATTAGACATAATTATTTCAAAATACTTTTACCTGTGTATGATGTATTTGGGTTATACAAAAAGGTTTATTTACATCTAACAAGCAACATACCTATAAAAACATTCTTTGTGTGTATCTTAAGTTTTCCTTTGCAGGTTTTTACCTGTGCAGACCTCTTCTTCAAAATCGTCTTGGGAGTTGCCAGCTTCTTCTTCTTCCTCCTCTTCCTCGTCTTTTATCCAGGATTCTGACTCTTCCTTGACAGTCGCTTCATTTAATTCACATTCCGGCTGATAATCAGAGTCACTCTCGACTTTGATTCCTGTCTGATTATCGTGATCATCATTAATAGGCTTAGTTTCTACACTGCTCGACGTGTCTCTACTGTGACCCTCACAGATATCTAGAGAGAGGGGTTCTTCCTTTATTAGTATATTAAGGTCTTCTCCATTGGCGTATTCCTCCAATGAGTCTTCCTGTGTTTCATGCTCCTGGTCTAAACACAATTCCGTTTTAATGGCAATATCATCGTGCCGCTCCTCTCCTCTTTTTGCTTTCTTCTTACCAGATTTCATCTTCATATCGTCTGCATTAGGACTTCGTCTCCGTGGCGGGCTATGAACCAAACAAACACATAGTTGCAATTAAACAATAAATACAACTAAACGCTAGTTATTGTGAAAAAAATGAACAAGCCAAATAATTCGGACTTCTGATCTGCACGTTGGCTAACGCTAGCATCACAGCTAACAGATACAAACAGCAATAGTCGTCTAGCAGCAGTGGTAGCACCAAGGTGTGTTTTCTGCAGCCTTGGTGCAGCTTCTTAATTCTCTTTTTTTAAGCTGTTATCTGTTTTAAATGTTATGCTTGCCTTTGTAAATGAAGCGCTTCCTTCGACGAAGCTAAGTATAAATATTTGAGCTAGCCTGTGATGGCTAGCTACATTAATGTGTAACGAGAATAACAGGAAGGGATTCGCATACTTCCTTTCGGTTCTGACCAACCAGCTTAGACCAATGATGCTTCTTTTTCTCCCCTTAATTAAAGTGAATTCATCCATCCACTTCTCAGTCTGTTCGCACTCCGATATCATTTCCCCCAGTCTCACTACTGGTTTATTTTTGTTCTAATTAAATTGACCAATTAGCCACTGCACAAAATAAATTCATGTTCCACTGACTTTTATTTCAGCTGACTCAAGACATCAAATCTTTCTTTTATACAACACTGTTAATACTGTTCCCTTCTTCAAAAAAAAGAAAAACACAACAAAAGTTATGTACAAAAATTATGAATGTAAAAACAAAAAACAAAAAAAAATCAATGATAAAACACAAAGATACAAGATAAAGTGTAAATGCTTAAGTGTGGAGGGCAGCTTTTTTTTTATAGTATTAATATTCACTTGAGCTGTAGTATTCAACCAGTTTGCAGTTCACAAAAACATTATCTGTAGTTTCGCCGGATGAGAAACAAGCAGCACCATTCTGAGTTCACCCACGAAAATGTGTACCAACTAAGGCTGGACAGCGTCACTCCAAATTTCATATGATTAACAGGGCACATCGGCTGCATGCAGTGCAAAGAGATAAACAAGTTGAAAACAAAAATATTAACATCAACATAAAAGTGAACAACAGATTCAGTCTGAAAATGTTCTGAAGTCGGAAGAAATCTCTCACCAGGAGAACTTTCTCATTCAACTCTTCAGTATCATTGTAATTCTATCATTTCATTTCATTTTTCAGCCTATTTTTTTCCAATACATTGTACTTAAGTGAAATTGTAGTCATGATTGGCAAATACAATCATCCAAGCAGGAAAGCTGCCAATCCAAGAAAGACAGACGCAAGAACAAAATGCGATTTAACAATTAAAAAGGACATGGCATTTCTTCGTTTTTATGGACGAAAACTGAGGACAAATACAAAAACATTATCTTTCTTCATTTCCTTTACAAAAACAATTCATACAACGTGATGTAAATGGTAGTTTTACATCCTCCAGGAGCTGAAGTACGCACATTTCCAACATCTGTATTACTTGTAAGCCAGCTGACTCACAGAAAAGGCAAAAAGTGAAGGCAGATAAGACAAAATACATAACAGACTAAGTAAATTAATATGCCAAAATACACTCAGCAGCCTTGTTAAACAGAAACATGTAACTTACAAGTCCGCCATGTATTGGATTACAGTTTCAAATCACTAAGATTGACTAATATAAAACCATGTTAATGCTTATGTTTTCTTGCACTTGGCTGACAATCAAAATCGTGCACAAGATGTTGAACCAATTTAAATTTAGTCTTCAAGAGCGTTTTTGATTGTCACTTTTTGGGGTATAAAGCACATGTTGGTTCGAAAGCGTGCAGTTGTTTTTTGTGTTTTAACTTTTACACGTCTCTTGGTCAATACAACAAATTTTGATGCGAGTTGAGCTTCAGTCTTTAGTGTTTTCATACCTCTTTAGTAATCACAGACACGATGTGACATTTTTTGATACCTATAGCAGTTGCGGTGCATTCTAGAGACAGCTGACTTGGTCGCGTGAAGCACTCAAACACAGTATAGCAATACAACATACAATAAAAGACAATTATTTCATTATACAGTGTATGTACATCTCTGTTCAATATGTTCAACATTACTGACTGGCGTCCAGTAACTATTTCTTTTGGAATTCACCTTGCAGCTATTTTTCTTTCCAAAAAAATATTTCTTATATTCAAAACACCTTACATACCTATTATATCTCTCATCTTTTTATATCCGTTACCTGCGTCTCTACATAGCCATGGTGGTCAGGTGCTGATGCCCTAGCAGCCCCTTGCGCCCTGCACCTGCCCCTGGATGGCCACTTCCATTGCCATGGCCACAGTATTCCTGCAGGTTCTGGCGCAATGTAACCAGCGCAGAGCCCAGACAGGCACGATTTGGAGCCAAAACCCCCCCAGGCAGCTGAAAAAGCACAGTGGCAACCCCAGCCATGCCATCATCTGTCGGCTCTAGGGTGATGGGTCCCACTTTGAAGGAGGAATAGGAAAACCCCATGAGCTGAGAGAGGAAAGGGTCAGAGCGGCAAAAGTGCTGGTAGCCACTGTGTGTGGATGGATGGTGATGATGTGAGGCTTGGGAGCCAGCTGTAGTACTGGCGTAGTGATGGGCGTTCAAGTAGTGCAGTGGTAGGTGCTGTCCGCCATTGCTTCCTCCCATGGTGAGGTGATGATGGTGGTGGGCTGTGGGTCCAGACCCTGTGTCATGTTTATAGGAGATAGGTCCTGCTCTGCCCCTCTGGCCCACCACCACTCCACCTAACTTGCCTGTACGGGCGTGAGCAAGTGATACAGTCCCGCCTCCCACACCTCCACCAGTAGAAGGTAGATAGATTAGCTGAGGCTCCTCTGGTTCAAGGTATATGGTGAGTTTAGCAAAGGGTCTGGATGCCATTTTGGTCATTTCCTGGATGTGGCGGCGCTGCTCTCTTCGGAAGTCCAGGAACTGCTTCACTTTCCACAGGAGGACGCAGACAGACAGAAAAAGGAAAAAACAGGAGAAGAAAACAGAGAAAAAGACAAAGAGATCGATATGGGCTTGATCCTGTCGCAGAAACAGCAGACCCTGGGACTCTCTGTGCTTTTCATCAGTTCCCACGCCTCTGAGAGCGATGTAGAAACGGCTGGATTTCAGAGAGTGAACTTCATGAGGGAAAGTTATGACCACACGGTCTCGAACTCGCCGGACAATTAACACTGTTTGCGGTTTCCGTACAGTTATGTAAGTTATGAGTCCTTCAGCACGCTCCTCTCGAATTTCTTTTTCTGTCCCCGGGACTTTGGCTTGCAGCTGCAACGGGCTGTGGGAAAGCACAGGACCTCCCAAACTGGACGAAGCGTTGGCAAATACCTTTATAGGAGATGGAGGAGAGTCTTTATCTTGGCCTGTACTTGTCCCACGAGTCATAGAGTCGTCCTCGATCTTAATGGTGTGAATCCCTGTGTATCGGTTCACATCCACTATAAAGGTATCAGATGAGTTGGACACGTACACCTCCACTTCACCAAAGGTAACATCAATGGTGACCCGGATGTCCACATTTGTGAACTTTGGTTGCGCAGCAAAAAACACAGTGCGACCTTTTGGCAGGTTACGAATGGTGGGATAATGGAAGCAGTTTGTCTGGGATGTGGGATCAAAGCAGCACTCTGTGTCCACATTGAACTGACGATAACACTGACGTCCATTCACCGGGGTGCCGTTAAAGGAGTCTTTGCACTTGGCACACTAAACAGAAAAAGGTAAACAAAGACAACTTGAATAAAAACAAACACATTTCTCCTTAACTTTACATAATGATCAAAGATACTGTAAACTGCAAAACCGATAATCTCTTTGGGAAAAAAAGGCACCACCATGCAAAACAATACTCCATGTCTCTAGCATGATCATACTTGTTGCCTGTAGCAGTCTTTCCTGTCGTTCTGGGGGCTGCTGAGGCAGGAGGAGGTCTCTGTGTTGTTTTGACAGGGGCAACCTGTGCCGTCATGTTCGTTACATGTGTCCGCATGGCCATTACACTGACATCTGCAATGAAGAGATTAGAATTCAAAAGACTATGTTCAGACTATAACTACTATAACTAGGTCTACATAGTGTTTTCTGACATTAGTGCATTGTGTTTACATTATAATTCTTTAGTAATTAATGTAAAAGTAGACAGAAAAAATGTTTGATGGCACATTTAGCTAAAAAGAATAACTTACTGTACTGTATTTATAAACCGTACAGGATATACTTTATATACAACAAAAGCTTTGTAGTGTTACTTTATCGTGAGAATCCACTGACTATAAAGCAATAGGCGTTACTCACTTTTCACACTTTCCCTGCAGTAAGAAATAGCCACTAAGGCAGCTCTCACACTTGTCCCCAACGCTGTTGTTTTGACAATTCACACACACAGCATTATCCTCTGTGGGGCCCTCAGACACCCAGTTCTGAATCTAATAAAAGAATCAGGAGAGATGGATTTTACAAGGAGATACCTATACCCAAGATTCTAAAAAGAAAGACAAAAGTAAAATTTTGTTTTAACATATCATCAAGAAAAGACCAAAAAGATTCAGGATACTTACGCTACTGGGGTCCAGAGGGAAAAGACGAGGGTTTTCAAGAGCCTTCTTATGTTCATCTCTTGACAGACATACGGCACTGTTTCCCTTGCAAAATTCTCGACATGGACGGCAAGTGCCACCTCCCTTTGCAGAACCCACAAACAGAGGCCTACACTTCTCACAATGCTTACCCTAAAATCAGAGCAAAAAGAGACCAATATTCACCACTGAACATTTAGGACAAAACATACAGATTTATATTATTATGAACACTTACTATGGTGTTATTGTGGCATTCAAGACAAACATCTGGTTTGCTGACACCCGCACAGTTGCTGTGCTTGTTGCAGCTGCACTGAGAGGAGCAGTTATTCCCTACAAAGCCAAAGTGGCACTGGCAAACTCCTGGGGATACACACGTCCCATTCACACAGCCCTGGGCACACACTGGCTCACACTGACCAGATTCACTAAAAAAAAAAAAAAAAAAGAAGACGAGCTTCAGGAAAACATGTCAGATTAGTATAAAGCTCAGAGAAAAAGCGATCTTCCTCATTTATTACCTGCTGAGTACGTAACCGTGTTTGCAGGTGCAATGGTATCCCTCAGGTCGGTCATGGCAGTCTTGTGTGCTGTTGCAGTGGTGATGACCGTTGGCACATTCATCCTCCTCTGGACAGTGGAGGAAAGACCAGCTGCTGTTTCTTAGGGGACAAACGCTCTCGGTCACTCCTAGAAGAGACAAAAAAGAAATGTATATAAACAAAATGAAATCCACAATAGGGAAGTAGTTACATCCCAGCAGGTTAAACTTCTCAAAACCACCAACCAAAGATTTTTCTCACCATCTAGTCCACCTTGCAAGCAGCGCCCGGCCCCATTGCCCCCCCGAGTAGCACACCAGCCACACTGAGGCCTGGCAATACAATGGGAGCATTGGGTGAGCTGGGAGCACTGGGGAGAGCAGGAGTCACCCCCAGAGAGTAATCGACCGCACTGGCCTGCTTCACAACGGAGGGGTATGAAAGACGGGCTCATGCACTACAGGAAAGACAGAGATTCGTTGAACATGAGCATTATTTAATTAAATCTCTAATACTCTGTAAATCTTAATTGTTTCAGTCCTACCTGCTGCAGAGCCATACTCCAGACACAGTGCTGCCACCCCCCATCAGAGCCTCTGGAGCCCAGACAGAGGCTGCAGTTATGGAGTGTGTGGCAGGGTGGAGGGCATGGCAAAGGAGGTGAGGACTCCACTTGCATAGGTGAGACGTTGAGCAGAGCATAGCTGAAACACGTCCAGTCATAAGTGGGGTTCACACTCAGGATGCGTCTTGTTTCACCTACAAAAGGAAAATAACAAAACACTTTTATGTGAAACATTTGAGACTGAAATTGCTGTAAATCACAATTAACTACAAGTATTCCTCCATGTGATGTTAGAGCTAATATTAAATGGACATTTGATTTTGGCTCTAGACCAAATCTCAGCCTGTGTACCTGTGCGTTTGAACTGGCGAGTCCACATGCATTTTCCAGAAGCAGTGCACTTGGGGCAATCAGAAGCCTCGCAGCTGGTCTCAGTGCAGTTGCTGGACAGAAAAATCTCTCTTTGGTTGATCCGACAGTCATGTTCAGATGTGCAACTGACAGAGCTGCTGATACAAGCCCCTTCTGGACAATTTGTGCACCACTTACACTGTAAAGCAGGCTGAGAAATTTAAGAGAAAACAGATTAGTTGAAAGCTGTGCGCATTTGAAATAATGATTGTGTTCATGTAAGGATTTCATTTATTACCTGAGATGGACTGGAAAAGGTTTTTGGGTGTCGCGCAAGGCATTCACTGCAGGTCTTGAGCCTGCGGCACTGGTCAGGTTGTCTGGGTGTTGGAGAACAGGGAGATTGACCAGAGAAGCACCCCATCCTGATGAAGAAAAAGATAGTTTTAAGTTAGATCCCTTTCACTCACTAACTGTAGATAACTTCCAAGTTCAAGAGCAGAACCATTTATCTCCAGCTGGCAAATGCATTACCTCTCAGCAGTATCAGAAGAGGCACATGCCCCCCTGCACCAGATGCAGCTGCCTGTTGTGGTGTTACAAGCCTCCTGTGTGGGAAGCAGGGAGCAGGGGTCTGATGGCACAGACAAAGTTAGGAGCCTGCCCAGCGTGACCCCATTGAAGCCACCTGACAGGAATAAGCGATCACCCCAGTTTGTCATGGCCAGAGAGACAGAGCGATTTACTGGATCTCCTATAGCAGAGACTGAAGAAAGGAGATGGGTGGTGGTTAGGTTATGGAAGGTTGCTTTTGTCAAAGACCATAACAAATTACTTGTGAAAATGGTTACCTGGTTGTATCCAGGTGTTGCAGTTGATCTGGTACAAAGACACAGAGTTGCTATAGTCTTCCGCTTCTGTCCTCCCACCAACAATGACCATGGTGTCTTTGATCAAAGCAGCAGCATGGAAGAAACGGGACAGGGGCTACAGAGCAAAAGGATAAAACAGGGAAGTTACTTTTAATGCAGTGGACTAATGGCAGATGACTGGCTTTACTAATGGAATTGAGTTAAAAAAACCCAAAAAAAAACCCCAAAAAACTAGATGAGGCCAGCTTTTACCTTACTGCCCTGTGAGGGGACCAGCAGAGACCAGGTAAGGTTTGGGTAATACAGGCTATAAAGCTCGCCTGATGGCTCCACAGTCTCCACGTGAAAGCGGTAGCCTCCAAAAACATAGATGGCATCAGTCTGCTCATGGTAAACCGCTGAGTGACCATATAAACCTGATTGAAGAGCAAATATAGAATCAGATTTATGTGGAAAGACAAAATATCTTTATGCTATCCTTCTACCATTTTTAAAAGTGATAACCTTCTTTTTATTCTAATGTAAGATCATCTATGAACACATTACTTATCAGGTAAAACGTACATCACAAAATATCAAAAGGCATTTAAAAACCTGTAGGTGGTGTGCCACTGTGGGGAGCAATGGTCCAGTTTCCAGTATGAGGGCTGAACTCTAGAAGATGGTGGTTGAAACCGTTTTCTGGAGAGTAACCTCCAATCAGTAGTATAGAGGATCCTCGACGTACAGTTAAAGAGTGACCTGCAACTGGGGGTAGCACTGAGCTCTGCCAGAATTGGAAAGCAATTTCATGTTTTACACAAAACCAAAACAAAATAATTCAAGGTATCATATTTCCATTCAAAAATTCTAACCTTATGTTCTCTCCAAACTAAGCTACTAAGATTGAGACTCCAGGTGTCCATGGCAACACCATCTTGAGTAACACCACCAACCACCAGCATAAAGGTGTGACTTGCGCCGAGATTCCCGGAACCAAACTCATAACTAGTCAGCAGTGCAGAGGCGTGGTGATAGCGAGCTCTAGGAGTCAAACCTTCATCCACAGAACTTGTTAACATTTGGGTCCAACGATGCTCCAACACAGAATACCTAAAACAAGTGGGTTTCAACATTGTTACAACACACATAGAGATAAAACATTTTACTAAAAAGCTCGAGTATGATAGTGTTATAAAATTCATCATAAAAAAATAACCAAAACAAATTTTAAAATCCTGTGGTGAAGGAGGAAGGATCCACACTCCTACCTGTACACATTTCCAAGAATGCCCTCAGTCAGAGAGAGTCCTCCATACATCCAGAGATTACCCTGTGGTCCAGACACCAGTGAGTGTCCCATTCTATGAAGGAACCTGTGAGCCTGGTTCTGTAAAAACATGTAAAGGTGAATCTGCATTTTTTTAGGATAGATCATTTAAGAAATCCATACACAAAAGGGCAACATTTTTTCTTTGTTTTAGTCCGTACCATTGTGAGTTGTGTATCCAGCAATGTTTCCCAAATTAAGCTGTTGGGATCCCGGGGAAGAGAGCAGTTTGAGCCAGTCCAACTTTCTGAGCATATGCACACTCCCAGAGACTAGGGAAATGCAAATTAAACTTCAGTTACCTATAAACATCCCTGTTGTCACACATCCAGTCTTTTAAAAATCTGAGATTTTTACGTTTAATTCCAGATTTTATATACTCAAAAATTCTTCAACACCAAAAAGTAACAATGTTTTTATATTGAACAATTTTAAAAAATCTTTTAAATACTTACAACATTACAAAGTCCTCTTCCTTCTGCCACTCCACAATCCTGAGGGCACAAGGGCCGGTCACACTGTGGTCCCCCATATCCTGAACGACACTGGCAGAGCCCACCCTGGCACTGGGCTCCACCTGGACACACAGATGATCCCTCTTCACTGTCGTCAGACTTCTGGAGACACCGCCGGATCCAGAAGGACGCATTAAAGCCTTGGGGCTTGTTTGATGAAACGTTGGCTTCATAGTACACTGAGATCACACCTGATGGTTGAAAAGATACAGGAAGAATGTGAAGACAGTATATAATTATGTATCAGCTGTAATCACATTATTGGGGGGGGGGGTCATGTAGTTTAGGATTTTGTGTAAATGGTACGTTTATCATTGAGTATTATGTCATTTCAGTGTCTTTTAAAGCCTACCCGATGTTGCCTCCACTGTTATAGGCTGAGTCCTTGTGGTGCCACAAAATGCTCCAATTAGGTTGTGATCAGAATGGACCACACCGTTGCCCAGAAAGCGAGGAAGGCCATCAAACACATAGACATACGAGTTCTGCAAAATTAATTATATTTAACATAATGAGCATACCTCGAGTATATCAATCATTTTAATCTTCAAAAGCATTCTTGACTTATTTGAACTCACTTTACAGTATGTGTGTGAGTCTGGGTGTAGAGTGAGGGCTACAGGGGGACAGAGCTGTCTGGGCAGACAGGGCGCCAGGTTCTCCGTGACAGACAGAACCCACAGACAATGAGAAAGCCCCCCTTTCCCTTCTGTGCCACTCCGCCATCCCAAAGACGATGATAAGGGCATGGCAGTGGAGGAGGTGGAGGAGGAGAGCAGGACAGAGCGGCCCTGGCACTGGCGATAACATGTACCGTTGTTTCTATTTGTCAGGATAAAGGTGTAGGAAAACCAGAGAGAGTTACAAAACTCAAAAAAAACAAAAAAACAAAACAAAACACACAAACTACATTAAAAATATTAGTGAGACTGTATAAAATACACTAGTTTTTGGACATTATTCTCTTTACCTGGGGTCTCCATAGTAGCCAGGCAGACAGGACTCACAGTGTGATCCCTGTGTGTTGTGAGTGCAGTGGCACTGGCCTGTCTGGTTGTCACAGTATCCTTGAAGAGGGTCACCATGTCCGTTACAGTCACAAGGCACACAGCCGCCATCACCAGCCAGGGCAGAGCCAAAGCTACCCGGTCGGCAGTGCTCACAGTGAGGCCCTGTGGTCCAATCTGAAAGACAGGAGAAAAATAAATGAAAGTGAATCAAGGAAATATATTTATTAGATGTTTAATAATCTAGTACCTTTATATTTGCATTAGGAATGACGGCTGATGTGGTATCAACTTCATTAAGAGAGTGAGTTTAATCAAAGAAAAACAAGTAAATGTTTAAAAGACACACCCTGACATTCGTCGCAAATCCCTGGAGCAGTAATACAGGTGGAGTGGAAGTTGCAGCCACAGTCTACGTCACATTCAACGCCACTTAGAACCAGAGTAGCAGGATCTGATGTCCAACCCAGGGAACATTCACACTCAAACCGTGGACTGCCACTACATCGGCCCTCACGACACTCATTGTAACAACTGTAGGAAAGAGGAAAATTGTGCCTTTTTTTTTTTTTTTCCCCCCTCAGATTTACAAAACACAATCACTATGTCATGGAGAGGTGATTTATATGAACAAACTGAACTTAAACAACAAAATCCTAGATTTCTAGACTGTTACGTTTGGTTGCAGTGCAGCGTGCCGTCCCCGGTATATCCTCTCTCACAGTGGCACTCATAAGAGGTTGGAGTGTTGATGCAGGTAGCAAAGGGGTGACAGTTGTGGAGACCTAGCCTGCATTCCTCTACATCAGGGCACGTGGGGTAGGACCAGACAGCATCTTCATCTTCGCTGTCCAAGTGCTCCAACTCAATCTCCATTTCTAGGGGCCTTGGTGGGGCAGAGGTCTGGGGCTCAGGGCTGGAGGGAATTAACATTGAGATGTAAAGTTGGATAGGTTTTGATAAGTTCTGCCTCAGTTTCAAACAGGAAATGTGTTTCTTACTTTTTATCAGTAACTGAGATAAGCAGATTTATTTGTTTGTGAGTCTTGCAGTTGTTTCTACTGTTTGCTGAATACAGGATTTGGTCATGTATGTAAATATTTAGCAACTTTTGTTCTTATCATGATTTCACTATTTTTTTTTTTTTTTTTACTAAACCCAACGACACAAACATGCAAGACACACTCTAATATAATATCAAACATATTACCAAAAATCTAAATCTAAGAGAAATAATCTGATGGTTAAATGGTTACTTTGCAGCCCTTGCTTCAGCCACAGCCACACTGCAGTTATACACTGAAGGATCGTCCATTCCTGCCCAGTCTCCCCTCAAACATCTAAAAGAAAAAAAGGTGTTTTTAATTTAAAGAAATCATAATGACAAAAATATCTTTTTTTTTTTTTTTTATAAAATCCAAACATGATAGCTTCTAGGTAACTAGGTAACATGATGTTACCTAGTAATCAAATTCAGGGAGGTTTATATCTATAAAGAAAAACATCATGTTTGCCAAACTTACTTTCCAATTGTGGGATTGTTATAGTCTCCACACCATCCACACTGAAATGTTCTCAGGCAGTCCGTGCATGTGTTTAAAGATGAACACTGCTTACACTGGGGTACTGAATGAACACTGATGGACAAAACAGAAATTGAATACAGCAATTTAACAGACAAACAAAACTCAGTACATTAATATGCATCTCTTCCTAATTTGGTAAAAAACAGAAAACTGCCATTTTATTTTTAGAGAAAATGTTCTCATCTTACCTGTCATACCAGTCCCTGCACTCTCCATAGGGGTATTTTGTGAGGTAGGCAGCAAAATAGAAGCAGGCCTGGGCTGACTCACACCACGCACACTGGCTGGAGTTAGAGAGGCATTCACCACATGTCTTCCTCCTTTAAAAGGAAAATAGTGAGAACAACTATGCTGAGCTGCAAGCAAGCAGGTATGATCTAAAACAACAAATGTTCAAATTCTGGTTTATTTGCTTACTGGTTGCAGACTTTAGGACATCCCCTTGATTCACGTATGGATCCTTCTAGTCTTCCCCGACGACTGCACTGATAGTCACCTTTCTTGCTGGAATTTATCTGCCACTCACAAAAAGGGTCCTGTGATCGAAATTAGGGTTTCACTCAGAAAACACAACTCTCCCACAAAGACATACGATATGTGCCAGTTTTACCCATCTTGTACCTGAGTGCAAGCTGAGCAATCTCTGTATTCTTCACACAGGGTGCAGTGTTGTGGAGCCAACAGCAGATGGCGATGACTTTCTCCTTTTCCTTCAACCTTTTCTACCTCAGGACAGTGTTCAAGGTTAGTGCTGTCTCGTAGCAGGCAGCGAGACAGAGATGGACACCAACCACAAGACTGGTCGGACAGACAAGCCAGACATGACGTGTATCCTGAACATGAACCAGAGCGGTATGGCTCCAAGAACAGGAAAGAGATCTCCTGTATGGAGAAGTTAAAAGAAAAATAAAGTATGAGGATTGTAAGCATTCTACATTTGTTTTATAACTCAAGGAAACTTGCTGCTGAGAAAAATATCAGTAAAACAAATATGCATCAAATGTCACAACCAGTTGTACTTCAATTAGATTCTTATCAGTCAAATATTTTGCTGTTTTTTGACCAAATTTTTTACTCACACTCCCTCCAGGTAATGTTCTGTTCCATATCAAGGCCATTTCACTGGTCTGTCCAGAGCCTGAGTTGTTAAGGTAGCCCTCAGCTTGAAAAAGATAATGGTTGCCTCTTGTCAGGTTCGAGAACAGTTTACTTCCATCTGGTCGAACCAGCACCTTCAACTCCTTTTCTTGCTGGGCTGCCCAGCGACCCACCACCTCCTGATGAGCAAACAGTTATACATTGTGACACAAATAAGTGAAAAAACGTTTTAAAAAAAACAAAACAAAAAAACAGATAAAGTTAACACAAAGGAAGTGAAATGCAATCATATCACTCTAGAAACATTGTTTAAGAATGCCTGCCTTATGGTAATTACAGTGCTTTTAATTGGACTAAAATTACACAATTATAAAGAAGACTAAAAAGTTAAAAAATTCCACAAAGTACAACTTTAGAGTTGAACTGAACTTTTCCTCACCAATTGACTGGAGTTGGGTCCTGATGCCATTCGAGCCTCAAAGTGCAGCCTTTGGATGCGAGCCCACATGGACACAGTCTCTGTAGGAGGGGGTGCAGGTGGAGGTCCACCCCACAATGGGTGGATAAAGCCTCTAAACTGTAGTGCAACATCCATTTCTGTGGTAGGGTTAAGAATGATGTTGGTACTGCGGAGGATAGACACCTGGTGGAGGGGTGAAGTGGATGGAGGATAGTGGAGGATGGATGGAAGTGAAAACACATCAACAGGTGCACTATTCTCTACAAACTGCATCACAACTTTGACAAACTACTTAAAAAATAGCATCATTTCTATGCAAAAATAGAGAGAGAAAACTGAGTAGAATTAAAAAAAAAAAAAAGAGGGGGGTCAACAATAAGGCATAATAACAATATTAAAAAAGAAAACTGCAGTGCAGACAACATTTTAAAAGGTAGGAAGGAAGGAGGATTAAATATAAGCAGAGAGGGAAGCAGTAACAACCATAACTAATACAGTGAGCAGTTGAGATTTGGACTCCATACCTTGTCAGGTTGGGAGTCGTTGCGGGGATGCTGGAAGGTGAGCAGGTGCAGTCCCGGGACATAGTTCTCGGTGCGACAGAAGTGGAGGGAGGTTAGGAAAAGGGTACGCTCCCCCCACCAGCCGTACGCCCCTGAGATCTGGTCCACACGGCACGCACTTCGCTCTGTGAGACCGAGAGGGAGAGGTCAGCACACAAAAAACACATCTGACCTCTTAAAGAGTTTCATAATACAGCAGTTTTCTCTTATATACTACTGTACTGAAATGAGTGTTATGTGTGACGTTTTCAGAAGGAGTTAAATGACAACTTCACTGCATCACAATAAGTAGAGACTGTACAGACAATGGAAAGTTAAGTCTGAGCAGTCTGTCAGATCTCAGCAAGTCACTAAACTCCATCTCAGAAACACGCCCAACAGAAGTCTATTCCCTCCCATGTCAACTCCCAACATTTTTCATTTTGACCCTCCTCTTTGCCCTCCTTCCTCCCTCCCTAGGTCTCACCTGAAACTGGTAGGCAGGACTCATTTTGAACACACCAGCCAAATTCACCAGGGGCTCGGGCTAAAGATGCTGGAGTTCCACTGAACACAAGACATGACTGGCAGTCGGACAGAAAGCGAGCCAGGCCAAGACAACCGGTGCTGCCACACTGTGACCAGAAAACCGAGGTTAGACAAACATTCATGTAGACATATACGATCAAGAAAGGGAAGGTTTTGGTTTCTTATTTTAAAAAAAAAAAAAAAACTAAACTAAAACACTTATAACTGCTCTCATAAAAGCTTATATTCAGTCAAAAAGAGACTAAAACAAAAGATTGCTTTAAAAGGAAGAGTTACCGGATTGGTGGGTTGGTATTCTCGGCAGCGGCCTTCACACCAGCTACACTCTGGGTTTTTAAGACACATACTTTCATCTAGTGCTTCAGCACAAACTGCATCCTGGTCAGAGGCACAAACAAGCACATGTAAACATGAGCATACACAACAATCTAATCATCATTACATATTTCCGTTTGAAACATTTAACCCCCATTCAATCCACCAACAGTTTATAAAACATTTTTTCAATCCCAAAAATGACAGAGCTTTGCGTATTCTTGCTTTGGCGCACTTAAACTCACCCTATCACCTTGATCACTACTAACAAACAGAGGCACTTTGTAAGCCACAAGGTCTCCGCGGGCAACACCACTGTAACCACCAGCAACCAGCAGCACTCGGCCCTCCATCACAGCAGCAACATGTGAGTACCGCCCTCTCACAGCATCACCCCCTTAGAAACAAGAAAGTTAAGTTAAGCAGGCACTGAATAAGCACAGGTAACAAAAACCACAAAGAAACTAGATGAAGAAAATAAGTGGGACAGACTGCAGTCCACTAACACTCACTGGACGACAATCTCTCTCCAGATGACACCCACTGGTGACAGCCCAAATGATAAAAGAAGATTTCCTCATCATAGCACTTCTCTTCTTGGTAGTGAATATGTACATTCCCTCCTGTGAAATAAAGGCAGAAAGACCAGTAATAAACAGCAGCAGAGCTGAAATGATTAAAATATTTTCTGACTGCTTGATTTCTTGCGTACCATAGACCACCATGTAGTTTCCAATGACAGTAGCAGTGTGAAAAGCTCTCTCTCTGGGTCCAGTTGCCTGGAAACGGGAACGCAAGGATGTCCAAAACCGTCTGTCCACGTGAAACATGTCTGTGTGATTCACCCGCACACTGAACCTAAGGAAAAAACACAAAAAAAAACATGTCCTTTTAGTAGAAAAAAAGATTTTTTGTTTATTTCTTACTTTACTCTTTTATTTCAAAGGAATTGTAGGAAACCACCTGTTTCATTACCTTTATCTACTCAAGTAAAAAAAAAAAAAAAAAGAAATCAGTGAAGACACACACAAACACAGAACAATATGCTGACAGGCTTTTTCATTTGCAACACATCAATGTTTGTAGGAAAAACTGACACTCACTCAAATAAGGTATATTCTAGTTTGAACAATGCATGAGGTAGTGTGTACCTGGCAGTGGTGGGCCTGTGGCCTCCATAGACCAACAGTGTCCTGGATGGGCTGTGGAACACCATGGAATGGCCAGCTGTGGCAGGAGGTTTTCCACCAGTGGGTTGGACTGTCTCCCAACGTCCAGAGCCATGCAAGCCAAACCGATGCAAAGTTGAAGAAAACATATCTTCCTCAGTGCGACCTGAGAAATAAATGTTCATAAGTTTTACTAAAAAGGGCATTTAAAATAAACAAAGAAAAAAAACAGCAAGTCTGCACACAAACAGCAAGTAGACACTAAAATAGAAATCTCACCTCCAAATACATAAAGATAGCTATCTACTACAGCTGCAGCGTGATTAGCCAGTTTAGGGGCGCCACGGGAACTGGAAAAGCCAAGTTGCTGCCAGTCATCATTGAGTGGCCGATACATCCAAACATCACTGGCGAGGGAGCCATTGGCAAGTTCTCCTCCAAAGATAACCATGTTTCCCAAATACTCTACTGCTGTGTGAGAGTGACGGGCCACCTGTAATAAGAGAGCCGAAGAAAGCAAGAGTTAAGACATTACATCTGAAAGCACTGATATAAACAACCTAATAAGACTTTTAAATACACATTTAGACAGTGACCAGATGACACATTTAAATCACAAACCACTTACAGGAGAGTGACCATAAGACCTGCTTTCCCATTGGTTGGATGTGAAGTTGTATTTGATCAAGTCCCCCAGTGCTCTGTTCAGATCAAATCCTGCACAGGAAAGATAAGCAATATTGAAATGCCTGTTTTTGGTCAAAGAGACTATCAGATATGATAAAAGACAATCCATATAATTGACAGTAATTAATGGACAGTAGCATTAACAAGGATCTTAACATTTTGGTTTATTAGAATCAAATTCTTAAAATATTTGGGGAAGATAAGAGATAAACTGGTATAAGCTAAGGTGTAATAAATTTATCAGACAATGAAAGACAAGTAACTTATAAATTTGTATACAGAAAAAAAGTCAGTGGAAGTTGAGATTGTTTTCTCAGTACTGTAACAACATCACAGAACTTCAATACTGTCATAAACTCACCACCAAACAAGTACATGGCTCCAGCTGAAGACAAGTACACCCCAGCAGAACCTGTCCTTTGAGGTGTGTAAGGGTTTCCCTCACTCACATACCACCACTGTCCTGCCCCACTATTGTCATGGAGACCAAGTTGGCAGCTTTGCCCCAGGTATCCTGGGTTGCACTGACAACGTTCTCCTTTCTGAGATAAAGCACGGAAAGTAAAATAAAAAAATAAAATTGATTAATTCACTTTAATAAAGGCCTGCTAAGTTCACAGTGAGTGTTCAATGAAATCATCAACTCTCTCCCATACCTTGTCACACTGCCCATTGACAGAACAAGACTGAGAGCACAGAGGAGTTGTACAAGATGCTCCTCCCCAACCCTGATGACAGTGACACTTTGACGTGGAGGAATCACAGCGACCGTGCCCACCACAGGCTCCAGGGCACAAAGAGAAGGTGTAGGTTGCATTAAAGCCCAGGAGGTTATAGTTAGCGTCACTGAAGAGATGAAGAAGCATCTAGAACAAAGAAATTAAAGAGGGGACATGAATGTATATGTGCTTTGGTTAGGCTGCAAGTGCTAATAAAACTGAAACTAAGTTCATGATGTTATGATTAGTTACCTTGCCGGATTTAGCTTCAATGGGTTGAGGCAAAGTATTGCCACTCACGCTGGCAAGCAAAGGGCTCTGGTAGGAGTCACCATCATACACAAACAGGTAATCATATGTACACTCTGTGTCCATAAAGGTAAAATTCAAGACGATGCGGTGACTGTTGCTGGGAGCTGAAAAATATGAAACACATGATGACTATTCCTGTAGTTCAGAGGTACTTAATTCAATCCTATGAAGTCCAGAATCCGGGAGGTTTTCCATATCAACTTAAAACACCTGAATCTAACAGCTTATCAGGTTCTGCACAATGACTCATTTATTTGAGTCAGCTGTTTTGGAGCAGGGATACATGGAAAACCAGCTGGATTGGGGACCTCGTAGGACCGAATTAAGTACCCCTGCTGTAGTTAAAAGTTGTTTAGTATTCACACTAATAGAAAACCCACACATCTTTAAGTTTACAGAAATTCCATAATAGCCCTCAGCAAATTCCACAATTTTAGTTCATTTTACCTTTGATAAGCCATTCACAGTTGCCATTGACAGAATAGTTTCCTGCGCCATCTGTAACATAACCTGGCGGTCCCCTCAATACCTGCCTGTGGCCCTTGCAGTCACCTGCCTGAGACACAGGCAATCTGGCCGATACAAGAGCCACCAGGATGACGATGGAGACAGGGAGGGGGGAGGCCATCACTGGCACTGCCTGCAGACCATTGGGAGATTAGAAAGACTGTTAGTTCTTGCACCCATTTCCACCACCGCTATTATTATTCTTGTAAATATTTAAAGGATAATTATGAATCAGTATAACCGGCATGGCTACATGAGCTACAAACCAAAATAACAACATTTAAAATAAATATGCAAGCAAAGTGAGAGAGAAAGAGAGAGAAATTTGCTAAATTTGGTAAATAAATCCCTAAGTTATCCCATCTAGCAGCCTCTTAAACAACTTCTTGTGGCCTTGCAAACACCTACCCGGTTGCTCAATTCTTTTGCTGACATGTTGACATGTCTGAATGCAAAATTTCACCAGTGCTAAAATGTTTTAAGTTGAAAAATGGCAACATTTGTCAATTATGATCGGGGCAGCCTCTGGACAACTCTGATGCAACCCAACAGCTGTTAGCCATGGACAGAAGCTAGTACTACAAAACAAAAACAACCCTACCGTAAAACTCGGGATTCCGCTAATTCAGATGCAGTTTTTTCAAAAATGCCTTCCCCAAGCTTGCTTTTACCCAGTTGTGTTCCTCATGTCAAACGCCTATGGACACTTGAAGAAGCACAAAGGGGCTCCCTGCAGACTACCATAACAAAGCTAACGTGAAGGATTGCTAAGCTAAGCTAGCTGACAGAAAACCGTTAACTGCAGGAGACCGTCAGATGTTTATCACCGCATTTTATTATACCTACCAATTCCCGTCTCTTTGGTCGCATTGTTATTTACATTTTCGGCAAGCCTTGTATGGTTAGCAACCGCATGAGCCAACCTATCTTTCGGCCAGGAGTGAAAACTGACAGCTAGCTACAGTGGCTAGCAGCTAATTCACTGCAGAGAGCAGCTACTGGGTGCTCTGCTAGCCAGCTAGCGGTAGCCTCTCAGCCAAATCCAGATGCGCAATCGTCAGTCGCTGCAGAGTATCATGGCAAGTCATTCCTCGGAACAATCGTTCATTATATAATTACAAAACTGCGTGTCTAATCTGATTCTACACACATAGAAAAAGCTGCCAGCCTGCAGCAAAACATCTTAAAGACGTCAACGAGTCTCCAGGAGTACACGCTGTGGTCAGATTGCGTTGTTTTGGTGTTAATGGCTGGCACACAGTAACAGTGCCAACACAAAAGACATAAAAGATGCAGGTTGCCTGTTACAGCAGTGCCATCCAGCGGAAACAGGGAATAGTGTTAAACATCTGGATTGAAAAATTATCATTTTTAACTTTAATTTCAGAAGATTGAGCAGTCCCACAAAAGCCTAAATCTAATTTGGATATTCATGAAGGATAACCTAAATATGTGCATACTATCAGTCAAAAGTTTTAGAACACCACAATTTTTCTAGTTGTTTATTGAAAATGATCCAGTTTAATGTCTTGTTGCATTCAAGCATTGTTCAGTCAAAAACAGGATAAGATAACTTTATTAGTCTCCCCGCAGGAAAAATTCACAAGAAATCATGGAATCACTTAATAGACCAAAATTTTTTACTTTTGACTCATCATTTTTTACGAGTTGCTATAACAGTTGAACACACTCGTGGCATTCTTTCCACAACAGAAATTAAATATTCTTCAGAAAGTTTTTCCCATCTGTGGTAAAAGTTCCCACAAATGTGTGACCTTGTTAGGTTGCTTTGTTTTCATTCTTCTGTCCATCATGGGTGTCCAGCTCCAGTCCTTGTAGGCCACAATTTTACCAATTTTCCATGTATTTCCTGTTCCAGCATACCTGACTCAAACCAATCACTCGTGTTGAACTTCATTGGATCCATTTAATGGAAGCCAGGTATGTTAGAACAGGGATACATTGAAAACCTGCAGGACAGCGGCCCTCAAGGACTGACTTTGGACACCCCTAGACCAGTTCATCCCAAGCCAGCTTGATGGGGTCTGAGTCTTGAGATTGTGCTGACTACTCTATGTTTTCAAGCTTACCTTCTTGTTCTTTTTCCCTGAAGTAGATCTGGCATAGCTTGGATTTGTGTTTTGGGCCATTATCTTGGTTTTTTATGAACTCCTGACCAACTAAGCACAAACCAGAGGATACTGCATGGTGCTACAGAACGCTGTGGTAGCCGTTCTGGTTCAGGGTGCTTCTCACTCTGTACAAGTAATCAATCCTGGGGTCAGCAAAACAGCTCCAGACCATCATACTCCCTCCTCTATGTTTGACAGTTTATGCCAAACACGTACTCAATGCCTTACAAAGATTCAGCATGATGAATCAAAGATTTCAAATTTTGATTAATCCAACCATAATAACTTCTTTCAGTCTTCAGTGGTCCAATGGGGCTGTTTCCTTGCCCAGGCAAGCCTCTTTGTCTCATTCTGACGTCTTAGCAGCGACTTTCCTGCTGCAACCTGCCCTGTCAAACCTTCAGCTCGAGTCTTCTCCTCACAGCTGAAACAAAGTCTTGATTACTACGACCACTCTTAAGTTGTACTTGAAGCTGCTGTCCAGTGAGACGCTATGCAAGCTGTTAACTCTCAGAAACATGTGCTCTAATTCAGTTGTGGCTTTGGCCCAAAGCCTTTTGATAGTGAAAGAAACTGTACTCACCTTGACTTTCTTTGCTTTTTCTCTGTGGGAAAGACCTACATTTATGAGTGTTAAGATGGCTCTTCTCTCTTCTATTGTTAATTGCCATATTCTTGCCATTTTTGTAGCAATGCACTACTCTGCAGTACAATACTGTTCAACTGATGCTCATCAGGGTACCGTAGTGTGTTCAAACACTGCTTTATGTAGACAGAGGGGGTTGTAAGTAATCCAGCAAAGTTGGAACACTTCTAGGAAAAAATAAGCACTAGTTTAAAAGGCTTGATCTTTCCACTCTGCTACAGGACAGCTTTAAATAGATAACTCATGTAGTGTTCCCTAAAGACAGCCTTTCTTTTTTTATATAATTATGAAATACTCATTATTTTTCCATTTTTGGTTACCTTACTTAAAAAAAAAAAAATCTGAGTTTACCACTGACTTTTGAACAATTGCTTGAGCGACTTGAATTGCAATAAATAATTGAGAAAAACAGGGTGTTCTAAGACCTTTGATATGAATTATTTGTATATTATTGAACTTGTAAAAAAAAAAAAAAAAACAACAACCTTTGCTATGCTTTTCACTTCTCCTAAACTTATATTGTATTCCAGATTGAATACAATTGAATTGAATATCAAATGTTGAACTGAGACATTTTATCATTTCATAAAAATACTTGCTTATTTTCATTTGATAGCAGCAACACATCTCAAAAAAGTCTGGCAGCAAATCCTGAAAATTGATAATTAAAAAACAATTGAAAATTTGACAATTAACAAGGTTAACTGCAAACAGCGTAGGGAAGTAAAAGGTATTAAAGGAACATTTAAGGGAGCCAGTTTGTGACAAACTTCATCTATCAACTGTGGAACAATTTCAGGAAAAGTTTACTAAAAGTAAAATTGCAAAGACCTTGAAGATAATAAATTTCACAGTGTATTTTATTCTTCATGCATTTATTTAATGAGTGTTTCCTAAAGAATTTGACAGCGGTTGTGTTACATCCTACACCGCAGCAGCAGAGTACATTCTGTCCACATATTGTAAATAAAATGAAAGACAAAGCTCTGAAATAGATATCCTGGTATACAATCCAGCAGACTCCTTTCGCATAACAAATGTTTGAGAAAAAGTAATCAAATTATAAAAGCGAAACAATTGATAAAAATATGTTTTAAAAGCATTACCCATAAAAACCATATCCCCTGAATATGTAGAAAAACTCTGATAAAATAGTAAAATAGCTGATTAAGATGTATTTTTGAAACATAAAGAAATAAAAATTTTATTATAGATAAAAAAGAAGACCCCTAAAATCCAAAGACAATAATTATAGAAGTAGGAAAGGATCATTAAAGTTATAATGTTTTTGTTGAGATAATGAAAAACAAGAAAAATTAATGCCACAAGTGGGAATAAAGGCTGTGGAGCCTTTTGCACTGCTTTGGCCTGCGTTCCCTGACGACCTTATTGTCACAATACTCACTCAACCAGGAATACCTGTGCTCATGCAGGGCCTGCAGAATTAGTGCTTAAATACTGTATGACTGTCCATGAATTCCCACCTTGATGGCAAAATGACAAAAGTTTCGTGAAAATCACAGGTTCTTTGTGTCAGTTACAAGGCCTTCCTTATTCATGGTGTCGTACCAATACTTGCCATGACTATGCTTCGCGGAAGAACTTGAGTTTTTTTTTTCTGTGGTACCATGAAAATGTTTTGTCAAAACATTTTTAAGTATATAGGGTTATTTACCAGGAAGCATGTCCAGATATAGTAAGAACTGTGACTTCTTGTTGTAAGTGGTGAGGGCTTATGCCTTGACTGGAGTGGGGACATAGTTCTGTTCAGTGCCAGACTGGGATTACTTACTGTAAGTTAAATGGTGATCTGATGAAATTTGAGGGATTTATATTGATTTATGACGTGACAGTCACTATTCTGCCATGAACATGTGGACAGTTTTCAACATAAATCATCAACAATGGGTTTTCAGCTGAATGACAAATTTGGAGTGAGTTGTTTCCAAATGCTCAGAGAAATGGGCCTTTCAGTAACAATACGACTTCCTGTCGCCAGAAAGAGGTCAGAGACGCATTTGGGGTGACATTGGTGCAGATATGTTGTTGTATCTGGGAGTTCTATCAATTTTACATGTCCAGTTGAAACACCAACCTTTGTGGCCCCAACCACGCTTTTTGGCAACTCCTTCGATATACTTTTTGCTAAGTTCTAATCACACATGCATTCAGAACATACTGACCAATTTTGATGGCACTAAGACAAAATTTCCAAGAGTTTGTTCCAATGTGCCATCAGCAAATCTCCAAAATGGCAACTTTGAATCAAAATGGCCAACTTCCTATTAGTTTTTAGGCTGTCTTTGCTTTAAGGCAATTTCTTTTCCACCCTAGAAGAATATGTAGAATATGTGCACCGAATTTAATCAGATAAATGAGCTGAAGTTACAGGGCAACTACAAAAGGTAGCAGTGTTCAGTCAATTTTCCCCAAACGTGTTTAAAGGCCCTCAACTTGTGTACATTTGCACATTCCCTTTGGGGAAATCACGACCCTGGTGACTTTTGGGCGATGTTCAGGCCTCTAAAAAGGCATTTAGTATAGAAAAAAAAATAAATAAAAATAAATGTTTGCTACTCAAAAGGACTTTGCACCCCCTAGATGCTCAGGCCTGGAAGAAAGCACCATCTGGCTATCAATAATCAGCCCTGGCAAGATTATTATCAACTAAGTGTTTTTTTTTTTTAAAAAAAGATAGTTATTCAGAAACAATGTAGTTTCCTTTAACCAAAAGGCACAAAAGCAAAAAGTGTTCACTGCATAACCCAGCTGGTATCATGCACTGAACATATCTCAGTTTCCTGCATATAAAAATTTCTGAAACCCTAAAAACTTAAATTCATGCCACACATCGGCTTGGTTTATCTGCTGTACGTTTTAAAATTCATAACACGCCGTTTTGAAAATCAAGAATCCATGTTTATCCTTAATCTGACGTCATCGGCAGATATCGGTTAAACACATGAAGTATGTACAGCTATTTTTCCAGGGCAAAGAACCATGGGAGTGCTATGGAGCCCGGGGCCAAAGATTGGAAACATCCTATCCTCAAACTTGTGTTTAAGAGTGACCAAGTGTGTTGCTGTCCCTGCATCCCAAAACGTCACTTCCCCTGCATCTATATTCAGCTTAATGCGAATCCTTTGTGGACGCTTCTGTACCTTCAGCTCAGTGCGTTCAGGTGTTAGAACGCTATACACTCCTTTGCTCAATGCTATGGCCCACACACCCCGATTCGTTGAGACTGTGAATTTCTTTCTACGTGCTACTGACTGCTTGCAAACTCCCACAATCCACTTGTCATTATCACCTATGTTGACATCCCACTTGTGTCTCCCAGAGATGTAACCTTCTGCACCCAGGATAAAGACACATGGATCAAAGCGCTCTGTGATGTCAGGGATAGTCTGCCGCTCTTGGCTCTCCTTCACACTGATGAGGTCAGGAGACAAGTCGAGCCACGGAGAGGCCGTGTTTGGATCAAACGTCACTGGATCTGTACAACAGGACAACAGAGCATGATTTCACGCTGGTTCTTAAAATATCAGACTTTTAAGAAACTATAGTTTCAGACTAAAACGGTCAAACATTCTTGCCATCATTTTCTAATTTTAATTATGTTTTCCCTCAATAATGTTTCAAGTATCCAGAGATCCAGTTAAGTCCTTTATCCCCCCCAAAAAAAACCTTTTAACGCAGCATCGTTTACTCACAATATTTTACATGGGCCTGCATATTCTTCCATACTTTGAAGCTCAACGAACCAACATGTTCGCCCATGTTTAAAAGGGAGCCATAAGGAAGGTTTGGCTCATACCGAGTCCACTGGGCTCTACAGAAGAGACAGAAATAAAATCAAGAAAAATACAACATTAATCTTGATAACTAGATTCCATTGTACCCTTTTGCACATATTTGACAGAGAAAGGAACTCTTAATGGTTCAGTATATTATGAGATGTTGGACAATTCCATGTTCCTAACTTTATGTCACTTAGGTTTATAAGTTTATAGTTTATAAGGTTTATAAGCAAGGAAAGGCTTGGATACTTTTGGCAATATAGTGTATAGACTAAAACAGACTAGATATAACTTATTAGTTTTTGCTTTATACTAGACTAGTTATTACTAGTTATAACTAGTATATAAATATATGAGAATATACATATTTGAAATGTAATTTCTGATGTCAAAATACAGCGACTTACTTTGTCTTCAGTTCACGGAAATTCTACAAAAAACGAAATGAAGTCAGTTTCATTGCAAAACACAAATAAATGAAACAAACATCAGATATAAAACAAAGTGGGAATGAGCTGCGTTGTTTACCTTCAGAAGAGCGAGATCCTCGTTGCCCAACTCTCTCTTCAGAGAGTCAACAAGCTTCTTCATAGTGGCAATATCCTTGTCAATTTCAGAAATCCTCTCCTCTATGTTAGCAATCTTCTCCTCTTCTTCAGTGGCCAGTGCTTTTAGACGCAGAGTTTCTTCAGTATAAAGCACCTGGTGGAGCCTCTCAAACTCTGATTTGATTTGTGTCTCTGCATGTCCAGCCTGAATCTGTGTTAATCAAGAAGACAAAGTTAATGCAGATCCCAAAGAGAGTGGAGAGTGCACGAAAACTTTCGATTTCAGATCTATAAAAGTAGACCCACCTTTTAATATATATCTGTCTAGATATTTTCTTTGTAATGAAATCTTGTTACCAAAGAGTCAAAAATCAGATTAAGAGTTACTCACTCCAAACACTGAGACATATTAGTATTCCTACCTTGACATACATCTTAGCGTTGCCGAATTGTTGCTTAATCTTTTTGTAATGTTCCACTTTCTTTTCAAATATTTGTAGTTTAAAGGTAAGCTGTTCCTGCAAAAGCATAAACAAAAAAAACAAATATTATACAAGGGAAGACAGTGTGCCAGAACGACAAGGTAACACCTCAGCTCACATCCATTGGAGAACCAATATAAAAAAGATCTCCTGGGATTGACCAGATCGACAGGACTTTTGCAGCAGAGTTCAAGCAACCCAATTAAGTTGAATGACTAAATGTTTTTTTTACTGAAAGATGCAATGAATGCAAAGCAAACAGGTATACCTGTTCATTAGCATATTGGGAATTAGAATGTAAAATGGGAGGTTTTTAAAAATAATTGTTTCTTAAATAACCATTTTTATTTTAAACAAAAAATGGCTACATACATAACTATCAGAAAAATATATGGTAAACTTGGAACTAGTGGATTAGCCAGCTGATTAAGTAAATATTCAAATTGGTGCAGTGAATGATTTTGATCTTTTTTTTTTTTTTTTTTTTAAATCTTTTTATATACAACATATCCAAGCCTTTCTTCAATTCAGATCTTTATATTAGCCTCAAAAAATGTCTGTAATATAAAATATAAAACTCAGAGGGAGAAGCAGCTGATAAAGGAACTGCGTAAAAATCGGAAATCATTCTACATAACCCTGAATTCAAGTCTCTGTCTTTGCTGCTGCTTAGTTGCTGAGTTTGTCCCGGTTGCTCATTTAAAACTTCCAGATTGCATTGAGTGGGTAAGGTTTATGTAAAACCAGTATGTTTAAAACAATTCCAGGTGTTAAAAATAAATGAATAAATACATTTAAAAATTCACTAAAACTAAAAGGCAAATCTAAAGATTCCAGAAAATACCTGCCAGACATGAAACACAAGACGGTATGCGAAGTGAGTGTTTCTATGATCCAGTTCAGCAAAAATGCTACACTATGAATAATTAGAGTTCAAAGATCAAAGTTGCATGACATTTTAAATATGTGAAATTATATGACCAGTAGCTGCTTGCAGGTAGCCACATGTGAATCCCATTCCTTTCTTTGGACACTCATTTTGTGTTTTTCTCTAAATCTTTACTTTTCTTGCATTTTTTTTCCCATTTTATTTTATTATTCAATGTGGATCTAAATGTGGGAGATATTTTAATGCCAAGGTTATATTTACCTTACTAAGCATACACTAAGAATTTCACTAATGTAGGCTACATACGTTAGCTGATTTGGGGCAATGAAAACTGCACCAAAAGGTGTATTGAAATGGTTACAGATGGAATGTATAGTTCTTTCAGCCAATCAGCATAGTAAATTGCTGAAACACTTGAAACACTACTGCTGTAGTGCAATGAAAGGATATCCTATCCTATGTTACTCTGTACATCAAGAGGGATTCAGATCAACAGAGCAAACCATTTATTTTTCTTGTCCATCACAGAGTCCTATGTTTTGGTACTGGTCACATACACTATTCACAAAAAGTTAGGGATATTCAGCTTTTGGGTGAAATTTCACAACACGCCTAAAATGCATTCAAACCTGTACAGGTGAACTTAATGTGATCTTCTCTAAGCTTTTAAATGCACATGTCCAACTGTTAAATGTTTCAATAAATTTTGCACAAGTTGCTGTTCTCTAACAAGGAGCTTAACGGCAAAAATCACGGCAGGTGTGTGATCCTTGAATTGACCAATAAATGTCCTGGTTCAATTAGAGCTGGTGTTTAAACAGTTGTCCTCATCATGCTGTTCACATTTTGACATCATGAGACCAAGACGACACCTAACAATGGAACAACAGTCCCTTGCTATTGCGATGCTTCAAACAGGACGTTCTCAGACAGAAGTGGCCACTGAGCTTGGAGTGTCACAGAGTGTCATCAGTAGGTTGCAACAGAGATATCCAGAGACTGGAAGAGTCACAGAAAGGCCTAGAAGTGGATGTCCTTTGGCCACATCCCGTGCTGATGACCGCTACATTGTGAACACTGCCCTGAGAAACCGGATGATGAATGCCACTCAACTCCAGGCACGTTTAAGATAGGTGAGAGGCACCCAAGTGTCACGTCAGACCATTCGAAACCGTTTACATCAGCGTGGTCTGCGTGCTAGACGACCTGCACGGGTACCTGACCACACCACCAGGCACAGGCATCATCGTCTTGCATGGGCCAGGGAGCATTTACGCTGGACGAGGAACCAGTGGGCCTCAGTGCTGTTCTCTGATGAAAGTCGATTCACACTGAGCAGAAATGATGGCCGGCAACGATGTTGGAGACGTCAGGGAGAGCGCTATGCATCAGCCACTGTTGTCACCAGGCGAGCTTTTGGTGGTGGCGGTGTTACAGTGTGGGCAGGGGTGTCCACTTGGTACAGAACTGCCCTACACTTTGTGAATGGTACAGTGACAAGCCCATACTACCTGAATAACATCATTAATCCAGTGATTGTGCCCCTACATGAACAGCACAGGCCTAATTTCATCTTCATGGACGACAATGCTCCTGCTCATCGAGGCCGCATCATCAGGGAACGGCTGTTGGAGACTGGTGTACCTCAAATGGAATGGCCTGCACTCTCTCCAGACCTGAATCCCATTGAAAACCTGTGGGATCAGCTGAGCCGTCGTGTAGAGGCTCGAGACCCTGCACCCCAGAACCTGAATGACCCGAGGGCTGCCCTTCAAGAAGAGTGGGATGCCATGCCTCAGCAGGCAATAAGTTGCCTTGTGAACAGCATGAGACGTCGTTGTCAAGCTGTAATTGATGCTCAAGGGCACATGACGAGATATTGAGACGTTCAAATTTTTTGTTGTGGTGTAACTACCATTGTTGTTACCTTTTGTGTTGAATGAATTTTTTTAGATGAGGAAATCAGTAGTGCATCCTTCTACTTAAATGTCTTACTTTTATGATATTGTATCACTGTAGCATGAACATATTGCATTTTCCATAAATTTCACCTGAAAGCCAAATATCCCTAACTTTTTGTGAGTAGTGTAGTTTCCATCACAAATAGAAGAACTGGATTAATCTTTAAAAATGTGCCTGAACTGTAGCCTTCAAGTTTCCCCAGAAAGAATACACGTTAAGGGAACACAAGACCAGAAGAAAAGCCGGTTGGGTAACTTTACCCTACCTTACACATTGGCACGCCATCTTTTATGGACCAAAGCCTGTGTGTATTGTGAAGAGTGACGCAGTCCACGCACACTGGCTCCTCGTCCTTCTCACAGAACAGATCCAGCGGCTTCAGGTGGAGGTAGCAGAGGTCTTCTTGAGGTGGATTCACGATTTTTCTCAAGTTTCCCTGTCTTAAGAAGCTCTCGCAGGTGTCTCTGAGGGAGCGGTTGGTGATGGCCTGGCCTTCGTCTGCTGGCTGGCGACAGACGGGACACGTCTGGCTGACCGCGAAACTTTGTTGCATGCACCCCCGACAGAAGCTGTGGGTGCACGGCAAGAGGACCGGGTCCTTGAAGATGTCCGCGCACACGGGACAGGTCAGGTCCTGCTGCAAAGGAAGAGACTCGTCTTCGCCCATGTTCACATCCATTTTCTTTCAGTTATGGCGACAAGGCTCCTTCGCTCTTTACTTTCGTTTTAAAACCACAAGTGGACACGTACACGCAGACAAACTGACTTGTGTTGAAACCGAAAGGGTCGCACTTTTGCCTCAACTTAAAACCGCTAAAGACGTTGTAGAGAAAGGTATAAACCCAACAAAAGTTTACAATCACTTCGCGTGCCAAGCTCGTGTCTTCTGTACAGTCACCTCTTCCGTATTTCTGTCAGAAAACCTTCTTCTTCTTTTTTTTCTAACAACACTGCCCTCTCACGGTTTTTGAGGCTGTAACACTACAGTAGTGTTACCAAGTTCAACTAAAATATGCAGACAAATGTCTTCTAAACTAGGAAAACTGGAGCTCCCCCATAGAGGCACATCAAATATTTTCTTCATAGTCAGTTATTCGCTTCGCATGTGTTCTGACTATATATCACCTTATTTTTTTCTGCCATTTGCACTTTAAAAGTAAACTTTCTTACTAAAATAAGTTTGTGATGAAGTCATGTTTTGTCAGTTTTTTTTCCCCCAGGTCAGCTATTTTCTGGAAATAAATGATGCACTTCATGCAAGGATCTGCATCCAAATGGACAGTCCACTTGTATCTTCCTAAGATGTCCTCTACTGTTTGATTTTGTGCTTGTGTTGTTCTCACTCATATGTAAGTCGCTTTGGATAAAAGTGTCTGCTAAATGACTATAGAATAGAATAGAATAGAATAGAGAAAATGAGGACAACAGTCATATTCCTAAAGCTGTAAGTGTAGGATCACATATTTTTGTGTCACATTATGCCAGATTCTTCCTCTTGTAGGAGAGTAGCTTATTATCATAAAAATAACTTATTTTTATAATATTTCTTACTTTACCTAACATGCACATAAAAGACACATTCACTGCCCTCCCCACTTGTAGCTACAAGTCCACTTGTAGCTTTGATTGTGGCATGCATTTGCTGTGGCATTGCTTTCATATGCTTCTGAAATGTCATGCAGTTTATTTTCATCCAATGTTGAATTCAATTTTCACAAAGATCTTTTATAGATCGTGGGGGAGTCTGACAACAATGTAAATCATTTTCCAGCATGCCCAAAGATTCTCAGTGAGGTTCAGATCTGGACTCTAGTGGTTAATGAAAATGACCACTCTTTCACACAGCCCGATGAATCCTGGCATTGTCATCAGGAAAACGCCCACGCCGTCAGAGAAGATGAATAATGTGACCATTCAGGTTGTCAGCTGATCTCTTTCTTTGGGCACAGCAACCCCAGATCATAGCACTTCCCCTACAAGCTTGCACATCAGGCACCGGGCATGATGCCGGAATAAATCTGGACTCATTAAACTACATGACCTTCTTCTACTGCACAAAAGTTCAATCTTTATGCTCCCTAACAAATTAAAGCTTTTTCTCTTAGCCTACCAGTAGATGGGGCCACAGTGCCATTTTGTGGCATTACATTAAAGAATATCTTTAAACACATCCTCATTAATTATGAGTGTGTCTCTGTAAACATTAACAGATATTTGTATCCATGTAAAGGGGGAACAAAAGTGCCTCACCAGATCAAATTAGATTCAGTACTGGTTAAATGGTTTAAACTAGTGACTTCAGAGAACCTTTAAAAGATTTTTGGACCCTTGTGTAATAAATTTTGTTTTAATAGGTTAACTATAACTTTCATCTATTGTTCTTTGCTCAATTAGCCACACTGAAAAAGTAAAACGGGTTTACAGGAATTTTAGTTGGTTTGCTAATAAAATTAAAAAATATATTATGAATTTTTACCCTTTGTGGAGGAATTCCAAACTGAAGTCAGATTCACTGTATTTGCTTTAACCAGTTCTGGTGTTCATTAAAACGTGACTGGAGCAGATATTAAATGTATTTAATTAAATCATGTGCTTCTTTGGTCCTAGATCTCACACTGCAATTTTGGAGCCAACAACTGCTTGTTGACTGCAACTTGAAAACAGTGAGATCAAAGATGGGGTAAAACACATTTTCTCCTATGTGACTAAAATAAATCTCTGAATCCAGACATTTTTGGTCAAATCAGAGAAGTGCCAAAACTGCAGTACCCATCATTCAGGATGTGGTGGAGCCTAATGATAGCAGTTTTATGGTACAAAAAGGTGCTTATAAGCAGCCTTGACAGAAATATAAAACAGATTCTAATAAAAGTTTTAATACAAACCATTTTAACTGGACCAAGCGGTTAGTAAAATGAATGCATGAATAATTTCAGGACTGATTGACTTTCTATCTTGCATCAGTATCCTACTACTAGTCCAGCTCTGGGCCAGCAATGGTGATAATCACAGTAAAAGTGGGGTGTATATTGAACAATGGCAGTTACACTGCCTTAATCAATAATGTTAAATTGATTTGGCAAGACTGGTGGCAACCTGGTCTGTGTGAATTACCAAAGAAATAAGTTTTAGAGACACATTTATCAGAAAACAAGGGAAAAGAAAAGGGATATCCTGCAACAAGAGTTGGGTGGTTTAGAAAAAACCACTGTTTTTCAGTGGTCTAGCCCAGAATTAAACCCCCAGAGAACATCTGTTGAGAAATAGTTCTCAGTTCCTTTTGAACACGATGGAGCTGGATCTGTGCTGGCAGAAAGTAAAAAAAAAAAAAAAAAAAAACTCCTCCCATTTTCAGTGTAAAAACCATGGCAAAAACTTAATCAACAAGACTTCAAATGACAACTAAAAATCCCTCCAGCTAGGCAAATATCGACAACATAAATATATTCTCTCAGTATCTCGTGGCTTAGAGGGACAAAGCACAAGCATATGCTTTATTTATGATACAGACAGGGCTTTGCTTTTGCTCTTGCATTGGTGCTTTGTACAACTTTGCAAATGCATATTATGCTGTGTCAAACATTCATCAAAACGGGAACAAGGTAAGGGTACATTTGTTACTTTAGATTTCTCCCTGCTGAGAAAAACATCAACATAATGGAAACAGAAGTTACTTAACTGTGACAGAGTGAAACTAAGTATTACATGTGTGGAAAAATCAGAGCAGCCCAGCACAGTCATTCCCTGTGCTTTTCATTGTACCTCTACATAATTACTTGTTTTTTCTTTTTTTACTTTCTCCCCTTCAGCAAATTCACAGTGACAATTTATGACATATGGCTGCTTAATTAGTATCCTGATTAATCAGTTGTAAACATTGGGGAAGGGTTGTACAGTTTGTACAGCATATTGCCAGTATTCCTTCAGCAGCATGAGTGACAAAGATTAGTTCAAGTCCTACTTTATCAATGCTTCTTTTTGCTATGTTTTACTTGCTTCTGACTTAACACTCTTTATTTTGATTCACCTTAATAGAAAGATAAATGGTTATTGACTTAGGTATGAAAATACATTAGGCAACTGTATATTGTGTGACGTGAAGCATATAAAACCTGCTCCAATGTGTCTGTGGAAGACTTTAGCTGGAACATTCAGTAAAGCAAATACTAAAAAAAAGACCAGACAGCAATGTAACAAAGGCAGAGGTTGTTCAAACAAACACAGCCTTTATCTTTCACATCCAACATATACAGGTTTGTAAGGGATGAGGCTGCACGGTGGCATAGTGGTTAGCACTGTGGCCGCACAGCAAGAAGGTTGCTGGTTTGATCCTTGGCTGGGGTGAGGTTTGGACAGCGGTCTTTCTGTGTAGAGTTTGTTCTCCCAGTGTATGTGTGGGTTCTCTCCGGGTACTCCGGCTTCCTCCCACCGTCCAAAGACATGCATGTTAGGTTAATTGGTTACTATAAATTGCCCATAGGAGTGGGTGTGAGCGTGAGTGGTTGTTTGTCTCTGTGTGGCCCTGCGATGGACTGGCGAGCTGTCCAGGATGTACCCTGCCTTTCGCCCAAAGCCAGCTGGGATAGGCTCCAGCTTCCCCGTAACCCTTCATTAGACTAAGCGGTTAGTATAATGAATGAATGAATGACATAAGGGATGAATCTAAGCATCGGTTCAAAAACGCTCCAATACACAGTAATCACAAATGAGGTGATTAAATGTTAATTATTTTATGAATGTCCATTTTCTGACTTACAGAATTGATACTTTGAGAAATCTTAAGCAGTGACTTTGTTTGTTAAAATACAGGAAACATGCACTTTAGCTTTTTTAATACCCCACTAGAAGCGAGAATTTCTTTTTCTTTTTCTCACCAGAGAAGAAAATGATGTCATTTTGTTCTCACAGATGTGTTCGAAGAGAAGTATGCTGTGATTGGTCAGACATTTGAGGTGCGCGTGGTTACCATAGAAAGCACAAAGCTGCTTCTGCATTTCATGCAGGTAAAACTTGTTTTGATAAATCAGTTGGTCAAGGTGGTGAGAAAGTACAAAACATTTTTACAAATACGTGGCATTTAAACATTTGACATTTTTTATTGAGGGGCTCTGAGAAGTATTTGTGGGATTGGTTGTACTTTTTAGGTGGGTGTGGTTAACACAGAGACTGAGGCAAAAAGTTGGAGATTTTTGCCTATGCAGAATAGTAGTTATAAAACTGCTGGTCCAGGTGATAAATTTTATTTATTTATTTTATTTAAAGAAACGGACCCAGTGTGCCCAATATGCTGGGCATATTGCCTTTTACTTATTGTGATGTTAGTCATACTGCTGCACGGAGACGTGACTTTTTTTCTTTTTTTAAAGCCATGTATATATATTGGAGCGTTTTTGAACTGATGCTTATTCATCACATTTTCATTTATAAACCGTATAGCAACTATTTTTTTTATTTTATTTTTTTATAAGCCTTTGAAGTAAGCGATTTGCAGAGAGGATAGTATAATTTGGGGATTCCCTTTTTCTTCTGTGTATTGCCTGACTTTTGTACATGTGAAAAATCTGCAGGGTTACAAAGTATAAAGTTCACAGGAGTATTTTTTTCCTGTGCTCCAAATTGGTATCTTCCCACTGTCTGCAGGCTCTCAGTAGATTTCCCTTCATAACTATAACATTGCAATAAGAAATATTTGTGTTGTTGCTAATCAATACATTTACTATTTGACAAGGTTGGTAAAAAGGTCTTAAAACTTCATTGGTTTCAGATATAACTCCCATTAGATCTAATGAGTGAACAACACTGCATGTCCAAACTAATGAACATGTGTGTGTGTGTGTGTGTGTGTGTGAACAAATAAATGAAATGAAAATAGATGGACTAATAAAAACGACTAGTAGATTAGTAGTTCTTTCTAAGTTTGTCCTGACAGAAAGACAGACTCTATTGTCATGTCACAGAAAAAAAAAACTTGTTTTGGTGCTGAAATGTAAAGTGTCACACAGGAAATCTGCTTGAGCGCTGAGAGATTGTAACTGCAGCTACACAAATCTTTGACTTTTCTTTTCCTTTCCTCATAAGCTTGCCCTTAATGGGCAAAGAGGTGGGTTGAAAGCTGCTTACAGCCAGGGACTGTTTTAAAGTAGGCGTAATACTCGATGGCAATGTAAATGCTGTTTTTTAGTAATGATTGGAAGGTTTGTTTCATTTGGTTGCTGTTGGTGTGAGAATGGGGGAGGGGTGGTGGTGGTCTGTGTGTGTGTGTGAGGGTGTGAGGTGGGGGGGTGTGTCATGGGGATGTGGTTGTTGTAGGATTGAATTGTCAAGAAGGGGCTGCTGTCAGTCACTCAGGTTTTTACACTAGAGAGAAAGGCTGGGTTGTGGGTAGCCCTAATTTTTGTTGACTGCCAAGCGTAGGTGCCCTTTATTAGGCAGACTATATGGTTATGTTATGGTTCAACAAGTTTAACGCTGCATCCTGCCCATAGTGTTACACCTGTGGACAGTTTGTTTAAATAAACAGAGAAGCATATGTGCATTGCGCATGAAGCAGAGGGTCATACAAATAGACTAAACCGAGCTGTGCTGCCTCGTGCTTCGCAGATGAAAAATAATTGTCACCGGTTTTGTGTCATGCTTTGTAATAGAAAAGGAAAATAAATTTTGTGAACTTAAAAGTATCTACTTTCAGATCCCTCTTTTCTGTTGGTTTATCAAGCCTTTGTACAACTACTTTTCATTCAATTCCTTTGAAAGAAACTTTATGTTGTCATATCAGTATTACAACGGACAGTTATATGCAGATCAAGGCTAGAGGAAAGCAGCCATACATGAGGTGCACTGCAAAGTCATTTCATGTGAAGTGATGTCAAACAAAACTTACATGATGGCTGAATTTTATTTTTTTTAAAAAACAAAAACAAAAAACTGCAGTGGAAACCCTGAGATAGAAGACAATGCTCTGGTAATTCTGCAGCACATCCAAACCTATTGAGCCTCCTTTTAAGGTTATTAGACTGAGAAACTGTCATGAAAGCGAGTGAGAACCAATCTATTTGGGACTGACATACTTCAATGTATTTAATCTGTGGGGAGATAATTTCATTATGATTTGTCTTCCAGAACTGGTGGGTAGACAAACAACGTAGTCAGATGTCTATTTGTTGGTTCCAGAGCAGGGAACTCAAGGTTAGAATTAGATCAAGGGGGAGTTTGACGGGAATAACTGTCACAGGGGCCGTAGGAATGTGGTGTGGACCCAAATGCAGAGATGAGGGAAACCAAGATACAGGTCGAGGACATATTTATTCCCGGAACAAAGTGAGGGCAGAACTAACAAAAGGAACCAACAAACACAAACTGAAACAGAGGGGTATAAATACACTGGACAAAACGAGACACAGGTGAACGGAATGAACAGGAAATCAATGAAGCTAAACAAGAACCAAGAGAACTAAACAGGAAAAAACTAACAGGAAACCAGAAACTAAGGCACTGAATGAAACCACATCATGACAAATAACTAAAATTAATCGTTGGTTGGATTATTTAGAGAGCATTTGAGTAGTTTCGGTGAGTGTAAATATGTGCATAGTCTCTGGCAAACTTTAAAAGTAAATCTTTCCTGGAATCATTTGCATAGCCTTTGGAAACCTGTGGGACTGATATGGGCCCATTAAGCTTGTCCATAGACCTTAATTCATGAAGATTGTTCTGGGCGCTGGCGTGGGAGCCCGCGGCGCCGGACGGGTTCTGGGCGCTGGCGGCGTGGACCAGGGCTGGGACGCAGGCGGCGTGGACACTGGAGACGTGGGCCTTGGAGCTGGTGGCTTGATAGCCTGTCTGGTTCCCCAGAACCACGACTGGACCTGTCGCATGGCTCTGGTTCCTCGTCCAGCCCCAGCAGCATCCCCACCAGTTCGGCGCATGTCATGCTCACCGGGGGTTTATGCTTACGGCGCCTGGAGCGTCTCCCTCTTTGCTCTCCTGCTGGGTCCTTTTATGGGTTCATTCTGTCACCGGGCTTTAGGAATGTGGTGTGGACCCAAATGCAGAGATGAGGGAAACCAAGATACAGTCGAGGACATATTTATTCCCGGAACAAAGTGAGGGCAGAACTAACAAAAGGAACCAACAAACACAAACTGAAACAGAGGGGTATAAATACACTAGACAAAACGAGACACAGGTGAACGGAATGAACTGAAACAAGACCAGGTGAACTCAATGAACAGGAAATCAATTAAGTTAAACAAGAACCAAGAGAACTAAACAAGAAAAAACTAAAACAGGAAACCAGAAACTAAGGCACTGAATGAAACTACATCATGACAAATAACTATTGTTTTGATTAATCGTTGGTTGGATTATTTAGAGAGCATTTGAGTAGTTTCGGTGAGTGTAAATATGTGCATAGTCTCTGGCAAACTTTAAAAGTAAATCTTTCCTGGAATCATTTGCATAGCCTTTGGGAACCTGTGGGACTGATATGGGCCAATTAAGCTTGTCCATAGACCTTAATTCATGAAGATTGTCCTTGTCTTGGACAGCAAGTCTAATTAGATGTGCACATTGACATTTAAATCCAGCCATTGAAAGATATCGATAGATCTGTATTATTAAAGGGCAGTTTATATGAGTATCTTGAAGCAGCTGCAGCAAAACCATATACAGTATCTACAGTAAAGTTGTCATTGTCTCTTATGGGGCCCCAAATTCCTGGTGGCATTCCTGAGCCTGGTAAGTTTAGGTGAAAAGTTGTCCATTTGACACAAAACTCAGTGCTTCCATGTTGCTGTCAAGCTTAATATGGTATAACAAGTCATGTTATTATGCTAGTTATTGGTAATGGTATAAGAGATGAAGGGCTGGTGAGGGTAAATGACTAATTTGAGAGACATTGTGATTATCATTTGTGTTAGTTGATGTAGGATGTCATGGTTTCATTAAAGTAACTTCAGCATTAGTCGTTGCACCTCTAATCAGCTATTGTTCATGACGTTTGCCTCTGAGACTGCACATTAATCAAAAAAGAGGAAGAGGCCGCATGGGGGCATTTCTAGAGATGTTACATAATTGTGGAAGTTAAAATCCCCTGCAAGTGATTTTTTTTTAATTTCATAACCATTTGAAAACAAAATAGCATCTTCTTATAGTTTCAGATTTTATGTATCAGAAATTAATAATAATAATAATAATAAAAAAAAAACCAGGCGTCCATTTACAGACAATTCTCTTTAGATCCTGCCGCAGTATTTTCAGTAGGTTGAGATCTATCCTTAAACTGGGCATTCCAACTTGGGTTTTGTTTCAGTTTCCCCATGCATTACATGTGGTCTGACCTTAGGGTGAATTTGATGGACTGGCCACTGCTGGCAACTGTTTTCTGAATCCTTAATCTCATCGAAGAACGATGGACTTCCAAATGTTTGCAGCTTTATATACCTTCCAGGATTGATGGCCGACAATTCTTTTTTAAAGATATCACTGAATGTTTTCGTCTTTACATTTTGCTAACATGCAGCAGAATGTTCCAGACTGTTCACCAAAACTTTGAAGAGCTTACACTTTCTAAAGACCATTTATCAACTGGATTTGACAAGCAGGACCTTGCTTATCCTCACTTTTTACATTCAAATGGAGGAAGTGGTGTATGTAGTTTTTAACATACTGTATTTTGGTTTAGTTATTTCTAACTAAATGTGGAATGGGGCATGTGTTGTCATGCATCTGACATTATTTTTACCTCATTTAAAAAAATGGTGACAGTTGGGTAGTTGGGTCATACGACACGGACCTAATATCAAAGACCTACAAATTAAGAAGATGTTCTTTTTTTTTTTCCAGACAATTGAGATCTTAAGGATTAAATTTAATCTTCAAAATACAAAAATGGTAAAATGTAAAACAGCATATGAGTGGCTTTGAATTTTAGCCGTTACTTTGCTTTTGAATCGCATTCAAACTATGCAACATGAATCAAAACGTGAAAGGAATACAGGAATCAAAACTAACATTTTTGTTCTTTCACTTCCTCATTTGATCTATTTCTATAGCTTCGTAACAACATATTTAAACAAAACCAGATTTAAGAGGCCCACAAATTACTTTAAATTTTTGTCAAAACCAATCTATTCGCTTCATTCTAATTTCGTTAGCAAAAACTGGATTGTATGTACAGATACAACGAGGTCATTATAACATATAAAAAGATTAAGATTTAGGTTCTTCTTTATTTATGTAAGACATTCGAACCGAAAAATTAAAATGGACAATTCCAAGAAAAAGCTGAACAATGGGAGCATTTGTGTGGCTAAAACAAACTCTTTAGAGCATATCTGAAACCCAAAATAGGGTATCATACATCTGAATCATCTGAAAATTATAATGCCACAATATTTAAATAGATTCTTAAGAGTGTATTAATCCCTGCTGAATCAGTCATGCTACCTGTAGTTTCTATTTCATGAAAAACAAAAAACTCTTGCATTCCATCAGTATTTTTATGTTTTGGGGAAAAAAAACTGCTTGTTTGAATGTCATGACCAGATACTTACACTTCCATCTGCCTCTCTAAACCACATGCACGAAAGCTGCAGAAACAAAAAAGGTGTGAAAAAAACAAGCGCATAATGTGAACCTTGTACACTGGAGACTCGTAAAGGGGAAATAGATGTTCAAATGCAGCGCAGGTGTCATGTTTGCATAAGTCTTGTGGCTGCTTGCAAAGAGTGAGTAACACTAAGAGGAAAAAAGGTGTGATGAAGATAAAGATTTCTTGAGGTTTTGCAAGTCTAAAAAGATTTATTAAAGAGGAGATTAAACACTGATATGGAGTTTATAGAGGTTATAAATAGTATCAAATTTTGCCAAAAAAAGAAATTATAAACAACTCTCTCTCACTACACATTCAGTCGTTTTCCTAACCATCGCAGGGCCACACAGAGACAAACAACAACACACGCTCACACTCACTCTTAAGGGCAATTTAGAGTAGCCAATTAACCTAACATGCATGTCTTTGGACGGTGGGAGGAAGCCAGAGTACCCATGCATGAACAAGGATAACAGGCAAACTCCACACAGGCCACTGACCAGCCAAGGATCAAACCAGCAATCTTCCTGCTGTGAGGCCACAGTGCTAACCACTATGCCACCTTCTCCATACATGAATGAAAGAACAACAACAAAAAAAAAGTATATATGCATATACATATGTATGTATATATACATATATATATATATATATATATATATATATATATATATATATATATATATATATATATATATATATATATATATATATATATATATATGAGGTTATTTGATATTGTGTTTTCTGTCAATATTTGAAATTTGAAATAAAGGTAAAGGGTGGACAACAAGTTACATTCATGCTACTCTATTTTCTTTTAATTGGTGAAATACTTTGTTCAAGAATTAAAAATGCATTCATTGGCAGAGATATTGATATGGCTAAGTATGTTTATCTTTGGTTTCATCTTTGCTGTGCTTTGTCAGTCTCATTTTGAGTCTCATTTTAGGTGACAACTCAATTCTCAAATTCTTCTGGTGTTAAAATTTCCAGTTCATTAGTCTTTAGTACAGGCACAAACATCTCCTTTTATTTTTTGGATGGATTTTTCTTTTTTATTGTTGATGACCATGTACAAAGATGAAAATTTAATTTTTGTTACAAAGTAAAGGTTTATATGAAGTCCATACTGAACACAAGTGTTCATTTCCTCATTATGTGAACTTTATAACTGAGAATAAAGTTTTGTTTTCAGTAGACTTGCACCAGTTGATGATATCCCAGTCTAAAAGGCTCAGTGTGCAAAACACACAGCAAACAAAAACAATGCAAGCAACAATTTAAAAAAAAAAAAAAAAAGTAGAACAAGGAATTTTAGAGGTTGGCTAGCATGACAGTGACAATTTGACATTTTGGAATCACTGATCATTTTACTCAAATGTTTGTGCATCAGTCATACTAGTGATAGCCATACTGGCATTTTACAGAAATCTGTGAGCATTTTCAAATAATTAATGCTCAATGTCTAGAAAGTACTTTGCTCTGGTTAGTAAAACACACACTTGAATTAATCATTTGTATTGAAGAATTTGTATTGTATGTTTGACTGTTCTGTTATAAATCCAGTGTAAATACATCAAAGAGGATGAACTCTCTTTTTAAAAGCAAAACAAAGTGCACTAAATCCCACTGACAGAAAAAATCCTGATTTACCTGAAATGTCACGAAACTAGCTAAAGTAGTGAACACAAGCTCAGCACAATATATTTCTTTTAAATGCATTTCCTTTAAACCCAGAACAGAATCTCAGACGTTTCCAAACCAAATGAAACTGATGACTGTTTTCAGATTGAGTTGGGTAGAGTCAGGAAAATGTCTTTCATTGGTTTTAAAGAAATCACACCAGCTGGTTATCTAATGACTTTAGCATACTCACATCTCGAGGTTGGTGTAAATCACCTTCATTAAAGCTGTAGTAGGAAGGCGGTTAAAAGATTCTGGCTTACTTAACCCTGTAAGACCTGACCAATTAAAAAATGGTAAGAAAATATATTTTTTTAACATGCTGGCTTATTTGTCCCTTTAACAAAGTGTAATACAAAAAACCAAACGTAACACCGTTTTCGGGGATATTTACCATTTATTACCATTTGACATGCCAAAATCCTTATAGTGTAATCTTATGCTTTGTGGTGTCCATTAAGATAATGTTTCCCAATCTGTCCCCTTAAGGAGTACCACTGCCCTGCATGTTTTAGAGCAGGAATGCCTAAGTCCAGTCATCGAGATCAACTATCCTGTAACTTTTAGATGCAACCCATTTCCAACACACCTGAATCAAATGGCTTAATTCCCTCATTCACATGTCATTAAGCTCTTTTGAGGGCTGATAACAAGCAATGCATGCGATTTAGTTGTGTTGGAGAAGGGTTGCATATGAAAAAATTCAGGATTGTAGATCTTGAGGAACAGACTGGGGCACCCTTGTTTTAGAGGTAACCCTAAAATAACTCACAGCCTGTTAATGAATGGCTCCTTAACAGGCTGCAAAGAACTTAATGAGGACGTTCCTTAATCTGAATCAGATGTGTTGGAGTAGGAACACATCTATGCAGGGCAGTGGAATTTGAGGACCAGAATTAGGAAACACTGCATTAGGGGCAAAAGAGAAGAATCAAACTGTGTCCCACAGGATTTTGAACAAAAATTTTTACCATAAAGTTATGCCAGATGTCTGAGAAACTGTATGTGTCATGTATGTCATTCTGGGCTCTAGCGGTTAAAGGTAAACATTTGCAAAAAATGTAGAGGATATATGATTTAAGCTTACCTGTAGTATATGCTAGACATCTGCATTAAATCGCTTCCACTCCTCAATTGGTAGATTATCTTCATTGATCAAATAAATGATATGACTGAAATAATTTTCCGGATATAAATATGATATTTTAAAACAAAATCATGTTTGCTTTAAAAAATAATGTTTGTGATGGAAAAATTACCCATATATACTACTTTTCACATGTTTCATATCACAACAACCCAAAGCTAAGAACAGTCAGAAATAAAAACTTTGACAACAATGATGGTCAATAACAAATATGTCCTATAATTAGTAAGACTGATGAGGCAACGAATGACATACGTTGCATAGTGACATTTCCTGTTTTACCAGGCTACTGCAGTAAATGTTTTCTGTTCCATTGTGTCATAATACTTTGTGCAGACATCAGAATTTTTTTTGTTGTTGTTGTCTTCTACCATGTGAGTTTTACAAGTGGTTAAAAGTTTATTTTACTGATTCAAAGGATTAATGCTTTGAAGGAAAAAAAACGATGTGACAGTTTGCCATTGCTTTCCCTTCTTTCAGTTAAATAAACAATAATGAAGAATTATTGTTTCATTTCATTCAATGACCAAACAAAAACATCAGCATACAAACATGTGGAACACTGCATTTCATTGAAAAATACATATGAAGGCATTTTACAGTTTAGAGAAATAATTGTCATGCAAATATGAAAATGACTATTTAGAAAAAAAAAAACTGTTAAATGCAAATTCTGCAGAACAAAATTTTTTTTCAGTACATTTAGAATACCTATAGCTCACATAAGTCATCAAAGTTTCAGTATGGTGATAAAAGTATGTGTGTGTGTTCCTGGTTTCCTCTATAAGAGGTCTAGATGCTGTTATTAGCAACACTAGATAACAGAGAGTTCATCTGTGCTGTGCGGCTGTTCGATCCACCATCTCAGAGGCTCACAAATTGGTATGTGATTGTTTTTAGGTCTTATATTTAAAATTGTATTTAATGTTTTCTAGACTGTTGCTGCATGATTTTAAAGAAAAAAACAAAAACACAACAACAAAAAAACTGCCCTTCTAATTGTATGACAATTTATTGACTTTAGCTTATTTTATTTAACCGGAGCATTCTGATCTATAATCGATTCCTACTTTCCTACATTAATACTAAATTAACCTCAATTAAAATTTGGATTGAGAATGTTGGTTGTTGCATTTTCACACACACCTGAAGTTCATCGCAACAGGCAACAGCAAACTCAACCGGGATGTGGTTTTCAGCCCGAGTGCCACTGAATTTGTCATTCAGTAAAAAAGGCAATGCATTTTCTGAATCGTTAGGCAATGGTAGAATGAGAACTACAGTCACTGCATGGAAGACAAGTTGTTAGGAGGTCATGTTTTAATGAGCATGTGTTGCACAATGTCATATAAATGTAAATGAAATATATCAAAGACTACTTTAGGAATTCCTTATAATGTTATAGTAAGGCTTCTTTTTGGTCTTGATTAGTAACTCATTAATAACAATTAAAATAATCTATCCCATTTATATCACTTTATTAATCATTCAGCCATCTCATGGCGTTGGGGGTTGCAAACACCAACGTGTGTTATCTTGGGGTTTATGGCTAACAAAGTTTGAAAACCGACTGCCTTTGAGAATGAGGCCAGCTCAGGGGCTCAACTATGTGGTGCAGCATCTGGTATTTGAGATATGATGTTCTATAAGCTTCTACGATAATAACTGGGCTCACGTTTTTAAAAATGACCTAATCTTGTCCAGAGAACCGTCTTACAGAACTTTCAAGATAAACTGTCTATTTTTGTTCTGTATCTGCCTCACAAAGTCATAGATAGATAGATAGATAGATAGATAGATAGCACCCCCATGAGGCTGGAAATGATTATGATTATTATTAATAAAAAAAAAAATTAAAAAAATAATTCTGATTATTGTTGTTATTATTATGATTATTAATCATAATCATAATTCTGATTATTATTATTTGTTACACACACACACACACACACACATTGAGTACATTAAAAATCAATCATTAATTGATTGCAATTATCTTTCTTTTTTTTCAAAGATCCTAATGATGGGTTCTGACAGTACTTTCACCCATGAAGAGGATAGTTGGAGTTCATTCTTAGACAATTTACCTGAAAACTATTTTGATAACAACAGTGATTATTGTTGTGAAGATGGTGATGTTTGTGACCTGACTGGGGGGATGAGTTTCGAGGCGCTGTTCATCCCAGTTCTGTACTCGATGGCATTTGTTGTGGGTATCCTTGGAAATGGAGTGCTGCTGGGAGTACTGTTTCAGAGCAGGAAATCCTGGAGTGTGACAGACACCTTCATCCTTCACCTGGGTTTGGCAGATGTACTGCTGCTGGTGACGCTTCCTCTCTGGGCTGCCCAGGCTGCTCAAGAGACAGGGTGGGAATTTGGCGCCCCCCTCTGCAAAATCACTGGAACTATTTATACAGTAAGTGTTTCACAATACAAAGGATGTGCCAAAAAAAAGGGTTCCAACCCTTCTCTGACTGATTGTATTGTTGCACCCTTAGATCAACTTCTACTGTGGGATCTTTCTCCTGGCCTGCATCAGCCTGGATCGCTACCTGTCCATTGTCCATGCAACCCAGATGTATTCTCGCAGAAAGTCCTGGGTTGTTCATACCAGCTGCGTTGTGGTGTGGTTAGTCTCTGTACTCCTCTCTATCCCTGACTGGATCTTCTTAGACGTTACAGAAAGTGACAGAGTAGGCAGATCTTACTGTGTAAGAGATTATTCAAAATTTGGCAATGAGGCGGTAGATTTCTGGCAACTGGCATCACGCCTGCTCTACCACATAGTGGGCTTTCTGGTTCCTTCTGCTGTCCTCATCTTCTGCTACTCCTGCATCCTGTATCGTTTGCGTTATGGCAACCAAGGCCTCCAAAAGCAGCGAGCCTTCAAAGTCATTATATCCTTAGTGGTAGTTTTCTTTCTCTGCTGGATGCCATACAATATCACACTCATGGTGGACACGTTTAATAAAAACAACAGCACTAATGACTGTGGAAACATAACAAATATGGAAAAAGCAAAGATTGTGACTTCTTCCTTGGGTTACCTTCACTGCAGCTTTAACCCAATTCTCTACGCCTTTGTGGGTGTGAAGTTCCGGCGCAAGCTGCTGGAAATCCTGACATCACTGGGCTGCAAGATAAAAAGTAATGCCAGTTTTCAAACAGTTCTTAGCACCAGGAGAAGCTCTATGTGGTCTGACTCGATGGATTCTTCCAAATCAGTTGCAATCTGAAAAATACAGCAATGTGATCACAAGCTTTAAAAACTGACTCAAACTGCTGCACCTGCCCTTCATTTTTTCTGAAAATCAGGTATTAAAATTAACTCAGGACAAAATGCACTGATTAAAACTTAGTATGTATATACTGTATAAATATTTTTGACCAATTGAAATAACCAACAGAATTTAGTTTTTTTTTCTTTTTATTAATTACAGAAGGCTGCACGGTGGCGCAGTGGTTAGCACTGTGGCCTCACAGCAAGAAGGTCACTGGTTCGATCCTTGGCTGGTTTGCTCAGTGGCCTTTCTGTGTGGAGTTTGCATGTTCTCCCCATGTATGTGTGGGTTCTCTCTGGGTACTCCAGCTTCCTCCCACCATCCAAACACATGCATGATAGGTTAATTGGTCACTCTACATTGCCCCTAGGAATGAGTGTGAGTGTGAGTGTGAGCGTGAGTGGTTGTTCGTCTCTCTGTGTGGCCCTGCGATGGACTGGCGAGCTGTCCAGGGTGTACCCTGCCTGCTGCCCAAAGCCAGCTGGGATAGGCTCCAGCTTCCCCGCAACCCTGAATTGGAATAAGCGGTTTGGAAAATGAATGAATGAATTAATTACAGAAATGCTTAATTAAGAATATATATATCTTTTATGAAAAAAAAGCAAGTCTTTTTTTGTCAGTAGAGTAAATTTAATGCTTCTGCAGTTTCTTCTTTCAGAGTTTGCATGAAAATTTATCCTATATTTACATAAACTATGAAACAGTTAGAATGCATCAAATAGCTGAGAAACTCCTTTGATGAAGCCTCATACTTCTTTGTTTGTTGCAACTTCCTTAAAAAGGCGGAAATCTTGTATTCAGCTGTTTTTTTTTGGTTTTTTTTTTATTTCTAGGAACTCAGAAAATTGAATAAGGAACAAGTGACTAGATATATATATATTTTTTAAATATTTTTTAATAACCCACAATCATGTCCAAAAAATAAATATTAAAAGGACATGGTGGAGTGTGCTAGTGGAGTGCTTCTAATTAGTTTCTGTTGATCCAGACCACAAAAGATTCAGTTTTTATGATTAGTCTTTTATTTTGACATATATGGATACATACAAAAATATTCCAAAGTCAATTAGAAGTTTTAAGAAAAAAAGAGAGCTTTAGGAGTCATATTATGGTATTATGATATATATTTTTCATTATAAAAACAATCTTTTATATTAAAAAGGGATCACTTTCATTTATTGACATTTATACTGACATTTTTCATTTTAATGATAAAAAGTTTTCAAGTTAAAAAACGATTATTTTTACTCAAGAATAAACTTTGGTCACCTTTTTGGATATTGTTTGATTCTCGTCTTAATGAAATAAACATGAAATATGAAGGAGAGGAAGCTTCTATTTGCCTTTTAAGAAGCTAAAATGTGATACATTTCTAAACTGAGGTGTGAGAAGAAAAGTTATACTCAACTAGACATTCATCCACATGACTTTAACAGGGTTTTTATCATTGACTATAGTATTCAATGATTCAATTCTGGGATTAAATGGAATATACTTTCTTTACACACTTATAAATGAAATATAGTCATTCTATGTAGATTATATGCAACGACAAATTCAGCTGGGGACAATGACTCGTGCAATTGATTGTGTCATGTCAGTTTAACAGGCTTAGAGACGTTTTCCTTTTTAGGTTCGCCAATGTTTCAGTAGCAGCAGTTGACTGAGCCACTCACAGCCTAGTTCGCCATTTCATTCATGTATGTTTTATGGACTAATTTGATTTGTTCAATATTAATATGACCATCCACATACTTTTACCATCATTTTGTAATTGGTAAGTGTTAGAACTATTTACCTCACTCAAACTGTTTGTTACATTTAATCTTAGCCTAACAACTTTAAGACTTTAAAGTCCCCACAACTGAACTTGAGTATATTTTCACACCAGCATCCCTCAACCCCGTTTCTTCTCTGAGTTAATCCCACGTTGACTCTTGTCCCATCTGTTCCCCTCTCACTTTGTCTTTCTTTTTCCCAACTTCCTCTGAAAATTTCCTCTTGCCTTTGCGCTCCTCTTTTTTTGCTGAATCAGCTATGGTAAGCATTTATGGTGTGTGGATTCTCAAGGCGCAATTTGTTCATGCATCTCTATTTTTATGTACAGAAAATACCATAGATGCTATTAGTTAGTTCTTTTAGACAGTGTTGAAAAGTGTGTCCTATGTTAGTAAAAAAATGGGGAAAAAAAATAAGAATAGCAGATGAACACTTGAAATGAAGTTCTTGAGAAATTAGATGAAATCTTGCACAATCAAAGCTGAAAAATGCATCTGGTTCTATTTGCTGAAGGCTTTTTAGACATAATATGCATGGATTGCGAATGTCACGTTACAGCGAATCCTCTCCAGAAACACAGAGAAACTAAATTACTCTAAATCTGGACAAAATTAAAGTGGCAATAGTTTATGGAAGGATAAGTCCTCTCCAGGGCCCATATCTAAACTGAAGCAGTGTTGGATAATCTTGGTAGAAATTAAACAAATGACAATGAAAAAAAAAATAGAGAACAGCTTTAAAATATTCTGTAAGAACCTCAAGAACTGAAGATGACTTAAACAAATGGATCAGGCTGTGATAAGGAATAAAGGTGGTCTTGTCAAGTTCATTTTAAATGTATAGAACTTTGTTTTTGCCTCATATAGCCTACTGGATGTCCATTTATGATTGCATGTTTCAAGAAACTGTTGCAACAATTTCTTGTTAATGGCAACACAAAAATGAGAAGTGTTTCAAAACTTTTGTACAGTATTGTAAATGTGAAAAAACCTTTGTGAAAATAAAGCTGACTTTAGCATTATAGACTGATTTCTCCCATTTTATTAATTTCTATACATTTTCATGCCACATTGCAACTAGTGTTTAATAAATGGAGAAAATATAGAAAAACTTAGAAGAAGTAAGAACATTTGTGTTTGATTAGTTTTCCCTTTCATAGTACCACTTGGTGTTGTATTATAGACTGCAGGACTTTTTTCCTCATAAAGCTGGAGCACATATAACATGTACTAAACAATGACGGCAGTGGCAGAACCTAAGCAGAAGCTGCTAAACTCTGCATGCTTAAATCATTTTATAACAAAGCAGATGTTTTTATATTTTTTGTTAAAATCATTAGGATAAAGAGAAAACACAAGAAGAACGGGAAGCATGTGCTCTTATTTCTGTGGAAATCATTTGTAAGCAACTGGCAGGAAACTGAAACAAAGTGAAAAAAAGGAGATGCCCTTCTTTAACATGTGTTTGTCTGAAAATCATCAAGTCATACGTTACAAAAAGAAGATGGTAACGATGTAACAGCTTCCTGCAAAGGAACTCATATGGACTAAAAAAGATGACAAAATAAAAACACAGCATGTGCTCACTGCTATTTCCTATTTGAGATGCATGAAAAGGAAAAAAATCTGACCACAGCAAGATGGTGGTAAGAGTGTTATGCATCATTTCTGCAACAACCAGTGTGTTTTCAGTGTAAATGTTTCAAGCCCCAAAGACGTAGATTAACCCTTCATCCCTGACGCCACCTGTACTAGACTTGACTGTTTGCTATGCAAAGGCAAGCAACTGTTGAACTGTGTGAGACGCTGATTAGAAATGCTCAAATATTTCTCTGTTGTACAGAATAATTGCAGCAACATCTGCACTGAAAGAAGCCTGTGTGTGGCTGCTGTGGAATTGATTTTTAGCAACCTTTGGACATTTTATTGATACCTGCAGATCGACTTAATCAAACAAAGATAATGCAAACACAGAACAATGCTGTAAGTGTGTTTCAGTTCAGCACTTTAGTGTCTCATAAAAAGTAATACAGAAAGAAACAGGGCAATGAGAAAATAGCCTGTGTGTGGGTGTGCATGTTAAAAAATAAATAAACACGCAGGCCATCCTGTAGGCCTAACCATTCGAGGCTGTTTTATATTTCCACATAATGGATGCAGCATTTCCTGTGCTTCATTTCTGATGGACTAAATTTCAACGAATTCAGTAACTTTGCTATTAATAACTATGAAGCTGTCATTCAGTTTAAATAGCAAATGTTAATGAACATCTGATAATGAAGCCGACTTCCTGGATTTCCAAATGCTCTGGTGTCTCATCTAAACAACCTTGGATTCCTTAGTTTGACCCTGTACAGCTCTGGGGCCGTTGCTGAAGGAATGAGAAGATGTTTTTAAGTGGAGGCTTCAGAATATACTCAAGTACTTAGTTGGATTTAACAGCCTAACCACAAATCTCCTCAAACATAAGTGCGTCAGCACACACGGGTGTTGTTTTTAACCTATGTGACATGTTTTTCATGTAACGTTAATGACGTAGAATTCAACACCAGAAAGTTATTAACCCACGTGAAAGTTTTGTTCTGTGAATAAATTCATCTCAGTTGAAGAAAATGTCTTCACAACTTGAAGCCGAGGCAGGAAATGACACCTTGACTTGATGTGAACCCCCTCCCGTCCCCAGCACTAACAAGTACTACTGTATAACTATGATGAGTTGCTGCTGTTGGTAATACTTAGACCACATGAGATCTCATGAAAATAAAAAGATTCTACTTCCCGTCTTGTGTGTGTGAAACTATAAGCTTCCAAAAGAGCACTAAACTGTGAAAATGGCATTTACATGATATTTTATCATATAAAATCTTGTTGGAATGAAACTGGTCTGGCAGGCAATAACCTGCTCGTCAGCATTAAAATTTAAACCAAGAATTCTGTATATTATGAACATCATGTGCTTCAAACTTCAATGGGGATATTTTTTTTCTCTAACTTCCTCATTGTATCTTGAGACATGCCTTCATGCACTGAGCTTTTCGCGGTTTTCTCCTTCCAACAAAGACACAAGTCTTCAGACAAGAGCAAATAGTAGAGGAAAACACACAGCTCGTTTCTTTTTCCCCCTTCCCACGCCTAGTCCGGCTCTATCACCTGACTGATGACATCACTACCTGTTTGTCAATCTCTTTTATTATGTAGACACCCATGTTAAAAAGCTTTAGGTAGAAAAAAAAAAAAAAAATTCCATCTGCACACTCGCACAAAAACACGCATGCACTCACTGCGCAATCATGGAGTTTTCACATACTTTACTGCTTTAGGCGAAACAGTAAAACATGGCACATGAATTATAAAAAGAGAAAATGTTATGTTATGATGTCAGCAATGAGGTTATAAACTGTGTCGGACTGTTTAATGCAAGAATAAACAGCAAAAACACAATCTAAAGGTAACAGTGCTAGTTTGAACATAATGAGTGTGCTGTCTTTACTGGGCTACAGATAAGGTATAGGAAAAAAGATCCACTTTTTTTAGAATAGCAAAAAAAATGTAATAAACATAACAAAGATATCTATGTAACATTAGATTGAAAAGGTATAATGAAAAAACACTGCATTAATACGCATCGCCATGACACTTTCACATCAAGTGGAATGTGAGTCTATTTTAAAAAAAATAAATATTCACTTCTCATATCACAGTTTGTATAACTCCACCCAGGAAACCCAGAGCACAAGTTCACGCCAAACTTTCCATCATTCAGGTCACTTCTGAGAATCTGGAGGGGTGCTTTTTGACCATTCATCATGACTGCACTGACTGCACAGGATCCTCTCCACATGTCATCCGCCTCAGCTCTTCCTCTGACTGAGCTTCGTTGTGTGGGACTTCCTCACCAACACCCAACTCCCACAGTGAGCCCTGCCCTTCAAATGTAGTACGTCTTAGCCAGCTCAGTATTTGTTTCCTGAAGTTTTCGCTAAGTAACAGGTACAACAGAGGCCTGAGGCAGGCATGAATGCAGCCCAGCGCTGAGGTAACCATAAGTGCTGCTTTTAAAGAACCTTCTGGATTTCCAGATGACTTGTTGTGAAGCTCTTTGGAGCGGTTATGAAAAGTATCCACAAACAGGGTGATGTTGTACGGCAGCCAGCAGAGAATGAATGCCACCACCTGAGGCAGGGTGACCATGATGCGCCGCTGGCCGAAGAGGCTTTTAGAGCTGTGTTCCCGCAGGATGTAGAACCAGCACATTATAAGGATGGCAGTAGGGACCAAAAAGCAAAGTATGTGATGAGGGAGACGTGAAATCAGACGCCAGTCAATGTTAGACTCAGTGTAGATGTCCACACACTCCGATGCCTTACGCTCAACAAAAAAACAGTCAGGGATGGTTAAGAGCAGAGAGATGAGCCACACAGCAAAGCAGCTCCCATGAACTAAACTGGGCACTTTGTGGGAGTACAGCTGGAATGCACGGGTGCTGGACAGGTAATGATCCAGACTAATGCAAACCAACAAAAAAATCCCACAGCAGAAGCTGATCTAGAAAGAAAAGAAAAGTTTGTTACAACTTCATCACATTCAGTGTCTTCTCTAAGCTAAGTCAGACTCCCTGCCCAAGGTCTTTATAAAAAACTACAAACACTTAAACACAATCACACAAAACAGCTTTCTTGAAAGTGTACTAAACAGATGATGCTTTCACTTTTAGCCTGAATAAGTTCAACACAATACTTACATTGAAAACAGCCGCACGTATTTTGCAGAAAATCCCACAGCACCATTCACAGTTATGTTGAGCTGTCTGTGCTGCCCAGAAAGGCAGCATTACCAGAAGCAGGATGTCCACAACACTAAAGTGGAGAATAAAGGTGTCCGACATCCTCCACAGTTGCCTCCTTTGAACCAGAGCTGCCAGGACCAGCGCATTCCCCAGCAGGCCTACAACCAGCACCACCGAGAACAGAACTGGGATCCACACTGCCTCGCTGCCCCTCTCCTCAAAATCTTCTTCATATTCATAGCTGGCATCATAGTCATAGGTGGTATTTTGATTAAACAATCCATCCAGGAACACATCCATCTTCGACTAGAGTGGAGACACAGAAACGATCAAATAATAACAATAATATTTTTTTTTAAAAGTTGTTAAAAAATACTGCAATGTCTTAAAATACAGTCGTAGACACACTTCTGTCTGTCTGCGCACAAACAACTGGCTAATGGTGAGGTAAGGTTTTAAAATCTCCCTCTGGGAAGTCCAGCTGAGGGTTTTCAAACATATCCACAAAGCTCACATGGTGCTATGTCACTGGATGAGGTAACTGGTGAGTGGGCAAACGGAAAGCACGGGTCCGCTTAGTCACCCTTATACACGAAAAGTTGACATCTATTACAAACTGATGTATATGGCCGTTGTTGAGTATCACCTTTCAATCTTGGTAAAATTTAATACTTATTTTCAGTAAGCTTGCGTAAGTAGATCAGTTTCTCCATTAAGGAGCGGTTTCGAAACGGAAAGAAGTGCAAAAGTACAGACTACTAAGAACTCAAAACGTATGCTGATATATGAGCTCTTACTTACTTCCCATGGAGGTTTTCAGCTGCAGAATCTCACCCCTTTGTGCGCAATGGACAGATGTCACTAAGCACGCAGCAACCTGATGGTGCTGTCACCTGTTTTTGGAGGGAGGTCAGGTCAGACCGCCTGCAGCTGTCCAAAGAACTTCAAGTCCAGCGGAAAACACACGAAAGCGATGTTAAAGATAGCCTATAGTAAATTTGTCATTAGAAACAAATCGTACATTCAACAGAACTGAAGGTGGATCCGCACAAACAACAAAGGCACAAAAAGAAGAGAAAAGCTCCGCTTACCAGCCGGGAGGTTTACGTCTCTGACGCACTCTTGCGTGAAATAAACGGGTTTGAAGTTTGTCACACAAATATCTTACACACTCTTAAAGCCTTTCCACGCTGTTGTTTTGGTAAATCGATTTTCAGCCGAGACGCGTTTCCATTTCTGCCAATTGTAACAAAATAATAAGCTGCCAGACGTATCCATTTTCAAAATAAAACTACATAAAGTGCTTTACGTAACAACCATTAATATTGGACAACAAATGGGAACTAATATAGTAAAAAAAAAACTACCTGTATTACTAATATATCTGTGGAATTTTTCTGAACCGGTACAAATTTAATAGTCTAGGGCCTAGGCAAATGTATGTTACAATGCTAACTTTATTTTGAAGGCTAATTTGCATAACTTCCGCTTTACCGCTTTCGGTTCAAGAAACCAGAGCCATATAAAAGGAAGGGTTACGACACCCCTTGAACTCGCAGACGTGAGGTCACGTGATTCATGTAGCCAAGAGTTGCAAACCACTAATAAGTAATGGATGGCTAGACTGCCCATAACTATTAGAGCAAAGAGCATAAACTGGACAGTTGAGTCCTGTACATGCAGACTCCAACTCAGGAGATGCTCATATATATATATATATATATATATATATATATATATATATATATATATATATATATATATATATATATATATATATATATATATATATATAGCTAAAGGCTCTTACTCCCGTAGTACCACAAGTAAACCTGCAGTCTGAGAGAGAAGTGCTCTATTTGGAACAGAGCCCGTATACAGTCTATGATTTGGAATATATGGAACGAGGAGATCTTTTATGTACAATGGAGCTTGGTCATGGAGAGCTTTATATGAGGAGAAGAATTTTAAACTTTAGACTACGGTTTAACATTTTCAAGAGAAGTAAGACTGTGAGCACATAAGTGAATACATTTACAGATTATATTTGGTAATGAAAATAAATGAATAATAATAATAATAATAATAATAATAATAATAATAATAATAATAACAATCATAATAATATAATAAATTAAAACAAATATTAGTTAAGGTGTGTCTGTGCTGGATTATAATAACAACATTCTTCACAACGGAAAACACTGAAGTTTTAACCGCCATTTTAAAGCTCTGCTATTACTCTGCGTGCAAACATTGTGATGCGTCACTTCGTCCTACTGTGTGCAGAGATTAATTGCTAGTTTAAGCCACCTTCAGATCTACTTAAATAAACTCGATATGTCTGTTCCCATGATTATCTAACATTAACCTTAACCTCTAGCTGTGAATGATATTCAGTCTGTTCTCTCTGTCTGGTGTCAGATGGAAACTTGGCTCAATGTCAGGGGTGATCTCCATAATGAAGGATAATTAGTGGCTGTAGATCTGGGCTATTCAACTTCAATTGCAGGTGGGTCAAATATGAAAATGCTAAAATAATTGATTTGGCTCACAGGCCAATTCTATTGTTTTATTTTTTAAAACATGTTGTATCATACCTTCATAGAACAAATTCTTCAATTCAAGTCACTTTACTGTCACAATAATGGCAACATTGCCATAAATACTTTACAGTTTAAGAAATTATAGCATTTGCTGTGGGTTTCATAAACAAAACGCATTGAAAACTAAGTAACATCTGACAAGTGTGTTACTCCTCAAATGTGGAAAGCAAGATGAAAACAAAATGTCAGACTAAGAAAAATGCCCATGTCAACTTTATTTATATAGCAAACATCCTTTTACCCCAACTGACCAAACAATAAAATAATAATAATATAAAAAGAAAACACAACATAAAAACGAATATAAAATGTCAGGCTCAACTGTATTTAAAGGAGCAGCTAGCCACCAGATAAGCTGTTTTACCCCTGGATGTTAGCCTGGATAAAAAAGGACACTGACCGGAACACTTATTTTTGGATTTCTATTTGCTGCTTATTTTCTTTAGAATAAATTGAGAAAACTTCCTCTGCCTTGCTGATGTGAGAATTGTTACATATAGTCTTTATCATCATGTTACTCATGAAAAAAAGAATATTACATTAATAACCAATTTAAGAAAGCTTGACAGTACTCTCCCACTCCTTGATTCAACCTTTTCTTTCTTCAAATGCAAAATGGTATGTAAGAAAGGAAGGAGGAAAAAAAAAGGGTTTTCTTTTAGAGTCTAGGATTTTTCCAGACTTTACTTTTATGCCCCAACTTCTACATCAGCCTTTAATCTTTTTGAATGAATATCAAAGTGAATATTGGTCCATGGTGTTGCACTATGTTAAGGGAATCAGCACATTACAATTTAAACTTTTTCCTTAAACAAAATAAATGTTGGAGTTTAAAAACCTTTTTAAATTAAATTTTTTTTTCTTTTTTTCTCATTAAACCAGAGCAGTATTATTGTTACCAGTGTTCCATTTTAATTAAGTCACAGTGACCTCTGCTGGAAGAAATAAATCTTTTTTTTTTTTCTGTTCAGTCTTATAACTAAGCCAGGGCTACTCAATTTAGTCATACAAGAGCTTTCTTGTAGGAACAGGAATTAATGGAAAACCTGCTGGATTACAGACCTTGTAGGACTGAACTGAGTCTTCTATATGTTTTGAAGAAAAACGAATAAAATATTTGAACGTCTTAAGTAGCCTAATGCAAGTTAGTTTTTATTTATTCTTATTTAACCTGATGTCCTGTCCATCATGGCAGCAGAATGATGGTCTGGCTGCTTTGTTGTGCTGAACAAAATTACTCTGCCAAGAGGAGCCTTTTGGATATGGTGCTCCGCTTGATTCTTAAATTTTATTCTTTGTTATCATTCAGGCGGGGTCAGTTCAGTCCATTTTTCCATGTCTCCTTCCTCTAACACAGCTGACTCAAATGAATGAGTCATTGTTCATAACCTGATAGGCTGTTTAATTTGAGTGTGACAGTTCTTGTTTTATTATTACTAATATCTTAATTCTAAGTAGACATGCAACAGACAAAGTTTCAGGAAAAGTGGATGAAAATATAATTCATCTTCTGCATATTTTTCATGGCTAAAAAAACCCCCCTCTCAATTATTGTTTTAATCATGAAGAACTTAGGAAAGCTGCACTATGGCGACCTATCTCGCTTTCTAATTGCTGGTATCTGGTACTGCTGGTCTTATTTAAGGACAGTTTAGCTTTAAGGCTCTGCAAAATGGTTCTGTTTTGAAAAACCTCTGTCAATGTGAACAGCGTTATCATCATAGAAGCCTATAGTACGTCGTATGTCAAAAGCCACCTGCTGACCTTATTCTCAAAAGTAGTGCTTTCTCAAACGTTTAAGGCCATAAACCTCATGATAACATATGTTGGTGTTTGCAACCCCAACCCACCCAACCCTGGAGGACTAAAGTTGCCCATGCCTGCTTTAAATACAAGGCTGGAAAACTGGTAAAAATCCTGAAATTTATTTGATAAATGTAGGATACATATTATAATTATCTGGCAACCAGTTTGAGAACCAGTACTCTAAAGACAGTCCATGATTGAGCAGAGATGTCCTGATAATTCTACAAGTAGTAATAAAAACAGTAACTTCAACAGCTGATGTGGATAAACTAAAAAAAAGTTTCAAATGGTGCCATGGCAGCATAGGCAGCTTTTCCCAGTTTATATATATATATTTTTTTTTTTTTTTTTTTCTAAAGAAAGATGTGGCTGTGACAAGTGGTATAAAAGAGATTGTCTATATAAGGGTTATATGAGGGTATGCGTGAATGTATGTGTGTATAGTCATTCAACTTCAGTTAGGTACATTTAGCAAGTAACTAAAGTGTCTTAGTCTACAGTTGTATAGCTGTGGTGGGAACATTAACATAACCTGTTATGGAACATTCAAAAATAGATTAAAAATTCTATAATTAATATGGATCAATTGCAAATGAACTCAGGATGGATTTAATCACAATTAAATATTTTGGAAATAACTGACAGCCTTAATAATTATATCAGGGGTGTTTCATAAATTGCTTTAGTTTATTACTATAGTTAAGGGTGTAAATATGTTTTTCACTAAATTTGTTTCTATATTCTTTCTCTGTTTAGATTAGTAAAAATTGAATATTTGTGAAAAATATGCTGCCATAACAGGATATATCTGAAATTAGGTCCAACATGATCCCATTGAATGTGTAGAGTAGCTCAAACATCAAGTCAAAAGCAATGTTGGAACTTTATGCATAACATAAGCATATGAGATGGCATCCTGAACATAGATTGAGTGGATTAATAATACTTTTAATAAATTTTTGTCTTCCTTTCATTTGCATAAATACTCTGTCCCACATCACCCTGGTTCAACATTACACTATTTGCATTAGCAGTGAGGTCTATCTCTGCCTTTGTCAGCTGCATTTCGTGCGCAACTTGTCCTACTGAGAACAACCTGGGGAACACTAAAATGAAGTTAATGCACAATAAAACAACGCCTTGTATTTATTACAAACTATTTATTACAAAATTCTTTCTAAATCAAAGTGTGATTTGGTTTAATTGCTACATAAAGACAAAATGAGTGATGTTCTTTTTCTTTTTTGTAGTACATAGTATAATTTTCACACACATGAGAGTACAAAATAAGTAAGAATGAGAACTTCCCTAGGTGACACTTAAGAAAATTGTTTTTAGTTGTATGAAGAAAGAGACATTTCACAAGGTTTCACACAAAAATGCAAATTGAGGAACAGAAAAAAATATCATTAGTTCTTATGCAATAATTTTGGGAAACATCAGTATGTGGAGTTACATTTCACTTTCTCCACCCTCCCTAAATGATTTGTACTAGATAAAAGTAAAAAGAGACAAAATATTGTAAGCTACATAGTATCACAAACTAGATCATAAAGCACCAGTGTAAGACATACAGGCAGAAATCTTAAAGTCTGAGAACATGTTTGGAGTCTTATTGAAACTTTCTGCCAATCTTGAGCACCTCTTCAACAGAAAACCACAGTTGTCTCTTGAACTCTGATAGTTTTCACACCATGACAGAGTAGGAGGTGTTTTCACTGTCTGCAGAAAATGAACCTGTGGATTTTCTTGACCTCTTCTCCCTCCACTCCGTCATCCCCAGCCAGCGTCTCTGTCCCAGCAGCTCCTTACACATTCTGACAAGCTCCCTCCTGAACTTCACCCCAACAAATCCGTACAGCAGAGGGTTCAGGGCACAGTGTGAAAGTCCCACACTCTCTGTGATCAAAATGCCGATGTCTACCACACTGAAAAACTGGCATTCCCCAGTTACCACACCCAACTTCTGCAGACTGTCTGCCAGCTGGAAGCAGTTGTATGGTGCCCAGCAAATGACAAACACTGACACTAAGGAGATGATGAGACGGAGAGACTTGCGCTTTTGACGACGAGAGGCATTGCACAGAGACCTGAAGATCTGGATGTAGCAGTAGAGCATGATCAACAGGGGGAGCCCAAAGCCCAGAATTATACTGATCATTTGCAGCCCTATCTGCCACTGTGCATTATCCTTTTTAAACCACCATGTGCACAATGTTGTCGTCTGGTGGCCAGCGATGGGTACATTTGCTACTTCCTTGAAGGTAATGTCCACTGCACACAAACCAAGGCAGACAACCCAGATGATGGCGGATGCAAGTTGTGCATGGCAGGTAGTGCGTTTCCAGCCAGAGCTGACAGCATGAACAATGGCTAGGTATCGGTCAAAGCTGATGCAAGCCAGGAAGAGGATGCCGCTGTAGCGGTTCAGAGAAAAGAGGGCACCAGAGATCTTACAAGCCACCAAACCAAACACCCAGCTGTGCGTCCACTGCACTGCAAATAGGGGGAGAGTGAAGGCCAACAGGAGGTCAGAGATGGCCAGGTGAAGCAGGAAGGTGTCCGTCAGAGAGAAAGCACAGGCTCCACCACCCTTGGAGTTTCTGTAACGTCTAATCACACACAGCACCAGCACATTGCCTAAAACAGCCAGGATGAACACCAGACTGTACACAACAGGGGAGTACATCTGTGCAAAGGTGTAAATGTTGTCCTGGAAACAGGGGGCTGCTATATTCCCAGTGGTGTAGTCGTAATCTTCATAAGCCTCCTGCTGATAAAAGAGAAAAAAAACAAATTCAAATCTAATATTTAAAAAAAAGAAATTGCCTACTTTACTAATGAGTTTCCACATTTCTTATTCCTTTTAGCTTTTACATTACTTGACAATGAAATCTTAAAAGGTGAACATATCACTGAAATTGTTTAAGGGTTGTTCATTTGCATTTTGGCAGCAATTAAAAAAAAAAAATGCTATGAAATAAAAAATAAGTTTTTAATTTACTCAAAGGAAATGATTAACTTAATCACCCCTATAAACTGATGATGTACAAAAAGGCTTATAGACATGTCCACTCACCGAACCGTTATCAGTAGTTGGAAATAGATCCATATTTGCAGAGTTGATGAAGCAGGACAACAACTGACAACTTTCAATAATAAAGAGAGCACACACATCAACTAAACATCCCTTTTCTTACTATATCTTTGCCACACTTGTCCAGATGACAGAGAATCAGAAAGAAGAAGTAAAAAAAAAAAAAATCAGGAACTGAATCCTCACACACTTTAGACAGATGCAAACAAAAATATAGTGGGAATGGTTGACTGTGGCAAGGAAGTTGTGACATATTTTTATGATATTTCTTTGCTCAGCTATAAGCAAGCCAGACAGTGCGTGAGTGGCGCTGTAGGTGGAAAACCCCCCCACTATTTTTAAGATATTGTACCAGCGCACAATGAAGATAAACATGTTTTTCTGTAACAATTAAGATGCTTGCAGATTTGTGTCAAAGTGAAAATGTGAGGATTAGCCCTTCAACAGAGATGGTTTCGAGACAAAATCTTTCACAACTGGAGAAGTGAAAGTGCTTGGGTTGCAGGAATTTCAGACTCCTTATAATGTTTCTTTTGTTGCTGATTTTTTTTTTTCTAGTCCTGAACTGTTCTGGGATTTGTAAACAATCAGCAGGGTTTTAAAATCTAACCTGTGACTGACTGGAAGCCAGTGTAACGATTCTTAAACTGGTGTTCAGATGTCTTCCTCCTAGTTAAAGCCTCCACAGCAGCATTCTGGATGAGCTGCAGAGGTTTAATGCTCTTTTTAGGCAGTCCTGTTAAAAGGCCGTTACAGCAATCCAGCCTACTGGAGATGAATGCATGGATGAGTTTCTTCTGATCTTTCTGGGAGACTAAACTTTCAATCCTGTTGATGTTACTGGATTGATAAAAAGCTGTCTTAGTGACAGCTTTGATGTGGCTGTTGAAAGTCAGATCTGAGTCTATCAACACTAGGTTACAGACTTGATTGATAGTTTTAGAAGCCCGAGTCTCCAGGTGGGTATCAATGCTGACCCTCTTCTCTTTGCTACTAAACAGAATAATCTCAGTTTTTTTTCTTCATTTAATTGCAGAAAGGTCTCTCTCATATAAATGTTCATTAGCTCCAAATCTCGACACAGTTTTATGCTGAGAATAAAGATAATCATAATCTTGTGTTAAAGATTTCATGGGAGGGGGAATAAAAGTGAATCGTGACAAAGTGCCAAGGTTTAAATCAAGATTAGTCAAAGGCCTAAACTGAAACCGGCAATTTCTTTATACAGTATGTCACCATTTCACAACTGATGAAGGTGTTTTGTTTTAAATTAAATGTGGAAATTTTGCACAGAAAACACAGCTCCAGACAAACATGTGCAGACTTTGTTCAGGTCTGGAGGCTTAGGGAACCAGCACAGAGATGAGTCACATACTAACTAGACTGTGGCTGCAAACTGTTTTTCCTTTTCTTTACCTTGAATGTGTCAGGAACTGAGCTACGTGATCTCTTTATATTTACCAAGAGGCCGCATATGAGGGCTTTCTGCTAAATGGTGCTATTGTGCAACTTTCCACATTTGCTTCCTGATTTGACAGTTACTGCTATGAAAACTGCAACGACTGATAAGACAAGTTGCAAATATCTTCAAACTGTTTGTTCAGGCGGCCCTGCCATGGACTGGCAAGCTGTTCAGGGTTTTAACCTGTCTTTTGCCCAAAGACTGCTGGGATAGGCTCCAGCTCCCCGCGATCCTTAAACGGACTCAGCGGTTAGGATGACAAATGAATGAATCTTTGCTCAGGCTCTTTTGATGAACATTGTTTAATGTTCATCAAAAGAGATGAACTAGACTATTTATTATAGACTATTGAATCTATGATTTAAGGCCAAACATTTGTCTGGTTTGGTGAGCAGGACATTTAAAACAAGTTTGTTTCCATCACATATTGTGTCCAGCAGAAAGCAGGACAGCATATGTGATGAAAACAAACTGATGTTGTAGTATTTATGACCTGAATCATAGAAATTATTTGATTTTAGCATCTGTAATGTAGATGACTCATAGCAGATAACAAACATGAGAGATCCAGAACTTGTCTGAGATTAATAAGCTCTAACATGGTTTGAGGGCTAAAGAGAAGTATTAAAATAATTATTTCTACTTTAGTAATGCTTTCTGCAGGTGTTTTTATGTTAACATATATTTTTTCAGTGTGATTATATTGTCTCCTTGACAACAGCTTTCCACATTTAGCAACTTTAAATTCACATTTGAGTTAGGTGTGGCAGGGAACGAAGAGTCTAAACTGGCCAAAATACAGTATGGAGTGAATTTCATCTGCTGTATTAAGTCAGTATACACATTCCATATTCATGCCCAAAATAAAAAGATGTATTACCTTGTAATACAAACCCTTTTCACCGATGTGTACTTAAGTGTCACAACTCTTTTTTTCTTTTTTTTCATTGTTTTTGTTATGCACACAGCTGGGCCCTTACTAAGTACACATGCCACTCCTCGCCAAAGTGGCTAGAATATAAACACACACACCACATACTGTCTTTGTTCTTTAATGATTCTCTACTGATAAAATATGCATCACACTACGTTCACCTTTTCTCTCAGGCATAGAACGCCCCAAAACTAAACATGTTCTGCTTTACGGAATGTTTGTGCCTGCCCAAAATGGTCAAACTGTTTACCATGTGATACCAGTATAGAAACTGGACTCCAGTCACTGTCAGAGTGGGTATAAGAACTGTGACAATGCTTTGTCCTTTCTCTGTGTGGATTTAGACCGTAATCACCTTCAACTCCGACTAAACTTTCAGGACATATACTGAAGAGGTCTAAGGAGGTAAAATGTGAACTCTAGGTTCTTCAAACCAAGGATATCCATTTATGTTACATGGAGATCCTAATTTTTACAGTGTTTCTCAAACTGGTTTGTGCTGCATAATTAGTTAAATATGATTAAACGTGTTTGGGTTGCATTGAAGAGGTGCACAAACTTGGTTAATACTGGATGTGAGTGTGGATCTGTGTTATTAGGGAACTTGAATATAAGGAGGGACAGGAAAATACAGAAATCCAGCCTCATATTATGTAAACTGGGAGTTTTCATATTTAATAGTATTGTGACTAATTTTAATTTCCCCTTTCCCTTTTTTTTACAGCCATGGCGTTTCAGCCAAATGTTGTCAACTCGCAACCTGTGACGGTCACACAGTACACTGTGTCCTCGGGACTTTCAGATTGGAATACAAATGTGTGCGACTGCTGTGATGACTGTGGCATTTGTATGTGTTTATGCGGGTTTGTGGAAGCAGGCTAGCTTTTCATTTCGTGTGATACTGTATGAATTCTAAATCATTTAATACATCTCTCATGCTCAGGTCTTTGTGGAGCATTTATTCCTTGTATCCTGGGCTGTAAGGTGGCTCAAGCCAATGGGGACAGCTGCTGTCTGCCTTTCCTTCCAGGCGCCATGATCGCTTTGAGGACAAGCATGCGCAGCAAATATCACATCGGTGTAAGTGTGGTTAAACTGTCTAAACACTCGATGGAACATGAAAGCACAAGTAAAACTAAGTTGCTAAAAAGGAAGCGAGACATTACAAAGTCAATAAGCTTATTGAAAACGTTGAAGATTATTGTACTTTTTCCCCCTTAGGGCTCAGTGTGCGATGACTGGGTAATCATGGCCTGTTTTCCTCTGTGTGGTCTGTGCCAAATGGCAAGAGAACAGAAGATGAGGGGCTGAACGGACATGTCGCTGACTAATTTTCAAATTACACTGCAAGATACGCATCATTTCATTTCCACTTTTTGGTCTGGATATCATTTCAGTAGCTTATTTTACATTTCACAATCACTAGCATGGGCTGCCTAATAACTGGCTTTAACTTACATTTTGTTTGACGTTGATGTTACTTACTATTACTGTACATTGCATCTGTTTTATAGGTTGTGTATTCTAAACCATCTGAGGTGCGGGTCAAGACTCAGAGATCTGGAACCAGTAAAATCTGTCATGATAAGCTGAATGGTGACTCACTATGTTGAAATGGATTTTATGCTGCAAACTGTTAAAACCTGGAGAAGGAACCAATGAATTTACAAACAACACCAATCTCTCCCTTCGTACCAGCAATTTAATGGAGGAGAGTTGAAACACATTATTTATTTAAAAATAAAAATAATGTTTTGTGTATGTTCATTTACTTAAACTCAGAACAGAAACAGTATTTTCATAAAAACCAAGTAGAAATGCTGTGTTTTGTAATTTCTTTGCCTGCTGTGGTGTTTTAAATGTCATTAGCTAGAACAGAGCATGGAAAAAAAGTTGGTTACAGCCATCTTCCTCTTTTTGAGTAGGGTTTTTCTTAGTACACTTTGTACAGCACATTAAATAAGTTTGACATTACAACAAAGTTCCCCAAAAAGATTAAATGAGATGAACAGCACACATGTTAGCTGGTAACAAATTAAGACAAAACAATAAAACTTTACATATGACAACACTTCCCTTTACTTCTTCACACCTGATTTAAAAAAAAAAAATTGTGAAAGATTATGTCAAGATATCATTCACACTTTTAGTTGCAGATGACATTTTATTTTATATTTAACCTTTTTCAAGACGTTTGGTCTGAAATGTCAAAGAAACATTTGCAAGAAACCATTGCAAGTAAAATGCATAATAACAATTTAACTTTGCCCTATAATGTGTATTTGCTTTATATACCAATAAATAATAGAAATAACTTTTCTCCATAATCTTATTCTCCAAATACCATACTACTTCTCCAAAACAAATAATGCTGCATTAAACTCAGAATTATTTACTGTAAATATTTCATGACATGTTAAATAACTGCTGTGTGGACTGCACTTATGTTACGCAATGGTGAAAAGGAGGAGGAGGAACATGAAGGGAGAGAACAGGGATATGAGGGTATCATGAAAGAGGAACAATTTATTCATGTTATAAAAAAGCTCTGGTTACTCGGCAAACACAGCTACACCTCAGGATAAGTGGATGCTATTACTTAAAAGACACAGGTGGAGCTGCAGTTTACCTTTGGTAAGACACGCTTACATTGAAAATAGTGTTTCAGTTAGTCATTTACAGACTTATCAAACAGTGAGGGGACTTTGGGTTATTTTCTAGGTTAAATTTATAGTAATGCAGTTCAATTCTTAAGGCATTTGCCATCATATCTTTTAAGGAAAATAGTAAGGGCATTTAAGGAATGGTACTATATAAAAATCTCTTTAGGATTCAGCCATTTAGATTTTGGAATTGCCATTTTAAGGTGGTATATATGACCTTGTTCTCTGTCCTCAGATTCCTTTTCTATTTTCTTCTGCTCAACCACCTTGATGCCTTGTTCAACGACAGTAAATCACATCCAATGAGGAAACTGATGAAGGCTCTAGGACTGTTTTTCTGAGCTGTAGCAAGACAAAATGGCGTCTCTAACTCACCAGCTGTTACTTGCTGCTCTTGCTCTTTGTGCTGTTCGACTCATCAGTGGCTACAGCTTTGACAACTGCATTGCAGATCCTTATGGAAAAGGTTTCACATGTGTCCGTAGAAGGACAGAGATAAAAGAGATAATAAATGGACTTCCACCATCCGTCCTAAATCTCACCATCTCCTTCAACTCCATCAAGCATGTTCCCAGTAACAGCTTTGCAAATCTATCGAAACTTCAGTACCTACAACTGGACCAAAATCGCATAGGATCCATCCATCAGCTGGCTTTTCAAAACTTGCATCAATTGAAGTCTCTTAATTTGTCCTCAAACAACATTTCAAAGCTCAGCTCTTCAGTGTTCAGCGACCTACCCAACCTCACCAACCTCTCGCTGACTTACAACAAATTAAAGGAGCTCCCTCGGGGTATTTTCTCTTCTGTTCTCAAACTAAAAATTTTACTCATGAGGGAAAACCTTCTCACAAATTTCTCAGGGATTGTCAAGTCTGTATCACATCTAATGAATCTGACAGTACTTGACCTTTCCTCTAACAAATTTACCTCTCTCAGTCACTCAAATGTGTCTCTGCCCAAGTCACTCGCTATATTGTACCTGTGTAGAAATAATCTGCACACATTAGGATGTGAACCGTCACTTTTCAAGTTTGTCAAGCTCCTGGATCTGTCTCGTAATTCTGACCTCACTACATTGGCTTTTCAAGGAGTGGATCTGAGCCATGTACAATCTCTGTGTTTGAGCTCAACGGGAATCAACGTAGCAGAGTTTTTAAACATCAGCAACATTAATGCAGGCCATGTTGATTTCTCTGGCACTGGTTTAAAGAATGACACAAAGCTGAATGAATTATGTAGTTTGTTGAACATAAAGCTGCAATCGATTAAAGATTTAAGACTCGTTGACAATGGGATTAGCAATCTAAATAACTCATTTAATTCTTGTCCAGATATCAAAGGGGCTTTGGACTTATCTCACAATAACTTAAAGACAGTGGGATGCCTGGAGTTTGTCAAAACGAAACCAAATATTGCTAAGTTTACAGCAGAACATAATCATCTCACCTTTGTCCCATCGTGTAAACAAAAATTAGTTTATTTCAACCATCTGGAAGAGCTGAGCTATCGTTACAACCGCATCCTCTCAGTAAATGCTTATGCCTTTTATCACATACCAAATATCAAGACACTGCAGCTTAACATAAATAATATTGCTTTTCTTCATCGTAGAGCTCTTAAAGGGCTGAAAAAACTTGAGACCCTCCGTCTGGACAATAACCTGTTGACAGATTTGTTCGATGTATCATTTGAAGATAATTCAAACCTGCAAATCCTTAATCTGCGTAACAACCGCATTTCTGTAATATTTAATAAGACCTTTAGCAAACTAAATAAATTATCAATATTGGATCTAGGAGGTAATAAGATCTCCCAGATTCAGATGTCCGGCCTTGATGGACTGAATAGTCTGTCCAAACTTTATCTAGATGGAAACAATTTGAAAAAAATTGACTCTTCATACTATCATGTGTTTCAACATACACTCACAGTGTTGGATTTACAAGAGAATATGATTCGCTTCGATACAGATGAGATCAGTTCACCATTTATGAACCTCAGCAAGCTCAGTGATCTAAAACTGGGTGGGCAGCGGCCGCATGGCCTCTCGATGCTACCTCGCAATTTATTTCGTGGCCTCCATTCACTGAGATATTTGTATCTCACCGATAACAAAATCTATTACTTTGCTCCTGAAACCTTCGATGACCTGACAGGTTTACGCTTCCTCACACTGGACAACTGCTGTGTTGGGGTGGCACAGTTACAGCCTGGAGTCTTTAAGAACTTAAGAAATTTGACCAAACTGGTTGTAGAAAATATGGGCATTCAGAACTTTTCCAAAGATGTTTTTGGGAATCTTACACAGTTAGAAATCCTTCAACTCAACCACAATGTGATGGAGAAAATTCCTGTTGATGCCCTAGAGAGTTTACCTAAACTCCGCTACCTTGACATCCGTAATCTTCCTCTTAGCTGCACTTGCAAGAACAGCCTCTTACAAAACTATACAGTACATAACCAAAATGTTCAAGTGGTTTATCTCCACCATTTGCCTTGCCCACAAGAGAAAACTGATAAATTCTACAAATTTGACACCAGAGTTTGTTACATAGATCTAGGAGAGTACATGTTTTTCAGCACTGTAGCTGCTATCTTCCTGTTTACATTAACTCCATTACTTTATGTCAAACTCTACTGGAAAATGAAGTATGGCTACTATGTGTTCCGTTCCTGGTTTAGTGAGCATTGGAGCCGACTCAGAGATCAGGAGGAAAATTGCAAGTACGATGCTTTCATCTCCTACAACTCCTCTGATGGAGACTGGGTTATGAATCACCTGCTGCCCAACCTGGAGGGAAACGAATCATCTTTCAAGCTTTGTCTACATCACAGAGACTTTGAGTTGGGTCGTGATATTGTGGACAACATCGTCAATGCGGTTTACAGCAGCAGGAAAACTATTTGTGTGGTGAGCAGAAACTTCTTACAGAGTGAGTGGTGCTCTCTGGAAATTCAACTTGCCAGTTACAGACTCTTTGATGAACACAGAGATGTTCTTCTGCTTGTATTTCTGGAGCCACTCTCTGAGAGACAGCTGTCATCCTATCACCGCATGAGGAAAGTCATGCTGAAAAAGACTTATTTGCAATGGCCTAACTCAGACTGCACTGATCCCCTGCAGGCCCAAGAATTGTTTTGGAATCAGCTATGCAGAGCAATAAGAGCAGGGAGCAGACTGGAAACCGAAGAAGAGGACAGCATTGAACCAGAAAGAAAAAAAAATAGACAATATGAGCATCACATCTCAGATGAGAACTATTACTTGCAACCTTAAAAAGACTGGATTACTTGTTGTTTCAACATTATTTCTTTCAGTATGTCAATAATTCCCTTTTGTTGTGGCCATGAGTACACTGTGTGAATGGGCAAATAATGAAACAAACGAAATTACTTTTATGCAAACAAATCAGCTTTCATATGTAATAGTTTTAATCTTTGATACATGTTTTCTTTTATCTTATGTGCTCTCTTAAAGGCTTTCTTGTATTTAGCACCAATTTCAAAATAACACTTTCTGCTAAAATACTTGCTTTTGTAAAGAATTTTTCATCATAGCCAGCGTTTTCAATGAACAGTTCTGCATAATAAAAATGCTTGAAAGATGCACACTTTGCATAATTTGGTGTTTTCTAAGTCTGTGCAAGAATGAGTCAAAATAAAAAGAAAGTCTTTAGATGACAGCTACTTTTTTTTTTTTTTTACATTTAATCCTGTTTCAAATGAAACACAGAATGAGAAAATATAAGAACAAAAAGTCCTGATGGTGCAAATGAAGAATATTTAACAGGCGTGTCTATGAGGTAGCTAGATACTAGTACAGTCTCATAGGAGGGAAGGACCATTGCTCAGGGCTCGGAAGGGAAGAAGATGGAGGTGCTGGGCTTTTGTCAAGCATGTGGGATGGTGGGAAATGCACCATATCAATGTGATGGGACCTGAGGGCTGGGAAAGCAAAAGGTTGAGTGTACTGGCTAAAAGACTGGAAGTGATTGCTTTGAGGAGGTTGGTGAATTTGCGCAAGAAAAGAGGGAGCCAAAGAGTATCTGTCAGATATAAATGCTTCTTGCTCCTGGGAAAAATGCATTGCCTCTGCTGAATATCCATCTTGGAGCTGTGCTTGGTTGGTAAAGAAAGGTTGCATGTTGTAGTGATACTGTGGCCCAAAGCTACTCTCGTCAGCTTCTGCTGTGTCCATAAAGTTGTTTTTAAAGAAATCAAATATAACAGGCTCTTTGCTCTTTGACTTGGTGAGACTTTTCCCCCAGAGTTCAAAAGTTGAAGTTGGAGTTTGTTCACTCCACAAAGTGGGAGAGCAAGCAAAGAGATGACATTGTGAGGTCCCAGACGACTCCAAGTCCAAGTAGAATTCAGGAGAGACATCTGGTCTGACGAGCTCATCCGCAGACTTTGCCAGCCACTCAGTAGTCTCCACATGAAACACCAGAAAGTATATATTTATCAGTAGGGAATCTTTACCCAGGAATAAGAAAGAATTAATAATATAATAACATCTAGAGGCATGAATTTTAGGACACAAAACTAATGGGGGTGTTATAGAGTCATTTGGGAATGTGACATAGCAGAGTTCAGGTAAAAGAAACATTGAGTCAAAGTGGGGGAGCAACTCCAGTCCTCCAGAGCTGCAGTAAGGCAAGTGTTAAGATTTTCTCTGCTTCTACACACCTGACTCAGACTTAATTAGCAGACTTATGCAGAGCTTGACATCAAACTCTGCACAAGCCATAATTACCTATTATTTAAGTCAGATGTTTTTGCAGCAGGGAAACTCCTGACACTTGCAGTACTCTAGGACCAAAGCTGCCCACCCCTACTTTAGTGTCTTTGGATAAAAATAGCCCACTTACACAACTAATGGATTTTTTATTTACATACAGCTTGATAATAATGATAGTTGGCATAGTTAAAATATTAGATTTTGAATTTGCCATTTTAGCTGATATAACATACTATAACTTTAACGTCTTACCTGTTGCAGACTCTGGTGCAGCTGTGGAGTGGATTTCCTGCCAAAATGTCTACTTCTTATTCTGGCAGGTGTATCTAAACAGAAGGAAACACAGTTGACAACAAAAAGATGAACTAAGAAGCACTTTTAAAAGGAAAATAATAAGTATACAGTGATGTACATCTAAGATGTTCAGGTGTACTGATTGAGCTCTGGCCACAAACACCAGTCACTACAGGTTTACAATCACAAAGTCCATATATTTGGAACAAATGAACATTAAGAAAATATTTTCCTTGTCATAATCCTTCATTCTATCCATACCAGGTGTTTTAACGTCCAGATTTATATGAAGTTTATAAAACATTACAAGCATTTTAAATGTTTTTCTTTGAGAACACTTGATATAAGAACCAATTTTCTAAATACTTTCTAATTTTAAAAATAGCCAAACCATTTATTTGGCAAAGTTTATATATAGATAAATGTTGGCAAGACGTTGGTATTACCTAACCAGTGCCTTATATTTAAAACTGGAAATGATAATGGAAATTTAAAACCTCATATTAAAAAAACCATTAAACACAAGATAATAAAGCTTGATAATGGTGCATAGTGCACGATAAAGCATAACAAGAGATAATTTAAAAAGAACAATGCAATTTACAAATTTTCTGTATAGTATACCTGTACGCAAATGTGCATTTTCTTCCATCAAGATTGTCTCCTGGTCTTGGACGGCCTGTGTAGGATGCATTTCCAATGTAATACTTTTCTGCACCTTAAGGGGGTTTGCTTGAAGCAAGGGCCCTTGCCTCTCCTGGAGGGACTTGAGCAGCACCTCCCTGATCTCAGACACAAGGTTTCTCTTTTTCAGAAGAGGTAAATACAGACACTCGCATAAGCGTACTGCCACTGCACTGACAGACTTTGTGTCACATTCAGTATCTTGTCTTTTGTGCAGCATGTCAAAGCTTTCAGCAGTAGACGAACTGGAGCATTGAAGTGGGTTTAGGTTGAAACCATCTGACTGAGTCTGGTGGTCTTCATTATTATGGGGTTGCTCAGTACCAGGAGTTATATGTGTCTTTACTTTAGTGTTTGAGGTCTTCACATTGTCTTTCTCAGCAAAAGGAGTCATCTGTAACTGAGTATGCTTTTCGGATACCACAAGGTTGGTGTTCTTGGTTTTGGTTATTTCTGCTCCATGTGAGCTGTGTTTAGATGACAGGATGCTTTTAAAACTTCCAGAAGAAAGGTCCAGATGTGGTTGTGGTCTCTGTTCTTGAGTAATACTGGATCCTTGTTTATTCAGCTCAAGGTGCTTCCCTTTAGCCTCTTCGTATGTTTTAGCAGCAAGATTTGTTATCTTTTTTAACTGCACATCATTAGAATCAGATGGCAACAAACCATCACTGGAGAGCTGAGCAGGAATGTGAGATGAAGAGGACAGGTGTGAGGCATCATTGCTTTTTTCTTTCACTTGCTGTCCACTTTCCTCATGTTTGCTCTGCTCAATTAGCATTCGCTCAATATCAATGGACTTCACCTCATGGTTGAACAGGCCATGGTGTCCAACCAGGCGGCTGTTTGTGATGATGCTGGGCTCCTGTGCAACAGGGACAGAACTTGAAATTGATGAATTTTTCTTTGACGTCCTTTGACAGCTGTTCTGGAAAAAAGCCATGTCTTTCCTGATTTGGCAATGGCAGTGATGGTAATATGATTTGGTCCTTGATGTCTCTTTCCTATCACCTCTCGCTTGACTCCTCTCCTTGCGGGTCTTTAGATGTTTTCTTTTGTGATGCTTGTCTGTCTCATGGTGATTGGAGCCTGCAGTCAGCTGCATGGCCGAACATGTTTTATCCTTTGGTTTTGACTGCTTGTTTGAAACACGTAGTACTTTTTCTGAAGAATTCTTGTCACACATGTGGCTCATGCTTTAAAGGGTTTCTGCAGAAAGATAACCACATGATGATGAGCAATTTAAACGGAAATAGAAATAGAGATATGTAACCTCTTCAGGATGCTTCTGCATCTCAGTGAGGTGAGCAGCATCTGACTGAATCTTATTGTCAACTTCTTGGTCATGAAGAATTTGATCTCTAAAACTAAAGTTATGTCAAATGCATTTTCTTTTGTGCTTTATAGCAGTGTTATTGATTTCTGTGTGAAAGATAAAGTCAGCTATTTTTTTTTTTTTTTGTAATTTAAACAGAAATATATTTGATTTGGGTGGTTAAACTTCCTTTCTGAGAGCACTGGTTTTGTTTTAAGTCTCACTGAAACCTCAACTAATGATGCTTTCACAATGAGAGTGGAAATTGTTGTTCAGTACTTGAAGTGCACTTCAAAACCATAATAGGTAAAATGAGGCAGTGATTGCTGTGCATCTAGTACTTTATCTATAGATGTTTCACAGAGTGGGTATTAGTATTCATAATGGAACAACTATTATCAGAGTCGCTCTTCTCCTTATGTGGTACAGGCTCACTACAAGCACTACTACAAGTCAATTACAACTAGGAAATTTTAGCTGAAGTACAAATAAATCAATCTGTGATAATTAAATTCTAAAGGTGTGTTTTTGTATGCCTGAACAATTTGCTTCATGTGCACCATGCCAAAGGAAAATGCATTGTTAAATTGCAATAAATATTTAGTTTTCATTTCCAGCCAGTGTACATGCACTGTTCATAAAAATATTCTAATGTTAATTGAATCATTTAAGAGTTTGCTCAAATAATCTACAGGACAAGCTTCAATGTCATAGTTCATTCTTTAGTACACTCATGCTTCAAGCATACAGGTGACCAATGGATAATTTAAACGTTTAATAGTTGGGGTTCTATGATTTCATATTTAAAAAAAGTGTTAGTTATCAGTGTGTGTAAACACTACGCCCCCTGCAGTTAAAGATAACTGACATGAGTTATTCACACCGCTAACTAGTAACGTCAACCAGGTGTGCATAAGTTACAACTTACAGTGTTAATAAACCTTTGAAACTAACCCCAACTTTTAGCCTATTTTAGGTCCAAAGGAAAAAAATAACAAAAACTAACAAAAAACTAATTTTTATACAAAGAAAGATTTAAGCATAATTAATTGCATGCTTACCGTAGAGGGGTTTTTATTTGTGGCGCATGAATCTTTTGTTGCCCGGCAACATACCGCAGCTGCGTCTGTGTGCGCAGCACGAGCGCCCTTGAACACTGACGAGCCAGGCGATTCCATTATCACAGAAATGGAGGTAACACAGGCTCATTTAGGCACTTTTTTAAATTCAGCATGTGGAGAATTTATACATTTTTATATATTGCGTTATTAAATAAAACTTAAAACTTGAAAAGTTATAACAGTATCTGAAAAATTATGAAAATTTCATTAAATATATGTTGTTGCATAATGGTACAAGCAGCCACAATGAAAATTTACTTCCTGAAGCTGAATTGTGGGGGATAACGTTATTTTGATTTAATGGTATCCTTTGTTCACTATTATTTCTACATGAAGCCATTATTTCACGGTTTTGTGTTCTTTATTTCGCACATTACTACTTCTTAAATAAACAAAATGAGTATCTCATCGTTATCTTTTTTAACGACATTTGTCTTTTGTTCCAGCAAATAGCATTTAGCTAAATAGGCTAATTCACTTTGCCACCACATATTTCGCTAGTAATGAGAGCGATCGTCTGTTAATTAATTGGTTCATTTTCTGTAGCTAAAAATATTAAAACATTTACGTTACGTTTTGTTTTTAAGACAGGTGTATTCAAGTCATGAGTGCAGAAAACTTAAATCCAGCCGCCACACCCACTCCATGTGTAGACACCCAGGGAGATGGACGATGGATGTCTTTGGTATGTGAAATAACTGTTTTATGAGCTTTGTATATTATGTGTACATACACGCACAAGCTTCATCAGTATTTTTTCTTTATTCTAAATGGCCTTTGTAAGTGATCAGGGTGTGTAGCTGTTTTACAGATCAAAAATAATTCATTTTAACTGATGAGAATTTTCATTTTAAAGCTGATACATTAAACAGTTCACACTATTTTATTTTACATGTTTATGCCACCCAAAGGTTAACATAAACTTAGTTAAATATGCATCTATTGAGCTATCATTTTTATCACCTAACATTGATTAGTACACAGCTGTTTAATTTACTTGTCCCTTATTAGTTAGCACTAATTGTCGACAGACACTGCACATAGCACTATTTACATGCACTTTTCATTGATGCTGCCACATAATATTATTTTTGTTATTAGTATGTAAGTGCTGTATTTGCTTTTTAAATACTTAATAATGTATGAATAGTCGGGATATCTGCCATTGTTTCTTTTTCTCATTGCAGCACAACCGCTTTGTATCTGACAGCAAAGACAAAGAACCTGATGTTCTGTTTGTTGGAGACTCTTTGATTCAGCTCATGCATGAGTTTGGGGTAAAACACAGATTGCATTCACTTAGAGCCAAACATGTTTGAACACTATAACACAATTTCTGTTATTTGAGCTGTTTAAAAATAGATGTTAATGATAAAACTGAACATGCTTGTTTTAGTTTTATATTCCTAAATTCCTAAAATAGGTTGGAAACAGACAGATCTTTTATATGTGAAGATGTCTTTTTAGGGGCTCAAATCTTATTGTACACTAGACTCAAAAGCTGTTTAATGGATTGTTGTAACACCATCCTTCATGAAATATCGTTCAGAGTTGTTTCAGAGTTATGTGTTTGTATTTGGAAACTTGCTGTGAACCCACAAAGCGCAGTTAAAGCAGTTAAAGTCTATTCCTGGGAAAAAAGAAACTAAATCTGTCCAACAAATCGATGGCTAGAACATCTGGGGTGGCAAAATCAAAATTAGGGTGCAGAGAATATTCTTGCAGCATTCAGAGAAAAAAACATGCATGAACTTGGCATGTTATGGCATGGGCATAAATAGCTTCTAGTCATACAAGGTTACTACTAGTGCTGATGGTGTAATTAAGAAATAAAAAAACAGTAATTTCACAGCACAGACAGAAAAAAAAATCCTAAAACGTCCTACACAATCAACCAAGTTTTTGAAAAAAAGGAGGTGGAATATTCAACAAAAAGCAAAATATGATCTCAGCTCTTGCATTTTACATACTGAAGATGGAAAGATACATGAATGACTAAATAAACACCTAAATTGTAAAACTTAACAAGCTGTTGCAAATGCCTAGAAAAGCACTATTAAAGAGGAAATTCAATCATAAAGGCCTTTGGTTTCCATTTTTCAGGATGTCATTTTCTACAATTACTCGTTAAAATGTATTTACAGCCACACAACTCATTTAGAAGGCTGCTTTTTCTAAAACCTGCCTACCATTTGGTTGTAGATGCACTCATGTTTAAATTGAGAATTGGCACTTTGATAAAGTATTCATAAAATAAGTGTAACTTGTATATATTTGAATATATTGCTAAAATAAAAACATGATGTTGTTAAAATATTTATGGACTAAACTAGGTAACCGTGGGTATGTTCTAATATATGATCATAATTTCCATAAACATGCTTTCAAAGGATGTGAATATACGCTCAACACTTGGATGCTTCTTTTGTGTCTACAGATATGGCGGCAGTTGTTTTCTCCGCTCCATTGCCTTAACTTTGGAGTGGGTGGTGATGCAACACAACATGTGCTGTGGAGGCTGAGCAATGGTGAACTGGATAACATCAGCCCAAAGGTTCAAAACACTTCCAAATATAGAGAACATGAGTGTGTTTGTTTATTCACACAAAAGATTGATTGTGCCCAACCTTGAGCTAAAATCCAAATTCCAGGTACATTGACGCCAGACTATCAATGACATGACTATCATGACTATCTCTTTTCTGTTGTTATAGGTTGTAGTACTGTGGGTTGGCACGAACAATCATGGTCACACAGCTGAACAGATCTGTGGCGGTATCATGGCTATCGTCCAAGTCATCAAGAATAAGCTCCCCCATGCGCACACGCTTGTACTTGTAGGTTTTTTTTCTGATAAATTCCTCAAAGAAACGTTTAATAATTCAATGATATGTTGGTTGAAAATGATAAATTAGGTTCATACAACCATCAAACTGCACAGTGATGTCATCCCTTTTAGCAGCGTCTCAGGTTTCTGATATGAAGTAAAAAGACCTCTACAGATGTTTAGCTCTCTTTGTCCTGTTTAACATGAAAAACAGACTTATTTTTTAGAGGGATGTGATGAATTTTGTAGCTGATGCAAGTTTAACTTTTAAATTAAAACAAATTTTCTCTCCTGTAAATGGTTTCTTCATGGATTGAATGTACAAAAGTAAAAACAGTTTTTTTTTTTTTTTGAGAAGTAAAAGTGATAAGGACATTGCAACACCTGTTTTCCAGGGTTTGCTGCCCAGAGGTAAAATGCCGAACCCTCTTCGTGAAAGAAACTCCAAGGTGAACAGGCTAGTCCAGGATGCCTTATCATCTCTTCCCCACGCCTCTTTCCTTGACTTGGACCCTGGCTTTGTCCTGTCAGATGGTAGTATCTCTCACCAGGATATGTATGACTACCTCCACCTGACCCCTCATGGATACCAAGCTGTGTGTGAACCTCTGCACAGCCACATAAAGTCTATGCTAGACAAACCTGCTGAGAACTGAGCACCCATGTTACAGATGTACACTACCACAGTGGTCCTCACCCCTGTTTATAGAGAGGACTGCACACAGCTTATTAAGACTTTGAATGCTGGTTATAAAGTCATCATAAAGACTAAAAGCAAAACTTTATTTGTGCAAGTCTTCTCCAAAACCAGGCTTGAGGACCACTGTTACTGAGAATGGGACCATAAGGTTTTTTTGTGTTTACGATCAAGTCAGAGACAAAATGTTTTGTGCAACACAGAGACAATTTCCTGCCTGTACTTCTATTACATACTAGTTTCCAAAAATGCTCTCTCATAAAAGGATAATTTCATTTCACTGCCACCTGATATAAGGGATAAGTATAAGGACAACTCCAAAGTGCAGATGACTACACAGTTAGGAAATTCAAATTAGATTCAGATGTTCGGTGGATATGAATTAGATGAAATGATTGATGTTATAAATATGCAACAACTTTTTATTTTCACAAATGCATTCTGTATGTCAAACATTGCTTGCTGCATTGTGGTAAAGAGTTTTTTTTTTTTTTTTTTTTTTTTTTTTAAATGAATCAGATATAATCCCTTTAGCTGAAAGTGTTACAAACCAGTGAAGTTGGTTTGTCCTTAGAATAATGATTTCTTAGACTCTTATAAGAAGCCCAAAAATGCTCTGTTTTTCTGAAGCATCAGGAGCAGACTCTAGTTGGGAAATGGTTTGGGGCTTCTCAGATTTGTACCACAATCTGTCTGCATTTTAGATATGACTGTTCTTGTAATTTGCTCATTTTGTTTCTCAGTTTCACCTCATTTCCATGAGTTACCTTTATTTGGCATTAGACCTTTTTCTCGGAAGATGTTTGTTTCTTTACAGCAAGAAACGAATAGATTAAACCTTGAACATCATTACAGCCAAGGAAACCTCCAGTGAGACAGCATGTGCACAAACCAGATCTAGTTCATACTGAAATGCAGCGGTCACTAATACTAGTATTTAGATCTGTTGTTTCACTGATTTGTCTGCTGTGAAAAAAGGTCTATAGCTTTACTTTTACTGTTTTTATTTTCTTTTGTACATGTTAATTTCTTTGACCAAAGGTTCGGACTTTGTCTGCGTGACAAGTAATTGACTCGTCTGCTTTCATTTCTTGTTGACATGTTATCTCATTATTGCCTTTGTACCATTTTCCCTCTCCTGTATCAACATCAGTGTTTTGTATGCTTGACTGTTTTGTTTAGATCATAGATGTAACTGATTAGATTGTGAAACTGTATTCATACATCTAGATGCTTGTGCTAAAAATTCACAATTTGCTCCAACGTAATGGGTCATTCAGAATTTTAAATGCTTTACTTTCCACTAAAATGCTTGAGCGCATCTTGGATACGGATTGTGCCACGAAACTTGAACCATGGTCTAGGATGGCTAGTTATATAAGTGATGAAAGAAATGCATTAAATATCAAAGCAAGATGGCTTCAGTGTCCCTTGATTGATTTATTAGATCCATTTTCACAGGCCCACATCTTGACTGCCATTGAAGCAGAGCCACAGTACAATTTTTAAGTAAATACACGTTCATGTTATGTTCACAATGTCCTTGGGTGACGGGCTTGTTCCTGTCCATGACATGGTTGTGAACACAGATGCATTTCTGAAATTTGAGGTGCAAGAACAAGCCCTGGTTTGCCCTCACCACTTTTAGTATCAGTGAAAGACAATTTGGCGCCTAAAACTGCACTTAAATTCATACAAATATGCCTGAGACAAGGAGCACAGTCTTGTATCTTGACAATGATCTTGCTATTGAGCCCGTTTCCTGCAGCATGCAGTCCTTTTAGTAAGACAGAAGTAGAGCATGTGCTGAGAATTCTGTTAATAGTCCTATGACTTCTCATTCTCTGTGTTTGTTAAGCGGTGTAACAGATTTATTATCAGAATCAAAGATTAAGTAACTTTTGATCAGGAGAAGAAACATAGTGTAAGTGTGTAAAAGATTTGACAATATAAAGTATCTAAATATACAAGTATATATAATATATAATATATATAAGTATATAAAGTAATATCAGTGTTTTATTAGTTTGGCATTTACAAAATATCATACCTCTGCTTAATGCGCATGCATACCACAGAATGTGGCAAAACTACTTGCATAAAACACGACAGTATACTAACAATGCAGTTTTCTGTAATGTCATTTTTGGGATTAAAGTTGAACTTAATTTGTATGCTGTCTTGACAAAGAAGCTCCAACCAACAGATAAGCCTGTAAATGTGAACTTACGGTATGTTATTCTTATGATCTATGCCGAACTGACAGAAAACCGTAACAGGATATTCATTTGACAAAACTTTGTGGGAAAAAAACAAACAATGAAAGCACCTCTGGCTTGCACATATTCATTTATTTCAGGTTAGTGTCATTTGACTCCCTTATTTTCTCACAGCAGTGTCTTCTCCCGTGAAACTTTGATAAGATTTATTGGCAAGTGTCCAATCCTCTTTGTTATTCACAGCTATGTTCTGGAAAAGTGAAAGCTGAGACACGGTTCATACCTGGTGGGTAGTGAATGTGCTGTGGATAGGGTTTCAGACATTACACCTTCATTATAAAAGCCCAGATTCATACAAACTGTATTCATTTCCTCCACTGGAACTGGACTTGCTATACAAGCAGGATTTCTCTGTTTGAACCTTCTGCGTTGTACTGACTTCACTACAGCATGAGGCTGAGACTCATCTTGTTTTTGGTTCTCGTACTGCTCATATTCACTGACGACAGTCAAGGTAGAGTATACTTTTATCAGATTTACTTCTTGAAATACTTTCCAGCTTTGTGAGTTTTTATTTTTCCTTTTACATATATTTCATTTGCTACTTAAAGGTGTTACCCAGAAAAATGAACAATCCTTGATTATCAGCACCTTCCCTGATGGTATGTGGGATTTCATTTATTTGATACATTCAAAAAGTGTGGTTTCTGATCATAGGGAAGTATCTTATACTTCAGTAACTTTTATATATATTATGTAATAGCGTCTCCTGTTGGACAAGCAATGACAACTTCACGTCCAATTGGCACCCCAAGGCATCACAAAAGACAATGCCACTGTAAAGGTGTCTGCTCTTAATATATGTTTCTCTGAGATTTTTTTCCAAGTAACTTTTGTAAACCCATTATGATTTTCTATCCTTGTGAATTTGGGTCATCCAGGAATGGGAATGATTGTGAACACCCGTTGCAATTGTCAACAACCAGGCAAGCGCATCCTAGTAAGAGGTGAGTTTTCTACAGTTTAGATTAATCCTGAAATAAATGTCATTTTAAAATGTAATAACTGCAGATTTTCAAATTATTTAAATTATTTTAAAAAATTGAATTGACTTTGTTTTTCTTTCTTCCCCTGTTCTTGATTCTTTCTGAAATTATGTAACCAAAAGGGAGAACACTCTGCCGTGTGGAAAACAATAAGATAAGGTGCAAGCCAATTAACGGTTCCAAACAAAGCAAGAAACCAAGTCCATTTGTTGTCCCCATATCTTGAATAACACTAAAATGTTTGTGTCATGAATAGTTCAAACAATCCCCCCACATATACTGCATGTTTTTATATTCATATTTGTATGATTACTCTTGCTGTTCATTATATGAATAAATCCTAATGCTCAAAGCTTCACTGACAAAAGCTTGCAATAACTTTGACTATGTTAACTGGCATAAACACTTGTAGTAAACTGTTTAATAAAGAATCCACAAAATGAATTGTGTTTTTTAATTGATTTGCAATAACATACATTGAATCAAAGTACAATTATATCCATATATTTCCTTATACATCTAATATCCCCCATGCTTTATAAAGAAAAAGTGCATGTTGCATAAATAATTGTAATTGTTATCAAACGATTAAGGAAAAATTACAGAGGAATACCCTGAGGAGTTTCATCATGGAACTTGTTTTTCTTCCCCTGTGGTAACAGCAAGTAAGTTATAACAGTATTACCTCAATTAACATGATATAGTATTAATTATAGCATTTAAAAAAGAAACATTAGAATAAATAATTTTTCTCATCACTGTCCCTGTTAATTTCACATTAAAAATACAGATTTCATTATGCAACAATGTCTACTTCCTCCCGTGGACGATTGTTTTAAGCCTAGAGAGGGAGCAAAAAGACTTTCAGGCTGACTTCACTTCATGACCTTCACTTCAGTGAAAGAGTACATGGGCAGAGAAAGCAAGCAGACCCATGAATATCAGACCTTCCTGGGTGTTGAAGTGGACTGAAGAAGCACGACCTAAGTGAAATAAATGTTTAAAATGTTTCAGTGGAAAATAAAGGATAACATTTACAAGATGTGACATATGCATATAAATAGTGTAATTTTCAATATGGTTTTCAAATTATTCATAATAACAAATCAATAAATGGATGGTGGGTGTAATCATCATATTTTGCAAGCATTCAAGAAGCATTTTGGAATAACAATTGCCTCTTGATGTTTTAAACTTTGCTTGTAAGTTTTTACATACCATACAACTACTTTTGATCAAGACTATTAAATGGCATAGGATGAAGATCCAGCAATGATGGTAACAAAAAGGAAAAGACTAAGAAGCCGAGAGGAGTTGTGAGAGACACTCACCTGAGACAGTGAAATATTTGGTGGTGGACATTGTTTTGTTTGTAACAGGGTTTGTCGCCTCACATTTATAGGTCCCCTCATCGTCTTTTGTTGCAAAAAATGTGATGACAGATCCATTGTTTTTAACCACAGAACCATTGTTGAAGAACCACTGAAAGTCACATTCTGGCCTAGACTCAGCAGTGCATGTCAGGGACACAGAGTTGCCCTGTTTCCCTGAATCTGGACCAGAGATATTCACACGCAGAGGACCATCTGCACAAAGACAGAGAGAGTTAGTCAAAACTTTGTTCAGTAAAATTATCATTCCAATTGTGGTTCCTTGGTATGGAATCCTGTCATTTAGTGAAAACTAGTTTTAAATAGAAAAACACTCTGCTTTCATCTTCACTTACAGTTTACGAGGAGGTTGTACTTGGGGCTCTTGTGATGAACAGCTTTATTAGCAGCAACACACTCATATGTCCCATTACTGTGCAATGTCAGAGGAGAGAAATGTAGCATGTTCTTCTCAATGTAGTACCACATGTTTGAATCAGGGTCGCAGCCACTCATGTTAAGAAGCATGCTGCCCTTCATCCAGTAGATCATCTCATAAGGCCCAACAACGTGGCATGTGAGAGTGAGATTTTGGTTGTTAATTGGAGTTGTGTTGCTGAGGATCATCACAGAATCTATTGCCTCTTCAAGCACAGAAAACAAAAGAATGTAAAACACACTGACTGCTCATCGAGTGTAAAATGTAATAATATTCTATCTATAGCATAAATTTGATCAAAGCCCAGTTTTTCCTGAAGCAGAGTTTTCATACCTATTACTGTGAGCACTGTGGAGTTTGTGATGTTCTTTCTTGTCACTGGATTGTAGACCATACAGATGTATTCTCCACTCATGTTTAGGGACAAAGGGCCAGCAGTAAACATTGACGAGTTGCTCACCATATTTTCCATATATATGCACTGTGTATCATTGAGGCCAGTATTGTTTGGTTTAAACGACCAGCTGAAATAACTGGGAGGCTTTGACATAGCCGAGCAACTGAAACTAATATAACTTCCTGTTTCAGCAAAAGCTGGCCCATCAATCATGGCTGTCTCCGGTCCAACTGCAAAAGGGGACACCAGCAACTTGATTGGAAAATAAATTTTATCCTCCTCCTTTCACCATTCAAAAAACCCATACAATTACATAATGTTGGATAATGTAAAAATCGACATGTAAACTAGTTTAATTGACAGTGACGAGAGCCACAAATCTCTTTGACATTATACTCACAGTTGACAACCAGGTTGTAAAGAGCACTGCTCTCGTTTCCGAAAGCGTTTCCAGCCATACAGTGGTAATGCCCTTCATCAGAATGTTCCATGGACATGAACATGATTTTCTTGTTGTACATGTCAAAATTAATTCTGTTGTCAGGATTCAGTCTTTCACCATTCTTCATCCAGGAAATGTAATCAGCAGTTCCAGTAAAGTCACATTTCATGTAAAATGGATGACCTTTGATGGCAGGATCCATCTGTGGTTTTACTTGCACATTTTCTACTGGATCTGTAAAACAAGGAAAATCCACAGCACTTTGTAAGTTCTCATCCGAGCTAGCTTATGTCTTCTAAGTAAGTGAATAGTCATGTAAATATCCATCCAAGTCTTACCAATAACTGTAATCATTATGTAGGCAGTGTTGTTTTTGTTGGTAATGTTGTTGAAGGCCATGCAGATGTATTTTCCACTCCGTTCTTTGGTAAGAGAAGCTGTCGTATACTCAGACATATTGGATACTACAGTATCATTGAAGTACCAGTTGTAGTAGCTTTGAGGGGTTGAATTTGCATGGCATCTGAGTATGACATTGTCTCCTGTTTTCACCACAGTTGGTCCCACAATAGTTGCCATCTCTGGTCCATCTGATACATATACACATGAAATTAGTTATTGAACTTAGTTTTGGAACATCGGTGCAACTTCAAAAGTTATTTTATAATGTAATAACAATCAGTCTTTGATTGGCTGAATTCTTTGAGCATTATACTCACAGTTGACAACCAGCATGTAATGAGCACTGGTCATGTTTCCTACTGCATTTCTGGCCACACATTGGAAGTATCCGGCATCAGAACGCGACACTGACATGTACTTGACAGTGTTGTTACCCATGTAGAAAACAGTTCTGTTGTCTGCATGCAGTATTGCCCAGTCCTTCATCCAGTAAATTTGATCAGCAGGTCCAGTAACATTACATGTCATATAATAGGGATGACCTTCAATGGCAGGATCAATCTGTGCTTTTATTTGTACATTTTCTATTGGATCTGAAAGAAAAGCAAAACTCATGAAATGCCTTTCTTTCTCTCATGAGCCACCTTTAATCTAGTAATTAACGTTTAGTTTTTAACATAAAAATATACATGAAAGTCTTACCAACAACTGTAATCATTATGTAAGCTGTGCTGGTTTCATTGGTAATGTTGTTGAGTGCCATGCAGATGTATATCCCACTCCATTCTTTGGTGAGAGAAGGTGTAGTATACTCTGACATATTGGAGACTTCAGATGCATTAATGTACCACTTGTAATGGCTTGGAGGGGTTGAATTGGCATGGCATTTGAGTGTGACATTGTCTCCTGTCTTCACCACATTTGGTCCCATAATAGTTGGCATTTCTGGTCCATCTATATACATGGATAATAACCTCAATTATTGCCACAGAAACATGTTCACCTGTGTTTATAGGTATTCAGCTAACAGACACCTGTACATGGAAAAAAAAAGATTTCCTTTTCTAAACAATCTTACATCAGTAGCTGGACTATTGTCTCATTCAGTTCATTCTTTGTAAATGATAATGAGAGAAAAACACATTCTTACAGTTAACCACGACTGTGAAGCGGCTGCTGGTCATGTTGCTCACTAAATTAAAAGCCTGACACTGATAGTGTCCGCCGTCAGACTGTTGCACTGAACTGAGAGTCAGCGTCTTGTTGTCAACGCCAAAGACAGTTGTGTTGTCAGCAGAAATGAGTTGGCCATCCTTAAACCACAGAATTCTGTTCACAGTATCCTGCACCTCACACTGCAGAGTGAATGACTTGTTGAGTATTGCTGGTCCGCTGGTATGACTCATGACAACCGTTGTTAGAGGATCTATAAGAGACAGAAACTGGTAGTTTAAATTCACATGCCTGTGGGATGAATAAAATATGTAGACAGGCAGCAGAGGATTGAACATTTCTATATTCTACATTCACATTGCATTTGTACATAGTCACTCAAATTCACAGCTGATGCCATGCAAATAGAGATTTAGCCAAAGCTAAATTCTCAACTCTTGTTTTTGGTCGGGCATTTCTACACTACATTGAAATACAATGATACGTAACAAAACTTATATCTGACACACACACACACACACACACACACACACACACATATATATATGTATATATATATATATATATATATATATATATATATATATATATATATATATATATATATATATATATATATATATACACACATATGTGTGTGTAATATAAAATTGTCTCTTTGCTCTACTCATACCTGTTTGTTAAATATAAAGCAAAGAGCTGTGAGCTAGCCCAGTAGAAAGACTATTAGATGACAAATTCCTCCCACAGCTCACAACAAACAAACAAATGACGATTTTGATATTTTATGGACATTATAACATAATATTTTTATTTAGTGCATGACAATGTTTTACCCTCTAATTTAAATTTTGGCAAACGTGAGCTCATAATAATGTTAAGTTGATGTAAACAAAAAATAAAAAAATAACATTTACATTTAAAAGCATGAAAAGCTTAAAAACCTACCCATAACCTGAATCGTCGTGTTTGCACTGTCCGACCTTAATGTGACGCTGTTGTAAGTCACACATTTGTAAATTCCTGAATTGTTTAATTCAATGTTCTGTAGTTGCAGTTGGTAGCCATATTGATTCAGGTACTTATTATTCATCATCCACTGGACCATTGCTGAAGGGTTGGACTCCGTTGAGCAAGAGAGCGTGATATTAGATCCTGCTCTGTGGATGTACTTTACTGGAGTGACCATGACCATTGTATTACTTGGGCCGTCTGATGATACAAGAGGAAATTGTTTTAAAGATCAATAATAGGAGTGAAGTTTTCTGAACAGATCTTTTATTTAAGACTGTTTTGGTTAAAACTTACAGCTGACGTTGAGACGTACAAAGGGGCTAATTTCATATCCAACTCCATTAGACACATTGCATCTGTAAAGCCCTTGATCACTGCGGGTCACTCCGACTATGGTAAGAGTGGCATTTTCATTCTTGAGTTGTACTTCTGTACCGTCTGCAGTGGTAGAGTTGCTCTTCAACCATTTATAAGACAAGTTTGTGCCCTCAGACACCGAGCACATAATGACTACTGTGTCATTGTATTCCACCAGGTTGGTTTTATTCACCCACAGGGTCACATTTGAAACAGGCTCTGTGGAAAGATGAAAAGAAAATCAAGGAATTTGTTATTTCTTTGTAAATTGCAGAAGAACTGACACCATTCATAAAGCAAATGAAGAACTGTAGAAAGAATAGAAACAGTTCATGTGTGTGTATGTTTTATTTCTTGCATCCCTCAGCTGTCTATTTTTGATCTGGATATCTGTAAAGTATTGTCATTATTCAGCATTTTTTACGTCTTTTAGTTTAATTTTCTATTCACGGTTTTCTCTCTGTCATTCTGTAACGCTGCTGTGACAATTAAATTTCCCTCTCTGGGATTGATAAAGTACATTTTATTTAGTATATTGTCTAAAGTTTAATTTCATCTGATTGGATGAAAATGTTTGTCTATAGTTTGTCAGTCCACTAATTTGTTGATTCCAAACAGAACATTAAATGCTTTAAAAGACTTTGCAAAAAAAAAAAAAAATCACTTACACATCCATTGTATAGGATACATACTAATGGTGGAGATACTATTTTTCCCTTTAGTAACAGAAAAATAATATTTTATTACCTTTTTTGCATTTAAATGAATATTCTTTCACTTCACACTTATAATCAAGAGAAGCGCATTGCTCTTTTTAAAGGGATCATATATGCTGCTACATCTACAAGTTTAAGAAAATAAGCAACTAGTGAGCTCAATATTTAGTACTCAAAGATATTTGAAGTAATCTGAATTACTGTAGATTCCCTTTTCCTGTTGAAAATGACTTATTATGCTTTCCAATGCTTGTTTTACTTAGTTTGATTTTAGAGCTGCAACAATGAAAAGAAGGTCAAGTAATGTTGAACTATCAACTATCATCTACAAAACAGTGCCAGTCAGAATACTTTGCTACGGAAACTTGCCTGCAGGTTACCTCAGACCGTAAAAAAGATAAGAAACACAGCCTGCATCATACAGTGTAATATTAATCCTTCATAGTCTCTGATTGTGAGACATCTGTCATCTGGGCAACAGAGGTTATAGCATACAAAAGCATCAATGTGAAACTCACTATTCAAAGACTTTTACTGACTTATTTCAGTGGTTGTACCTGAGCTTTAAACACCATTTAAACACTTCAAAACATCAACTGATGTTTAACATCTTATTTCCATTAAAATGTGGGTCATTGTGTTTTGTTTTGTCAACACAATAAAAAGTAATAAAAATAAATAACCTGATTGGTAAACCTTATTTTCTTGTTAAAATAAGTCACTTAAAGAACCTTAGTAAAAGCTTACTGGGCTTTTAGCTAGAACAAGCAAAGAAACTACAACATTCTGCAAAAGTCTCGAACCACCCAGTCATTTCTTAATGTTTTGGTTCCAAAGAAAGTTTCCTGAGATCCAAATTAGGCTCTTAACTCAAGGGATAAACTACTGTTGTGTCTACAGATAACAAAAACTTTGCAAAGAACTTGTTTTTAATAGCCTCTTTAGTCACTTTATAACAACTTCTCATTCACTCATAATTCATGTCTATTTATTAGGTTACATCAAAAGCCAACATAGCCATATAGATGATCCCAAAGAGCTATTTCCCACATCTCAGAATGAGTGTCTCCATAAAAAAGGTTAAGAAACAGTTTGGCAAGTGAATAAAAAAATGGCAGGCCTTAATGTAAACAAAAATCCACATAGACAAACAGTATCTGAAAAGAATGTCTTTAAGGATCTAGATAGTTGCAAGAGGTTGGGTATGGTAGGGAACCAGGGACATAAAGGCTGAGGTAGGCAAAATGTCCCAAGAACTGAACTCTCAGTGGCAAACAGTGAGGAAGTGAGGAACCACACCCAGAGCTCAACCTCAATATTACTGTAGCAATGTGGAAAACCTACACAAAAGGCAACAATCAGCCAAAGAATAGCTTTGTGTTGCCTTTTAAAAGACTTACAACTATTCCCAAAGACTACTTAAAGAAATGGCAGGCATCTTATCTAAGAGGGTTCAGATGTGTCTAAGGATATACTGTCAAACGTTTATTCTCAAAGATTTTCACTTGGTTATGCTTTGAACATTGGTTTTGTATTTATGTTTGCATGCTTCAGTTAAATTCCTGAATTTTTCTTGATTCATAGTTTGTAAGGAAACGAAGAAAGGTTCAAGAATTTTGCACGGTACATTAATATCCATCTCAATGACATTATTTTGCCTTGCAAATAACTTGCAAATTTCTTATTACAGAAACAGTATCTGCTCAATGTTTTCTTTGTGGGTTTTTTACAGGATCAAGCCACAATAGTTCACAAGTTTTCCCAGATTTCATATGTTTGTTTGTAAAAGATTCAACTTCATACACACTGTATAAAGTTTGAGTGAAGAAACAGCAAATATCCGAGTTCTTACCTTGGACTGATAGTTTCAGCTCGTCCCGAAAACTGTTCACTTCCTCTAATTCATACACTCCAGATTCATTCAGCTTAATTGACCATATAGTCAGAGCTTCTGTTGTTGAATTGTATGTTATCCTGTTCTGCCAATATCTAGCTAAGATATAACCTCCTGGGTACTTGAACACAATCGGTCCCTCGTTGAACCTCCATGTCCCAAATTGGATACTGACTGTGCTGAAAAGCGTCACATTGCTGCCCACTGCTACGGGGTTTTCAGAGGCATGTATGTGTTGGCTGTGAACCACATCTACAAAACAGACAAAAAATATGTTGAATCTGTAAAAGTTTCACACAATGCTTCAAAAATGACTGAAAAGTACTAAACACTGAAATGTACTTAAAAAATTTAAAAAAAATCATTGATAGTAGTTGAAACATTTTTACAACCATGCGAGCATTAAAACATATATTCCCATTGCCTGGACTGATAATTAATACAAATAAGAATTTAAGTAGAATGTAAATATGTTCAATTCTAAAATTATATTAATTTACCTGCAAGCGTTATCATAGACAGGATGAAGACAAACAACGGGACAGACTCCATTTGGCTCTTCAGTTTGATGAGGCTTTCTTTTTAATAAAATGGACTTGAAAAATTCAGGTCTGCCAATGTTTTTTTTTGCCACAGCCCTCTTATCACATTCGTTCTCTTGATGCAAATGATTTCTCCCAAGTCTTCAGCCACAAAAGCACAACACTGTCTGGGCCACACCTTGTTTTGCCCTGATATACTGGCCCTCACAGGAGTGCCAATTTACTGTAAACCTTATTCAGTCATTTTGCTGCTTTTATCTTGCAAGAACATTGTATAACAGCACTTTGCAAGATCACGAGCCTGGTGCACCAAAGCAAAGAAATGGATGAAGGTGACTCACAAACTTTAAACCAAAACTTCTCAATGGCAGAGTTATTCTATGACAGACAAAGTAAAGGTTCGGGCAACTTTGCAAATACCACAAAATTAATGTCAATTAAGTACATGTTTTAAGAAAATCTTTCTAAATTAAGCCTATCATTGTAATTGTCAATAAATCTTTTCCCATTGGACAGCTTTTTTTAGTTTATTAATGAGTTTAATATGTGAAATAAAAACTGATGGGATGCCATACCTGACAATAGATTTTCTGTTTGCCATATTTACTGTAACCGCAGACACACCCAGTACAATCTTTCAATATGAATAAAAAATAAGATAAAAAGCTCTGGACATAATAGCATATTTTCAACAGCAAATAAGCTATTGTGTTTCAAATAATGGTTTAGGTCCTCTACATCAGAGGCAGTTTACCTTTCCACTTTTTTCATCTTGTGTCAAGGTAATTGCACTTAAAAGCATGTGAACAAATGGCAGAAACAAAAAAGGAAACAGTGCTGAGTGTGTGTGAGAGTTCAACAAAGGAATTAAAATTTTTGTCGGCCTACATGCAGCTGATGGGTTTGACGTATGTTGTGGTACTGAAATGTTTTCTGCATTTTTTTTTTTTTTTAAAGTGGTTTCTCTTTGCATTGAATTTATGAGTAAAAACATAGACAACATTTTGGTTTAAAAAGGTTCATATTTTATTGATGATAACATACATTTACTATAGACCCCATAAAAAAAATATGGTTGAGGGACCATTATTTGCAAATGATAGCTTCCTGTTACAAGCCATAAACGATATCTAAAGAAAATACAGAAAAATACTAATTTAACATTTTAGTGGAGATTTGTCTATTTTCTGTAAATGTGCATTGAGAAACACGCATGAAAGCAGCACATTTCATGTTTAGATATGACCTGCTGTGGACTTAAATAACTGTAGATGGTGGTATTTTAACAGAAGATGTTGTTGTCTTTGTCCGTTTCAGTCATTTTGGGTAACATGAATACATTGCTGCATAGCAATGTAGATATCATTCACACTGTTGATTTTATCCTTGAGGGGGAAGAATTAGGAGATGGCTTTACTCTGCTGACTCTCATGTGACAGGTTAGTTTGAGACCACACAATGGTTTCTTTTTTTATGCCTATGTTTTCCCTCCCTCTGGCAAATCACCACTTTACTGTCTCACTTTCAGCCTTGAATGGTAAAGTTTTTATTAAAAGTACATGTTTAGGGTTACAGTGAATGGATATCATGAGCTTGGCTTTATATAGAAACCTGTCTGGAGATATACTACAACTTCAAAATTTACAATTTACAACACCAGATTAAGACTGAGGTGGATATTTCAACGAAAGCTTTTCATGTTTTTCAGTTTGACCCACCCAGCCCTGTGGTCCTCCAGTTTTCAAAACTTCATTATAATAAGACAAGGACACTTAGACACATACAAAATATACAATTGTTTGTATGTGATTTTTTTGAAAAGCTAAACATAGTTTGGTCTTGTTTAAAACCCCACCTCGTATATAATCTCCTATACCATGGTAAGTGAAAATTGTAATGCCAACTGGCATGCATTATTTTGGTATATACACATAGTTCAGCAAGTTAAATCGTTGTTATATCACACTGTCATGAGCGTCACCATAGAAACACTGGTTCAGATCACGTGGCTTTTGAAAGGTAAACAAGAGAAACGCGCTGTAGCTTGACAAAGGTTGTTGAGTATAAAAAATTCATTAAGGCCAAAAAAAAGTTCCTTTAGCATATTAACAAGTTTTGTAAAAAGAAATAAACATTTGTTGGGATTTTTTTTTTTTACTGTGTGGGACCATTATATTAGTGGATTAAACAAGTCAGAGTCGTGCATTACACTGTTTTAATGCATCTTGAGCCACTTCACACTGTGGTGTTCTAGACTCAGTATCCTGCATTACAACCATGGGCTCCTTGTTGTTTAAATCTTATATAACAAATATGGCTGACAGCAGGTTTTCCTCAGTCCATCAAAGTCATCAGGTGTCTGAGTGACACCAGAACATCTGTGGAAGAGAGGAAGGTTATTAAAGTTAATGGTAATTTTAATGATTTCACTCTGACTGTGTACATTATTCCATTTTATCTGTTTTCTTTTTGGGATAAATTGGAACTAAGCATAAAATCATCCTATCTTCATATCATGTCAAAGATTAGAAATTATTCAGATTGATTCAGAATTCTTACTTTTTCTTTGGGCAACATTAAAGAACCCTCACACAAGCCAATAACAATTATCCCTGAATGTAAAGCTTTTGAAATTGTTTATGGTAAAAACAATAAAAGCAATAACTTGCCTTGTAGAGGAAGAAATAATGCAGCCAGTAGCAGCAACACGTTCACTGTCTGCTGCTCAGATCCAGACTCTAAAGAGAAATAACAGGGATGAGGCTAAGAACAAATATCCTACAACACAATGAAATTCATCACTAAAATAAAAAACTCACTTAATATCATGATGTGTATAGTTATATTGTTATGTTTGTTGGTGTGGTTGTTAAAGGCCAAGCAGGAATATGGACCACTTTGGTCCTCACTGACATGGAACAACTCCAATAATGTGCCCGTCCTGTTCACAGGCTTTCCTCTGAACGCCCACTCAAGCTGAGCAGGAGGGTTGGACTCTGCAAAGCAGAGCATGGTCAGGTTGGATCCAACGGAAAAGGAGGTAATGTCCAGTCCATTCACAGAGACGGCCATGTTATCTGGACCATCTTAAGAGACAAAAAAGAATAAAAACATAGGTGTACTTCAAATTAGAAAGCAAATTAAAGTTCTGTTGAACATTTAATTATTTTCCGACAGAAGAAGTCTTGTTGCTTTATGGGAATTATAGCAAATATTAGTTAACTAAAATTCTCCAACTCACAGATGATAGTGATGCTTATTGGATCACTGGTGCCATTGCTGACAGGATTAAACACAAAACACCTGAACGGTCCCAAGTCATTGCGGGTCAAGTTCACCATAGTGAGAGTGGAGCCTCCATCGGCGATCTGAACACGCTCACTGGCTGTAATCTCTGAGCTGTTGTTCATCCAGAGGAAAGAGAGGAGGGATCCAGAAGAGACAGAGCATTTAATGACCACTGAACTCTCAAATTCAGTCAAGTGGGTTTGGTTCCTTCTGACCGTCACATTTGAAATGGGTTCTGTAATAGACCAGTAAAGAAGACAAAATGCTTATTAACTTATTACATATGATGAAAGCTCATCATAACTTTGTTTTGACAATTTTAAGATCACAAGGTGGGAATACACAAAATGTGGAAATTCTATTATATGTATTTAATAATTACTCCTTCACAAATGCCATTGTAACAAGCAATATTGGTAACATCAATATTTGTGTGTATATGTTTTCTTATTTATTTGTATAGCTCTTTTGATGTACATGACAAAAATACCAGCAACAACAAATGGTTAATTAAGAAGTCCAAAAAAAAGATACATCTATAGAATCAGTCAAGCAGTTTGAACACACTTCCTCATTAAATACAACAGAAAGTGTGAACATTAGTTACAACAAAAACAAAAAACAAAACAAATAAACAAAAAAACACAAAACAAAATGAACTAATAAAATACATATTTGTGCTTGTACAGGTGTGTCAAACATAAAAAACACTGATTGTACACATTTGTAAAAATTATATTAATAAATCAAGTAGTTTTTTCTGTCTTTATTGGGTTTTTTTTTTTTTTTTTTTTTTTTTTTTTTTTTAACAGAAATGTTTTAACTCTTCCTTATTGGCCTACATTGTATGTTTCTAGTCCTAAAATAAAAACTGTACCTGTTTGTTATCATTTGTCATTAATTTGTGGCAAATTTGCAATATCTTTTCCTAAAGAGTCTTCTTTAAAAATAGAAAAAAAAAACAAAACAAAAACAAAACCCCTAAAAATAAATCTACAACTTGTTTTTCTTTTACAACCACGCAGCTTAAAATGTGTTCAGCTTATAGACTAATGATGTCTTACAAATCTATTAAAAAGTAAAATGAACACAGGGATTACTAAAAACATTGGAAATCCTAATCAGAATTTATTTAAAAAGTGTGCACTCCTAATATAACAATCAGGTAATATAAAGTTGACTTAATGCCATCTCAAGTAACTCAGATATAATACCTATTCATTTGACAAAATCTAACGTATGTCTTAAACACCTACATCTTTTGTTAGCTGAGAGAATACGTCTCAAACATAGATTCTAAAATCCAAACGTCACTGAAATCAAAGGAAGACAGACATGACACCACAAAAAGACAAACAAAGGTGAATGAAGACAGACTGAAACTAGCCAGAAGGCACGGTCATATGACTAAAAGGGCAGCAAAACCAGAACACAAACCATCTATCTCAACAAAAAACACACCTTATTTAGTTATCAGTCCAAACAACACGTGATAGGAACATCAATTTCTTAAAACTCTCCAAAGAGCATGTCATCCCCGTTTCCCATTACAACAGAAACCTGTTCCAGTGAAAAGGGCAGTGTAAACAAATATTCAGCACTTTTTGTCCATCCATTTTCCTGGCACTTACAGAACACTGATGTTATCCGTTTTCCTTGCATGAATCCTGGTATTGACAGTTTACATGCACATATCCGTTTTGCTTTACTCTGTAATGTTTAGAAAAGCTACTGACATTTGATTGTGATCTGTAAATATGAATGCTTCTTCCAACCTTGAACATCATCTAATCATCCTTACCAACAACTGTGATGGAAGTGTTGGCCTTCAACGGGAGATCCTGCACCATATAGACCCCTGAGTCAGCCACAGTCAGGGAACTCAGAGTGAGAGCTCCGGTGGTGACGTTAACAGTCGCTCTTCCACTGTAACTGGGGAAAACGGCCTGCTGGTTCCCAATCCATGTGAGGATGAGGGACTCTCCCACCGACCAGCTTCCTCCTTTCAATGTCACTGAAGGAGACAGTGAGAGTGTCACCGTACCTCCGACCACAGCAGGGTTAATTGATGGCTTGATGTCCACTGCAGCAGAGGCTACAAAAGCTGATGAAGTAAAAATATATAATGTTATTCAAAATAAGTAAATCCACCTTCAAACTTCTTGTTTCAACCAGTTAGTTTTGATCTGGAATTCATCAGCATACCAGAACCTACCTCGCATTAAAGTCTGAAAAATAATGACTAAGTTTCCCACAAGCTGCTTCATTTTGTTTCAGTGGTCTGACAAGCTCCTTACGAGTTCACCTCTATTATAGCTATTCATTGTGCTCCCAGCCCCCCACCATGCTTCACAAATCTCAGGTCTTATCTGCAGGTGGTTCTGGGTATGTGGTTTTCAGTCTTGACAAAGTGATAACAGTTTTGTTTACCGCTCTGGGTGAAGTTTTATCAAATGACAAATTACGACAGCAAGTATGTGGGGAGCGATGGGGAGTTAGGAGGTATGTGTGGTTTTGTTAAACCTTTTTTTCATTATCTTTATAATGAAAAGATAATGCATTATTGATTTTCTTTTACACATCAGTAGCCTGTTTGTCACTGCACTAACCTTATCTTCCACAGGTTCGATTTTAGGACGTTTTTCTTCTTTCCACCTTTAGTCTTGAAAGTTTGAGTGCACACACCTGATGGAAGACTTTCAGAGAGTCAAACACAAAGGTTTGCCATCATTTGTTCATGTTTGCATTGGCTTTACATCCAGAGTTAATTCAGCTGCACCTGCTGCACTTCATGATGTGGTCAACCACAACTTGCAAATAGTGAGAAGCAGATTTCAGAAATGTAGTTTTTTCAACCTCACAGTGTCTTATCTGCTTATTCATTCAGAAGCAGACTTTTTCATGTATTAAGTTGGCAAACACAACAATTCAAAATAATCCATCAGTAAACACTTGGGGTATTATTACTTTGACACTTTAATACGCGCCTATGTGTATGATGCACACTCAAGTTGTGACTAGTGTCTAGATCATTTGTTCAGCACAAAGGTGAGTGTGGGTAGCAGTGATCAAGACCACAGTCGTCTTGAATCTATATTTATCAATCAGTCATAACTGATAGAGGCTACATAAGATCAGAGGACGTTAAAGACCTCCTGCCATGTGCATTCTGGAAAGCTTCCCATTCTTTCACACACCTGGCTAACTTAAAATGAACAAGCAATTATTTTGTCTTTTCCCTGTGAAAGTAAGAAAGAACACCCAAAAGACCCAAGCACGCACTGGGGAAACATGGGAAACATGCAAACTACACAGGAATGTGTGGCAACAGCGCTAACCACTACCTGACAGCCCTATTATTATTCAAATGTCCAAAACACACAATTTGCACATACAGAGAGAAATATCTAATAAATAAACTCACAGTATATGTGAATGTGAGTGTGAATGGTTGTTTGTTCTTCTGTGTTGGCCTTGTGATGGACAGGTGACCTGACTAAAAGGCTCCAGCTTCCCCAAAACTTTCAATTGGATTAAATAGTATCGATAATGACTGACTGACTGACTGACTAACTGACTAATTGAGTGAATGAATGAATGAATGAATGAATGAATGAATGAATGAACTCCCAAGAATATAAATATTCCCTTGATACTGTGTTCAAGTTAAAATATAGAAGCAAAAAAGTGGAAATACAGGAAACTACCCAAGTGAAGTTTAAATGCCTTAAAACTGAGCACAAGTAAAGCATTACATTATATTTACTTTTTCTTCTTCCATCAATAATTATAAAAAATATTAACCAGAATAATACAGTCCAGAACCAGCAACAGTTTATATATTGTCCTGTCACTGGTGGGAAAGATGCCATCATCCAGCTTTGGTCTCATCTAAGGAGACATCATTATGATAACTGACATGTTCGTATTGTTTCTCCATTGCTTTAAATATATTCAGGATGCATTGTTATGTGAGAAGCTCCAGAGAAATTCAGGTGGACGCCTTGAAAACTGAGTTGATTGTTGAACACCTAACAAATACTTTAGTTTTTTCAGACTGAGGGGTTCTGTTTGAGAAGGAGCACACCATGTTTACTTTTGATCCAGTACAAATCAGAGTCCTGTCATCTTCAGACATACTCAGATTTCTTCAGTTTCTGGGTATGTCAGTGATGGATCACTGGGGACAGGGAATTGGTTGACCACTTTGTAGCTTTTGTGCCACACAATTTCCATCTTGGGAGAGAAGGTAGAAATGGTAGAGGGAATACTGTGGGTTAATGTCGACAACAAACAAACCGGACTGGAGCTGCAAAACTGAAGCTGTTTACATGAAAAGACAGGGCAGAAACATATTTAGATGCTAGAACATCTAGAGCTTCTGCAAACAAGAATACGTCATATGCTTATTGTGAGGAACAACACTGAATATGCTCCATGTGACATAGTCAGCAACATCAGAGTTTTGATGACTGTTGTTTGTGACTCCTTCTGTCCAAATACTACTTTGCTTTATGGTGCAAGATAATTTCTTTTTGGCTGTAAATCATCTATCTATCCATCTATCATTCATCTATCCATCCATTAATTCACCCAAATAGCCCAAATATCGGAAAAGAAAGATTTTAATGAGATGGAGGAATTTCTTGAAAAAAAAGTTTTTCTTCATCCAATGTTTTGGTCAACTAAAAACCTACCAGTGTTCTGATTCATTACATCATAGCTACACGTCACATTCATGACTATTCCTCTGAATGTAAAAGGCATCACAAACTCCAAGTGCTTTGTAGACTCTTCACATGGACAGAGAACAGCAGTGGTGATGCAGGAAGTAGAAGATGAGGCCGCCTGCTGCTTTATGATGTTTAACCCATACAAAACTGTTTTATTATGCAATACCCTGAGTAGATGAAAAATGTTTTGCATTAAATAAGTGGAGTCTTCCTGCTTTTCTTGGCTGTGAACCCTAAATGGAATGTGGCGGTAAGAACATCTGTGACAACAGTCAGAGTCTGTTCAACAATGTCCTTATCACAATTTGAGAAAACAAGGTTTTTGACTACATTTATATAATACATACTATAGTATGAAAACTGTTGATTATTATATGTGAAAACTGACAGATTAGTTTCTAACTGTTAATCAAGGCTTTTAAAGCTAAATATGACTTGAAAAAACTAAACTAAACTAAACTTAAGCTGCTTATTTCTGTCCTGGGTTGTGGGATGAACAATTCATGCATCAGTTTTGTTCGTCTGTAAATGAGAGTATAGCACCTCCTTGCGGAAAACAAACTACAGAGGGTACAACAAAGATAAAGGTCCACAAAGGAGGTCAGCATAACAAAACCATACTCACAGAACTGGTAAGAAAAGTGACTAAGTCAAGCAAACAAAATGAAACAAACTGACCTACAAATGACACACAAGGGGAAAATTAAATACTGAAACAGACAAAGGGGATGACACACAAAACCTATCTACATAAACAAAAGAAAACCACGAAACCCTCTCTTATTGATGTACATGGTCTGGTTCCAATTAGCTGGCTGCCTACTGGTTCACAAGCCAGGGGTCTGGAGACACTGAAACTCAAGAAGAAAAAAAATCAAAATAAAGCAAATGAATAAACCCTAACACAACAATATAAATTAAGATGTGTGCTAACTTTAGAACAACTGATGATAAATTAAACTTATGTCAAACACAATTATGTTGATTTGTAAATTAAATCCTAGTTAAAAAGCAGAGTATAATTTTAAGTGTATGTGTGATGCGAGTGTTTGGCTGTAAGATGATTTGAAGAAAGCTCATTGCTGAGTCACAGGAGATCCATGATCAAGGAAATTGCACCAATAAGCACATGACACATTTTCTTTTGTTCAAACAGGGTTCTGTTACTTTTAAAAGGGCTGGCCTTCAACCACACCAGCAGTAATGATTTCTGAATATAGAAGTACATTAAACAGCAAGTTTAGACTGTTTTAAGAGAAATGCTTTAAGAGAAAAATGTTTTTATTTATTTATTGTTTTTGCAGGGTCTGGGTTACACAAAACTGACAAATTAATTAAATCAAGATGCCAAAAGTTTCCACTTCCTTCAGGTTTGTTCTGCTGCTTTGTTGGTTATGGGTCAATACCGGTTGCAAAAAATGATATACTGATAAAATCTGAGATTTTCTTTGGAAGTTCATTTCATTTGTTAAAATAAAAAATAGAATAAAATAACAGGGCAGGGGAATATAAACATGAAAAAGTTTAAGGATCTAAAAGTAAAAAATGGACAAAATTTCAGCCATGAGGACGAGTGAAAAAAGCCCACTGAGCTGCACAACCTCTGACCCAGACAGTGGAATTCCTGTTCAGGGAGAAAGATGGCATTCAATCAATCAATTAGTCAATCATCTGGTCAAAAAATAATGAAAGCAAATACATTCAATACTAGATTCAACATTATCAGGCAGTAGGAAAAGGGCCAAATATTAAACCGTTTTTATCACCTTTAACTTCTACCATCTTGGTGGCTTCAGCAGAGCATCCAGCAGCTGCATTTTCAGCAATGCAGGTGAAGTTCTGCAAAGTCCCAGGAATGGACGGTGTCCACTTCAGCTCATTTGCATGGACTGAAAAGTAGGTTCCAGTGGGGAAACCTCCTCTGAACTGCCACCTGACTGTACACTCAACATGTAGGCTGCAGCTGGTCAGGCAGATGAAGTGACTCATTCTGTCTACAAACACAACCTCAGGTCCACTGATGGTGATGCTCCACGGATCAGCTGCAAAAATTAGAAAGTTTTTAACAATTAGCAGCAGCAAACTTCTCATTTTTGCTACCCCATTTGGATACTTACTGCTGAGTAGGTAACCCAAGCTGAAGACTCTTGTTTGCAGTTTGGGCAGATAAGTTTCACAGTGGTAGAAGCCAACATCAGACGGCAGCAGTGGGTCAAAGTGAAGAGTAACGTTACTCTGTAGGAGTTGCATATTTTCATGCAAAGACAGTTTTGCTCCATCTTTAAACCAGATTATTTTTGATGGACCTTGTGGGTCGCCAGATGCAGCATCCTGGCAAACTAGGTTAAGTGACCCATTGACAGATGGAACAGCATTTAGGGGGCTGGTTTGTACAGACACTGGATCTGTAACACAGAACACCAAAAAGGCAGAATTTGAAATGATTAGTAGAGAAGAATAAGTCTAAATCTTTTTTTTTGTTTTGTTTTTAAATAGTTTTACATCTTTGGCATATAAAAGTGGATTCAAATATCACTACAGAACTGGCAGATTAAATCTGATACTGATCGATCTGGAAACACAGACGAGGATCAATAACTGTCTATTAACACATTAGTAGCTTCCAATAGATCCGGCCCAGAGAAGAGCAGCTAGCTGGATTTTAAAGAATTATAAGTAGTAAAAGTAATAATTAATAATAATTAATAATTACTTTTCATCTGTTTTTTGTACTTTGAAAGCAATACTCTCAGTATTAAATAGTTTTACATCCTCGGGACTTAGATATCAGATTTAAGATATAAACTATGACCCTTCTCAAAAGTTTAGAATAGAGATATTAGAAAGAACTTGTTTCATATCCCACCTTAAAAAATAACAAGCAGTCAACATTTTATAAAGAGCAGTTATGTAACTGCAAGAAAAATTATGTTTGCTGTGAAAAATAATCAGGTGAAATATTTAAGCTAATATTTTAAGCTTCTGTTCACACTTACTTTTAATTGCTACAATGCTGGTAGTACTGGTGGAGATTCCTGTTTCTGGATTAACAACAGTACACTGCAATTCCACTGTGTCATCACGCCCATCTGGGGTCCATGTGAATGTGCTCCCTTTAATTATTCTGTCCTTAAAGTCCCAGCGGTAGACGCAGTTTGAAAAGCATGAAGAAGAGCAGGTGAACACGGTTCGGTAACCAGCTGTCACTCTGCCAGACCAGGAGATCTGGACAGTTCTACCCAAAGCTGGTGCTCCTGAAAGAGAGGAAGAGTCCTTTTAAGTCTTATTTTGAATTTTCCAATCTCTGCTGTCTTTTTGGTATAATGTAAACTCATATTCTTATCTTTTTTATTCTATTACTCTATCAGTCATCTGTTTGTCATGAATTAAATGGGACTTCACAGGTAATACATGATAAATAAATGAGCTAAAATGGAATAATTAGCACATGCAGGAAAGTTTTAGAGCATAGCATCAAATTTTTCACATCACATTGTTCTGCCAAACTGCTTGCAATGAGGATTTATTCATGAGTAAAAAAAGAAATCAGTAAATGAACACTTCTCACCCATGATTGCCACCAGCAGGACACAGTACAGATAGAAGTTGGTTGTCAAATTAAAGCTCCTCATTGCTGTCTGTGTACTAGAGAGAGTGAGTTATCTTTTTAAGCTTTTCATAAAACATTATGTATCTTAGTCGCACCCAAATTTCACAGCACAAGAACTTACTTGATGATGAAATCGATGTTACAGATAGAAAAGGAATTTTCCCAGCTGATGAGAGGAAGGTTGTCATCACACAAACGTTTCGTTAGTGTTTGCAGTTTCTGTCATCATTAGGATTGCATTTGTTCTTTTTTTTTTTTTAATTTAATCATGTGAATGTTTGGAAATGTAAATGTATATGTATGTTAGAAAAAGCTGAAACATCTGTGTTGAAACTGCCTGAGCAGCTTTCGCTGTTTGTGAAAGTCTTGTGTCAACCGCCAGATGGCACTGTTTCACTGGGGTTGGTCATCCCCAGCAGTCACGCCTCCAAATAAACCTGGATTTAGTACGTGACCTGAGTTGTTTGCTCACTCCAACAGTCTTTCAGCAGCCATAGAGTCTGTTCGTGATGAAATGAAAAAACAAACTACTGCTAACTTCCAGTTATATTTTACTCTTTTCTCGTCTCATGATTAAAAGCAGTTAGCTCCCATTTAAATTCAAGACTAGTGCCTTTCTATCCTTTCACACTGCAGTTGGACTGTGACCTAAAATCTAGATCATCACTTGTAAAACCGCATATTATAACAACCTTTGGCTGCAGTTATACGTTTTTATTATATTAAAGTTCAAAGTGGGGCTTGTCTGTTGTCAGACTCATGGAGCTTTTATTTAAGTTAAAGAACAAGAGATCAATATCCCAATGCCTAATTTATTCAGCAGCTCTGTCCTTTTATGGCACTGTTATTTGACTAAAATATGTGTTGACAATACCATGTTGTCAGAATAACATTTATTCACACTGAACTTTGAGTTTACTGCTGTTATAAATGCAGTATGACTATTGGAAGCAGGTTTTATTGTCAATGAAAACTTCTTCCTCCTTCCTTAATCCTGAGGTCTTCCCACTTTCTCTTTGTATTTTATTTCAGGTGAGCCATCATGACAGAGGCTTTTATCAGATTATATGGACTAATCAACAAATAAACATTTACAGTGAGGACAAAATGTGGATAAAATGAGGATACGTGTGCTTGTCTCATTTTGTTTCAGCGCCTAAACAGTATTTCAAAACCAACTTTGACACATTTCTCACACAATTATCATCATTAACAAACAACAGAAACTCTTCCCTAATAGTCATTATATACAACCAGAAATAAACATTGTAGAGACAGACTGTGTAAAACTGTACAGGAGTAAAAAGACAATGCAGGTGTGTGTGATTATACAGATGTGTTTACAAGTGTCTGAATGCAACAGCAGAACATTTTATTTCATCAAAAATACAATTTATCAGAAAAAGCATCCACCTCTTTACAAATACAGCATTTAAATCAATACTTATATTCATAACTTTCTGTTAATGGTCAACATTTGTCACAATTCACCTTTGAATGTGGTTTGATGGCTGAACTGGGACGGGAATTACAGTTTACTGCTGACAACAAAGCAACAGTTTCGGTGTAATAGTTATCAACTGAGTGACCCAGCTAAAAATGTTGACTAATGATTAACGTAGTGGATAATAAAGGTGGATCCTTGCAGAAATAATCCATTCACAATAATTATTGCATTTCCCTTTAGGGATTTTTAAAGTATTTTTAATTTAATTTAATTTAATTTCAATTCATAAATAACTTTGTTGCTTGGCAACAGCCTAACAATAGATAATGATTTGTTGAGGTTAATGTCAACATTGCTCTTGTTCTTTCATCCTGTTACCTGACATGTGCACATCTTAATCATGTATTTAATATAAGAGTCATTTCCAAATCGATTTTTCATTGTTTGATGCAATTTGTCTAAGTACATATAACATGTGACTTTCTAAAATTCCACATGGAAAATATATATTCATGGCATATTCTCTTATAATATGTGATCCTTAATGAAAAGTACATTGACTTTACTTAATTTCCGAATCTTAAAATTCTCTTGTGAGACTCAGGAGTGTAAAAATGTTTTGGGGTTGATGTTTGTAATTTTCTTTGAGTTTGTCAGCTGTGATCAGGAAAATTTGAGTCATGCTGTGACAGTGTGTTCCTCTTCTATGATAAGCAGAACATTTTATTGAACTTATAGCAAACCTGCCACTAACAGCTTTAAAAAATGCCTTAACAGTGGAGTGCATCTGTCCCATATTTTCCCAAAACTTAAGTTACAAAAGATTTGTGCATTGATGTGATCAAACTGAACTTCTAAAATGATATGTATTCATATATAACTAACGACTGAAACAATATGCATTAACATACAACAGTATCTAGTAATGCCTGATTACACATAAAAAGATACATGCACAACTGGAACATGTGATAATGTGAACACTGAACATCCCTTTTCTTGTTGCTCTTTTGACATGCTGGTAGCAGAAGTAACTTTCTTATTATAATTTACTATACACACTTGTTGCACACAACTATCTTATCAGAGCAACGTCTTCTGTTTACTGTAAACTTGGTCTAAATCAGGGCAGAGTTTCTGCATCTCTTCATGATAGACTCAGTGGATGTATTGTCCAAAAGGTGTCCACCATATAACTACAGGACCGCAACAACTTTTACACACTTTAAAATTTACTGTTAATCTGCTGTTTAATCTGTACCTTAATAGAATTTGTAAAAAAAAAAAAAAAAAGAAAAAAAAAAAGAAGTTATTATAGCTTGATTTCACATACTTACTCTATTTCCAGACATTTGCACATTAATAGATTTGAGCATCATTTAGATATTTCCACCAGTGTACAGGAATTATTCTGTAATTCGTTGCTGCAGGTAATAATAAACTAACTGCTAAATGACATTTCAACAGAAATCATAAATGCCATGTACACACGTCAAAGCAAATATCAGAACTATGTAAAATAGGCTCAAGCAAACAACTGAACCATGAAGAATGTGTCACTTTTCACTGACTGACCACACAAAGTCATAATATGAAAACAATGTATGACTTGAGCTCAGCCAGACTATTAGAACTGGTTGATTATTAACCTCCAAAGTGCATCGACAAAGTAAACTCCAGTCTAAATTTATCCACCACAGAGATACTAAAATGGAAGTGCAAGTGTCTCTGAAGACATCAGCCACCTTTGGTCTGATCTGACACTGAGATGCTTCCATCTCATCTAATTCATTCGGTTTCTGTGGACCTGAGCATAAGTTTGCGCCCCATTACCATCAGGTTGAGGAGCTCTCTTCATCGCTTGCTGCATGTGGACATCGTAGGTGGGAGGGGCAGATGCAGCCTGTGTGTCGTTCACTTTGATCTGACCATAGGTCGATGAAGCATTTCCCAAGCTGATGTTAGCTGTCTCCACATTTTTGTTCCTCGAAAACCTGACATCTGTGTAGTTCACCTCCTGGAAAAGGGAATGATTGGAAGAAAAATATAATTCAATGAGGGTATCTCATCATTGCTTTGTGAGAGTCTAAAAGAAATCACATTTTTACTTGGAGTTATATTGCAGTATATAAAATATCAAGCAAGTTGTTTAGTTCTTCTCAAACAAGCAGGACCCTATAAACTATCACTCCATCGTGCCAGATGTCTTTCTCCGGGTTCAAAGTCTGATCATAGATGCTGTGGCAAAGTCCTAGGTTTGTCTAACAGATGGGGGAAGGGAGACTCTGTGAATCAGTTCAGATAATGCTAATCCAGAATACCAACTTCCAGCCTGTTTTAGAGAACCTCTCAGAAGTTTGGAAAAAAACAACTTTAAACCTGCTTCGTGATACAACTTTAAAAGTTGTAATAAATGTTTGTGTTGTGTTTTACTTTTATAGACATGAATGTTCTTACAAGATGTCAGGAAACCAATCTGCGCTCCTGTGTTTCTGTTAGAAATAAGTATGTTTTATATATACTGGATGTAGATTGTATTGAGGTGAAAATGTTTGCGTTTAAGTTATGGGCTATTTTGCACAGATTTCTCATAGTGTAACATCTTCATTGCAAGGCCTATTTTTTTTTTTTGCCTGCTCTATGAAATGACATACCAAAATGAAATTAATAAAACCTTCAATTAATACAAGGGCTGTATGTATAATGTTGTTAACAAAAGAGTCTGCTTTGGTGTCAGAATCAAGACATGTGGCAAGTCAGATGAATTCACATGGAACAATTTAAAATAATTATCCCAGACTAAAACACCATCGGTTTTGGTGAAAACTAGAGGACAGCAGCCCTTTTCATCTTGAATTAGTAAAGTAACATCTGAACTGAACATGTGCAGATATTTTTGGGGATGTGTTATGAGAGCAAATGTATAAATGTATTCATGATATTTTGCTTTTTGGTTTGCTTGAAGTGGAGAAATTAGATGAAGCTCTGAAGTGGAGACTTGCAATTTTGAAAGAGTAGAACTTAAAATTTATTGTGGCAAGAGTGTTGATTTATGAGCCCCAGGATTAAAAAGAAGTCAACTGAAGATTTTTATGGTTAGTTAAAAGATGTTAACAGTACAAAAATATGCATTAATGAGGATATATATTAATCATTGAAATGAATATACAATAATACATTTTACCTCACTTCCATAACCTGCGTTGTTCTGTTGGCCACCATCTTCAAAATAAAAGCAGATTCAGTTAAATTAAAGGGGTTGATAATGGTGTGAATTAGCCTACATCCATTAAACAAACACTTACGTGCTGAATTATTCCTCTTTAAAGATGTTTTCTTGGGTTTTCTGTTAAGAAAGATTAATAAGTCATTGCAAAGACAGCAAGTATTTATGCGTACTTTGACCTACTGCCAAATAATGATGACATTAGAAAATAACTCAACTGTTCAGCATCATTTTAAAAAAAGACAAATACCATTACAACTACTCCATGAAAACATTTAGTTACTTTAAGTTTATAATCTGCTTGTACAGGACAATTTCATTTCATGTACTGACAAACAGTTATAAAAATTTACAATGAAAGCTGGGTTGAAGGCATCTTTAGAACTTTTTGGCAAAAACATTGGCAAGTAATTTCATATTGTTTATTGACCTTTTTAAAAAAAAAAAAAAAAATTAAACCTTAATTATTGTAATTACAATCCTTAATGATTATCAAAAATAGAAATGTTTGCTTACTTATATTCAAAAAATTCCCCACTTACATTTTTACAAAGTAGTATGTTGTAGCACCAACAAGCCCAACAACGACCAGACATCCTATTACTATTCCAGCAATGGCACCACCAGATATTAGAGGTCCATTATTTTCTAAAATGAAAGACAATTTTTCTTTTTACAAAAATTAAGATCACCTTCAGATTAAAATTTAACTTAATCTTTACATGCTCAGTAAAGTCTATTTTCTTATGACAACGTTTTAATCCACAAACAGCTGCTTGTGTTTCCAAAACTGTGCAGTGACATATTCTATAACAGATAGTATTGCGCTAGAAAACTAAAATAATATGTTTAAAGGCCGAATAATATACAAACACCTGAGGTCAACTACAAAACAAGTAATTTTCAGTGTGGATCAATGAGTAAAGCTGTCAAAATGCATATTGTAATATAAACAACTAAAATATGTCTCAACTAACTACGTATGCACACAGTATTTTCTAATTGAATGTACACAATAAGAAATATAATGATCAATTTAAAGCTGCTGTCTTTTTTTTTTATTTGGTTATTTTATACATAATAAAACATACCCTAATGTGAGAAAATCAACCTCTCGACTCTGTATGGGTAACATGCTATTCAGACATGTTTTATTCAATATTTCTACACCTGTATTGCTCATCATGGTCAATGAGTTGGTCTGATATATCTTTTTTCCTGAAAATAAAAATAGAGTAATGACATTTTGAAGGAGACATTTTTCTCTGCATGTCGACAGTTTAGTTGTCACATAGTTCACACATCAGCACAGTATCCATGAAAATCCAACATGGTACCGTGAACAGAAACAACTGAGGGCTATTATTAAAGTTGCAGTTTTCACTTTGAGTCATCCTAATATTCATCACTCTAAACTCCAGGTGTCCATTCTGAGAGCATTTACAGATGGCAGCAGAGCGAACAGGTAGACGTTTAGCTTGTCTTTAATGTGTTTTTGCATTGGTGATATTTTAACTTTTTCTTGGCCAAATTACACATGATTTTAATCTGCAACAGCAATGTATCTTTCTGTGGACCAGTGTATGTATTTTACTATCACTTATGCGATCATGTTTCCATTGTTTAAAAACAATCACTATTACCTAGCTTGTACATGAAACAGATCCTGGATATAGTCATGAAATCAGTTTTTTTAAAACTATTACTGCAAGTAAAAATTCTGTTTATGCAGGAATATGGCTTTTTGTGCAGACTAGAATTTTATTTCAACATATAATTCTTAAGATATTTATACTGTGATTGCTATAAATCATGATTGTTCTTATTTTACACAAGCATGTAAATTTGCATTAAAAAAAAGTCATGGGATTGCTTAGAAAAACATCATAGAAGCAGCAATGTGTTAGAATGGGATATGTGACAGAAGATACTGGAATTACAAGCAATGAACATGTCCTACTGATGAACTTCATTGTGCCTTAATATTTGTGAGCACCTTGATAAAAAAAAACAGCTCAGGTTTGCTGATATAAAACATTCAGCTGTGTGTTAGCACTTTGCCAAAGGAGGAAAGGGAAAGAGCTATCAGGTCATTTTCAACAGTCCATCATTGTGGATGTCCACGCAAATTGATTTGAAGTTAAAACCATCCAATGTTCTGGGATATGAAAAAATAAAAATAAAAATAAAAGAAACAACCCAAAAGCTACATTTTGGACTCTACAACCCTTAGTTATCATGTTGACTAAGACTGCAAAAGTATGGATAGCACTTAATTGTAAGGTACACATTCATTCAATATCTTAACCACTTAGTCTAATTCTAATCATGGGGAAGCTGAAGCCAATCCCAGCTCATGAGAAGCTGAGAGGCTGGTTACACCCCAGACAGGTTACCATCCCATCACAGGGCCAACACAGAGAGACAAACAAACACTGTGTGTCTTTCGACAATGGGAGGAAGCCAGTGTATCCAGACAGAACCCACACATACATAGGGAGAATATGTAAAGTCCACACAGAAAGTCAGAAACAGAAAAGCAGAAATCTGAACCTGTGCCCAGCTGAGGTTTGAACCAGTGACCCTTTATGCCATGGCTGCATGGTGGCATGGAGTAAAAAAATGTAACAAGACTCACCATAAACTGTGATGACTGAGGGCTGAGATGTTTGATATCTCATAGTTTTGTTGTTAAAGGCCTTACAACTATAGTTTCCAGTCTGCACAACCTGAACATCTTTTAGTTTGAGCTCTGGACCAGTATCTTTCAGCAGGTTTCCATCCAGAAACCACTGAAACATGGCATCAGGTTCGGAGACAACTGTGCAGAACAAGCTGATGTCTGACCCTTCCTCAAAGCGATCTTGTGACGGTGATATGATCAGTTCTGTATTTTCTGGGCCATCTGTAATGTGTAGCATAAGTAGAAAAAAACCCAAAAATGAATGTTAGCAGCTACATCTCATTATGTGCATAATTATAATGTGAAGTCAAACTCATGAAGGTTATAAACTTACAGCTGATGAAGACCTTTACAGAATTACTGATGTCACTGCTAAAAGAATTGGACACATGACAGCTGTATGGTCCCTGATCATAGCGGGTCACATTGTTTACAGTGAGAGTGGAGCCTCCATCAGTGAGCTGAACTCTGTCACTGGTTTTAACCTCAGAGCTGCCGTTCTTCCAGAGGAAAGAAGGAGAGAATCCAGAGGAAGAGCAGGACAGACAGACAGATCTGCTGAACTCAACCAAGTCTGTAGAGCTTGATTTTACCACAACATTGGCAATACGCTCTGCGGATCAAAACACAGATGTGTTTTACTTGTCACCGTCCAACAATGGGACTTCATGCCGTATTGGAAAACAATTTAGATTTGGTACAGCAAAGGAAAGTACATACCGGAAATGATCATGTGGTATTGATTCTATGACAGTGTAATATTAGCTTGCCAATCAAGGTTCATGACAAAGAAGACAAACTAAAAAAAGTACGTAAATAAAAATCTTAAACAAAAAATGTATGTTTCTAAACAGCAGTATTGCTTAAAACAGTTTAAACATTTGTGTCATGTAGTTTTTCATGTATAACTGAGTTTTTAATCGCAGTCACTGGAGAAGAACATTTCAGTGACTGAACTGCTTCACTGGAGGGTGGCTGACATCAGAAGGCCGCGTTACAAATGGGATTGATTAGTGTTTCAAAAACAGCATGTTGAACAGGGTTAAAATGAACAGACTTGAAATTAAACGAGAATCACGGCAGTGTGTCCAATAAGAGAACTGTCTACCTGTACTACCATATATACACATACAAACTAGTCTTTTAAAACATATGTGGTGTGTATGGTCCAACAACCGGCTGCATTGGACCAATCTTTATTATCATCATAATTCTGCAAGATTGTTGTTCATTATAAGCCAAACAGAGCAGGACAATAGAGCTCTTTCTATCAGCGAGTTTCTGCTGTCAATTTCAAACCCTTCATGTCAACAAGGCTCTGAAACATGTCCACACTAAATACAGTTTAATGTTACAGTTGAGAATAAACATGTTTCTTTAAAGGTAATATGAGCTGTGTCCATGAAGGAGCATCCCCATCTAAAGTGTTTGTGTGAACTGGGATGTTATATTCTCATTAATTCTTATCAGAACCAGTGCTGATGAGGACTCAACACTACAGCAAAAAATTTGACAACTTTTAATACTGAGTCAACACTTGTCCCATTAATCTAAAAAAACCAAATGAAAAGATAAACCAACCAAATAATATAAAACAAATGTTAGTAAATTTGTTAAATCAGACCCTAGTCTAGATCAGCTGAATGCAGTTCAGAGTTGCAGTCTAGCAGGAGGCTATCCAGCCTGTTATCATGTAAGTCTAGGGGGTAAAACTTAAAGCTGTGGGGAGCAATGTGCTTCCACAATCAGTCCAATTGTATCCCGAGTCAGGGTGATCAGTGCAAATCTTTCATGGATGCCAGTGCAAATGAAGATGTTTGAAATATTCATGACTGCTGTGTTGGATTTTTCTGCCTATTTCAGAATGATGGAGGAAACAGTATCTTTTGGAAGAATAATTCTCTATATGTTTAGTTTCCAGACTCACCAAGAACAGGGACAGTTGACAGTTCAGATGTCTGATATGCCAGAGTTTTGTCATTGAAGGCTTGACAGCTGTAGTTTCCACTCTGACTCATCTGAATCCTCTCCAGTATGAGTTCTGGTCCAGTATCAGGCAGCTTGGTTCCATCCAGAAACCATGCAAACTGGGCTGAAGGCCTGGACTCAGCTGAGCACATCAGACTGACCTTTGACCCTTCCTCATAAGGACCTTCTGATGGTGATACAGTCAGCTTAATATTTTCTGGACCATCTGAGTGTGAAGGAAACAGAAAATAAAAATATTTGGTTAAAAACATCATATCTGTTTTACAATCGGATTCACTGAGAGGTTTTTGACTGGACAGATTACCAGTCCATACAGACAGACAACCACTCACACCCAGGGAGAACATCAAAACCCCAAACAACCTATCACGCACAACTTTTAGGCAGGAAGTTTTATTACCTGGAGAGAATTAATCCATGCATGGGGAAAATGTGCAAATTTCAGAAAGGAAGACACCCCCGCACTAAGCATAGATTTCCCACTAAGAATCAACAATAACACACTTCCATCTTATTGTTTACATTTGCCATTAGATACGCAACTTGCAGATGAAGAACTCACAGCTCACAATGATGTTTGCTGGATCACTGATGGCATTACTGACAGCATTGGACACACAGCAGCTGTACGTTCCCTCATCATGGCGGGTCACCCCGACTATAATCAGAGTGGAGCCTTCATCGGTGAACTGAACTCTGTCACTGGCTGTAACTTCAGAGCTGCCATTCATCCAGAGGAATGAGAAGGGGCCTGATCCAGAGGAAGAACAGGACAGGCCGACAGAATCCTTGTACTCAACCAAGTCTGTGTTGTTGAGAGTGATGATTACATTGGAGACTGGCTCTGTGGGTAGAAAACAAAACCAAGATATGAATGCCATATTCTAAAAAACAGCTTAGAAATGAACAAATTCAGAAAAAGAAAATACGGTTCACTGTATACCGCGTCTCGATAAGCAGATATGGCTGATGTCAAAGACTCATGGTGACCGGTTCTGTCTTCAAATATTTTTTGTTTATTTTAATACCGCTACCATCAGGGTTCAAAATATTTCTTTTTTTAAAAAAATCCTTTCTCCCATCACCTTTAGAAATTAGTAAAGTTTGATAATAGGACAAAAAACGCTTTATTGGAGGATTTCTAGAGCTAGACCAATGAAAATATAAACAACTCAACATGTTCTACTTGTTTAACAAGTTATTGTACCAATATTTGGGCAATAATTTTGAATGATCATTGAGTTGATTGATTAATTTAGATTATTGTACTATCACACTTGATTAATACATGATGGTTGAGATTTCTGATTAATTTCACTTTTAAAAGTGTAACTGAACAGATTATAATACAAAACATCAATAAGCAATCTTTCCATTTCTGAACAGCCTTCTATGAAGACTCTTTCACATTTATATGCTGTCAAATTGTAACACTTGCTCACCATAAACATGTAGTGTGGTCGCTCCTGACAGAATGTCTGGAAAGATGTTAACACTGTACTCTCCTTTATCATTAAGTTTCAGATTCCTGAGCTCCAGAGATCCAGTAGATATGAAGAGGGTGATCCTGCCTTCATACTCTGGTGCTGTTGTATTTGAAGTTGGTTGTGAGGATATTATATCTTGAGAACCAATTTTCCAAAGAATGACAGTAAATGGTGTGTCTGTTGGAGTAAGTGTTGTGGTGAACGTCACCATCCCTCCTACAGATCCATTCAGAGGACCATCTGGCAAAATGCCTGCTCCTGCAGATAAACCTGGAAACAACAATTACAAAATGGAATAAAAACCCAAAACATTTAAATTTAGCTATTTTGAAAATGTAATGATGTAATGAGATGTAATGACTGACTTTTACTAGAAGTTCTATAAAGCACCCTAAACCAAATGTGAATTTCTTACCTGTAAATGCCACAATCACGATGAATGATGTTAGCAACATTCTTATTGACTGAGACCTCTCGAAATGTGTGGGTGGGAATAGTGAAACAATCAACCAACCTGTTAATTCGTCACACTGAATATTTACTCTGTTGTGTAGTAAATGGCCTGCATTGTTGAGAATCCCACCGAATCTCCGGCCCGCCTACAGTCTGCAGTTAAGCAGAATGATCTTGTGGGAATATTGTTTAGCTGTGAGATGCCTCCCTCCTGTGGTTGTACTATCAATATGAAACAAGTATGAATTGTAATGTGTCAAAGCTCCTGGACAAAAGGCAGGGCCAATATTTGTTCAATAAACAAGATGTCTCACCAACTAGTTCTCATTATTTAAGAGGTTGGTATAAAAATAAACCATGCTGTAATAATACATATATACAGTATCAGTTTACTAATGTGTTTTTTTTGTTATTTATTCTGTTCCTAAACAGAGTGCCCATCCATGCCTGTTTCCCTGTTGTAACTGTTCTCACCAGTGTGTCTACTTTAATAAACTTTTAAACTGTTGAATAAAATTGGTCAGTTGTATCTGTACTTTTGTTTAATTCATTATTTTTTCTGTTGGTATTTTTTCATAGTCTATTTTTAAATGTAATAGTTTTTTGTCTCTTACCTGTGTTATTATTTGTGATTCCTGTCTTGGCCTGAAATTTCTTTAAAGGCAAGTTCTTAATCTCAGTAGGATTTTCTTGGTTAAATATTTTAAAATATAGTGTTGTAATACTTTCACTTACTTAAAGAAGAGGAAAAAAATGTATCTTTTTCTTTAAAAAAAACTAAAACTATTTCTGTTTTTTCTGTTTTTAAGAAACAAGTTCTTTCATGTACAGTTACAACAAAAATTAATATGAAATATTATGTTGGATAAGAAACCACCACGTGTGTGAACCACCACGATGATTATGGTCTTTTTATTCATTCATTCATTTTCCTAACCGCTGGGGAGCTGGAGCCTATCCCAGCTGTCCTTTGGCGAAAAGCAGGGTACACCCTGGACAGCTCGCCAGTCCATTGCAGATGTTTTTTTTGTTTTTTTTTTCATAAATCTGTTCATTTTGGGCGGTTAGCTGCAAGTTTTGCAGTAGGCACAGTGGTTAGCACTGTGGCCTCACAGCAAGAAGGTCACTGGTTCGATCCTTGGCTGGGGAGTGGTTTGGTCAGTGGCCTTTGTGTGGAGTTTGCATGTTCTCCCCGTGTATGCGTGGGTTCTCTCTGGGTACTCCGGCTTCCTCCCACCATCTAAACACATGCATGTTAGGTCAATTGGTTACTCTAAATTGCCCATAGGAGTGAGCGTGAGTGGTTGTTTGTCTCTGTGTGGCCCTGCGATGGACTAGCAAGCTGTCCAGGGTGTACCCTGCCTGTCGCCCAAAGCCAGCTGGGATAGGCTCCAGCTTCCCCATGACCCTGAATTGGATAAAGCGGTTCAGAAAATGAATGAATGAATTTATGCTTTCAAATTACTGTTACGAGTGCTTATCTAGTAAGTAATATTGTTTATCACTTCCCTGTGGTTTGAAAAATAAAATGACCTGTATATACTTCCTTATTGTTAAGTTTCTCAATAACTCCTTTGTAAACAGCACATTAAAATTTGAATCCTCTAAAATTCAACAAAACACATAAAGCAGATCTCCCCTTTGTTGTTACAATTTAAAAAATGCAACAGTAACATTTTAGATTGGGCATGTGATTAAACCTTAACTGTCAGATGTTGAAACAAAGTAAATGGGAATTAATTATGATGTTTAAAAATCCACTTCCTTGAGTTAGTGAACTGTCTGCAAAAGGAAAGCAGCACTGCTTGAACATCAGCAGAACCTCCAGTCTGTAGTAAGAACCTATAACATACCTTCTTCTAAAAAAGATTTCTTTAATCTTATTTATTTGATGTTCTTCTGACCACCTGTTTCTTGAGTATTATATGTGCAACTTTTATGATTTTAGCTGCAGTTTATAACTGTGGTTTACTGGGCAGGTAAGGACTGACAATTGAGTCTGCTGGGCTGCACAGAATTACTTTTTTTGTTGCGGTGTGGACATCGTTTATTTAGGTGGTGTATGGTGTGAGGAAATAGATTATCAAAGTTTTAATGGTATAATGCACAAAAGAAAATTATTTTATACTGAACTAAAACAACAAACCAAGATGGCAGACTTATAGAAAGACAGACAGATTTCAAGCAACTGCAGGATTTTCTGGGTCTATGGAAACTACACTACAAATTTATATTTGTCTGTTTGTTTGTTTTTTTGCAAAAACTATGAAGTTTTACTATGAAGTTTATGAAGTTTGTACTATGAACTATGAAGTTTACTATGAAGGTAGGAGAGATTCAGAGGAAATAAAATTCCAACAGAAGCACATGTGAATGATTTATAAGTATGGGGAAGTTTAGCCTGGCAAAAAGGCAAATTTACTTCCTTATACCATATGTCTCAAACCGTTCCTCACTGAAGAACAGAGTGAAAGACACACAGCTTTACCTGATGAAGTAAGAAGAAATGAAAGTGACTATGATATTCCTCATCATCCTCGGAGACCTTTCAGGTAGCTTTCCCCTCTTGACACAGGACATGACAACATTTTTCCAGTTTTTTATTTTACTTTACATTCTACAAGCATATGTTTATATTGCTTAAAAATAAATAAATAAAAAAAAATGTTACTATTACTGCAAATTTAAAGTATATATGATCATTTTGATAACTTTGGCTTTTAAGCTTGTAAGTATTTAAAGAAGCTTTTCTGTAAGTTGCAATCTCCATACAGTGCCTTTTTGTTTGCTTGATTGTTTTTACTTTTCTGCTGTTGTCTTCTTCCACTTCACCTAAGCTGTGTTTCTCTTCCCCTTTCTGGGTAGATTATCCTGTTTGTCTCTGTTCCACAGGTTTTTGTTCTTCTGCTATGAGTTTTTATCCAAAGAAGATTATTTATTTTTTAATAAAAGACCTGTTTTTTCCACCTCTTCTGCATTCAATTACACTCAGAGTACAACTTGTCTGCCTCTGATAGTTGTGTGTCGCATCAGTCAGTGTAATACACACCAACATTAACTTTTTTCCAGGTTTATCTGCAGGAGCAGGCATTTTGCCAGATGGTCCTCTGAATGGATCTGTAGGAGGGATGGTGACGTTCACCACAACACTTACTCCAACAGACACACCATTTACTGTCATTCTTTGGAAAACTGGTTCTCAAAATATAATACCCTCACAACCAACTTCAAATACAACAGCACCAGAGTATGAAGGCAGGATCACCCTCTTCATATCTACTGGATCTCTGGAGCTCAGGAATCTGAAACTTAATGATAAAGGAGAGTACAGCGTTAACATCCATCCAGACGATGTGTCAGGAGCGACCACACTACATGTTTATGGTGAGCAAGTGTTACAATTTGACAGCATATAAATGTGAAAGAGTCTTTACAGAAGGCTGTTCAGAAATGGAAAGATTGCTTATTGATGTTTTGTATTATAATCTGTTCAGTTACACTTTTAAAAGTGAAATTAATCAGAAATCTCAACCATCATGTATTAATCAAGTGTGATAGTACAATAATCTAAATTAATCAATCAACTCAATGATCATTCAAAATTATTGCCCAAATATTGGTACAATAACTTGTTAAACAAGTAGAACATGTTGAGTTGTGTATATTTTCATTGGTTATTAAACAAAAATATCTCATTTTCATATGATAAGGAAAATGTTGTGAAGCAAAGGTCTTGTATCAGTATTATTACTTGTAGTGATGTTAGCTCTAGAAATCTTGCAATAAAGCCTATTTTTGTCCTATTATCAATTTTAAAAAAGAAATATTTTGAACCCTGATGGTAGCGGTATTAAAATAAACAAAAAATATTTGAAGACAGAACCGGTCACCATGAGTCTTTGACATCAGCCATATCTGCTTATCGAGACGCGGTATACAGTGAACCGTATTTTCTTTTTCTGAATTTGTTCATTTCTAAGCTGTTTTTTAGAATATGGCATTCATATCTTGGTTTTGTTTTCTACCCACAGAGCCAGTCTCCAATGTAATCATCACTCTCAACAACACAGACTTGGTTGAGTACAAGGATTCTGTCGGCCTGTCCTGTTCTTCCTCTGGATCAGGCCCCTTCTCATTCCTCTGGATGAATGGCAGCTCTGAAGTTACAGCCAGTGACAGAGTTCAGTTCACCGATGAAGGCTCCACTCTGATTATAGTCGGGGTGACCCGCCATGATGAGGGAACGTACAGCTGCTGTGTGTCCAATGCTGTCAGTAATGCCATCAGTGATCCAGCAAACATCATTGTGAGCTGTGAGTTCTTCATCTGCAAGTTGCGTATCTAATGGCAAATGTAAACAATAAGATGGAAGTGTGTTATTGTTGATTCTTAGTGGGAAATCTATGCTTAGTGCGGGGGTGTCTTTCTTTCTGAAATTTGCACATTTTCCCCATGCATGGATTAATTCTCTCCAGGTAATAAAACTTCCTGCCTAAAAGTTGTGCGTGATAGGTTGTTTGGGGTTTTGATGTTCTCCCTGGGTGTGAGTGGTTGTCTGTCTGTATGGACTGGTAATCTGTCCAGTCAAAAACCTCTCAGTGAATCCGATTGTAAAACAGATATGATGTTTTTAACCAAATATTTTTATTTTCTGTTTCCTTCACACTCAGATGGTCCAGAAAATATTAAGCTGACTGTATCACCATCAGAAGGTCCTTATGAGGAAGGGTCAAAGGTCAGTCTGATGTGCTCAGCTGAGTCCAGGCCTTCAGCCCAGTTTGCATGGTTTCTGGATGGAACCAAGCTGCCTGATACTGGACCAGAACTCATACTGGAGAGGATTCAGATGAGTCAGAGTGGAAACTACAGCTGTCAAGCCTTCAATGACAAAACTCTGGCATATCAGACATCTGAACTGTCATCTGTCCCCGTTCTTGGTGAGTCTGGAAACTAAACATATAGAGAATTATTCTTCCAAAAGATACTGTTTCCTCCATCATTCTGAAATAGGCAGAAAAATCCAACACAGCAGTCATGAATATTTCAAACATCTTCATTTGCACTGGCATCCATGAAAGATTTGCACTGATCACCCTGACTCGGGATACAATTGGACTGATTGTGGAAGCACATTGCTCCCCACAGCTTTAAGTTTTACCCCCTAGACTTACATGATAACAGGCTGGATAGCCTCCTGCTAGACTGCAACTCTGAACTGCATTCAGCTGATCTAGACTAGGGTCTGATTTAACAAATTTACTAACATTTGTTTTATATTATTTGGTTGGTTTATTTTTTCATTTGGTTTTTTTAGATTAATGGGACAAGTGTTGACTCAGTATTAAAAGTTGTCAAATTTTTTGCTGTAGTGTTGAGTCCTCATCAGCACTGGTTCTGATAAGAATTAATGAGAATATAACATCCCAGTTCACACAAACACTTTAGATGGGGATGCTCCTTCATGGACACAGCTCATATTACCTTTAAAGAAACATGTTTATTCTCAACTGTAACATTAAACTGTATTTAGTGTGGACATGTTTCAGAGCCTTGTTGACATGAAGGGTTTGAAATTGACAGCAGAAACTCGCTGATAGAAAGAGCTCTATTGTCCTGCTCTGTTTGGCTTATAATGAACAACAATCTTGCAGAATTATGATGATAATAAAGATTGGTCCAATGCAGCCGGTTGTTGGACCATACACACCACATATGTTTTAAAAGACTAGTTTGTATGTGTATATATGGTAGTACAGGTAGACAGTTCTCTTATTGGACACACTGCCGTGATTCTCGTTTAATTTCAAGTCTGTTCATTTTAACCCTGTTCAACATGCTGTTTTTGAAACACTAATCAATCCCATTTGTAACGCGGCCTTCTGATGTCAGCCACCCTCCAGTGAAGCAGTTCAGTCACTGAAATGTTCTTCTCCAGTGACTGCGATTAAAAACTCAGTTATACATGAAAAACTACATGACACAAATGTTTAAACTGTTTTAAGCAATACTGCTGTTTAGAAACATACATTTTTTGTTTAAGATTTTTATTTACGTACTTTTTTTAGTTTGTCTTCTTTGTCATGAACCTTGATTGGCAAGCTAATATTACACTGTCATAGAATCAATACCACATGATCATTTCCGGTATGTACTTTCCTTTGCTGTACCAAATCTAAATTGTTTTCCAATACGGCATGAAGTCCCATTGTTGGACGGTGACAAGTAAAACACATCTGTGTTTTGATCCGCAGAGCGTATTGCCAATGTTGTGGTAAAATCAAGCTCTACAGACTTGGTTGAGTTCAGCAGATCTGTCTGTCTGTCCTGCTCTTCCTCTGGATTCTCTCCTTCTTTCCTCTGGAAGAACGGCAGCTCTGAGGTTAAAACCAGTGACAGAGTTCAGCTCACTGATGGAGGCTCCACTCTCACTGTAAACAATGTGACCCGCTATGATCAGGGACCATACAGCTGTCATGTGTCCAATTCTTTTAGCAGTGACATCAGTAATTCTGTAAAGGTCTTCATCAGCTGTAAGTTTATAACCTTCATGAGTTTGACTTCACATTATAATTATGCACATAATGAGATGTAGCTGCTAACATTCATTTTTGGTTTTTTTTCTACTTATGCTACACATTACAGATGGCCCAGAAAATACAGAACTGATCATATCACCGTCACAAGATCGCTTTGAGGAAGGGTCAGACATCAGCTTGTTCTGCACAGTTGTCTCCGAACCTGATGCCATGTTTCAGTGGTTTCTGGATGGAAACCTGCTGAAAGATACTGGTCCAGAGCTCAAACTAAAAGATGTTCAGGTTGTGCAGACTGGAAACTATAGCTGTAAGGCCTTTAACAACAAAACTATGAGATATCAAACATCTCAGCCCTCAGTCATCACAGTTTATGGTGAGTCTTGTTACATTTTTTTACTCCATGCCACCATGCAGCCATGGCATAAAGGGTCACTGGTTCAAACCTCAGCTGGGCACAGGTTCAGATTTCTGCTTTTCTGTTTCTGACTTTCTGTGTGGACTTTACATATTCTCCCTATGTATGTGTGGGTTCTGTCTGGATACACTGGCTTCCTCCCATTGTCGAAAGACACACAGTGTTTGTGATGGTAGCGGTATTAAAAAAAATATATATATATTTGAAGACAGAACCGGTCACCATGAGTCTTTGACATCAGCCATATCTGCTTATCGAGACGCGGTATACAGTGAACCGTATTTTCTTTTTCTGAATTTGTTCATTTCTAAGCTGTTTTTTAGAATATGGCATTCATATCTTGGTTTTGTTTTCTACCCACAGAGCCAGTCTCCAATGTAATCATCACTCTCAACAACACAGACTTGGTTGAGTACAAGGATTCTGTCGGCCTGTCCTGTTCTTCCTCTGGATCAGGCCCCTTCTCATTCCTCTGGATGAATGGCAGCTCTGAAGTTACAGCCAGTGACAGAGTTCAGTTCACCGATGAAGGCTCCACTCTGATTATAGTCGGGGTGACCCGCCATGATGAGGGAACGTACAGCTGCTGTGTGTCCAATGCTGTCAGTAATGCCATCAGTGATCCAGCAAACATCATTGTGAGCTGTGAGTTCTTCATCTGCAAGTTGCGTATCTAATGGCAAATGTAAACAATAAGATGGAAGTGTGTTATTGTTGATTCTTAGTGGGAAATCTATGCTTAGTGCGGGGGTGTCTTTCTTTCTGAAATTTGCACATTTTCCCCATGCATGGATTAATTCTCTCCAGGTAATAAAACTTCCTGCCTAAAAGTTGTGCGTGATAGGTTGTTTGGGGTTTTGATGTTCTCCCTGGGTGTGAGTGGTTGTCTGTCTGTATGGACTGGTAATCTGTCCAGTCAAAAACCTCTCAGTGAATCCGATTGTAAAACAGATATGATGTTTTTAACCAAATATTTTTATTTTCTGTTTCCTTCACACTCAGATGGTCCAGAAAATATTAAGCTGACTGTGTCACCATCAGAAGGTCCTTATGAGGAAGGGTCAAAGGTCAGTCTGATGTGCTCAGCTGAGTCCAGGCCTTCAGCCCAGTTTGCATGGTTTCTGGATGGAACCAAGCTGCCTGATACTGGACCAGAACTCATACTGGAGAGGATTCAGATGAGTCAGAGTGGAAACTACAGCTGTCAAGCCTTCAATGACAAAACTCTGGCATATCAGACATCTGAACTGTCATCTGTCCCTGTTCTTGGTGAGTCTGGAAACTAAACATATAGAGAATTATTCTTCCAAAAGATACTGTTTCCTCCATCATTCTGAAATAGGCAGAAAAATCCAACACAGCAGTCATGAATATTTTAAACATCTTAATTCAAAGTGTTTTGCGTGAAACATTAAAAGCATTACAGAGGGTGGAATAAAGAAAAAAAGCATAAAGGACAACACAAATAGAAAAATCACAATAAAATCATAAATTATATTAAAATAATTAAAAGCAAAATACTTAAAAGTTGCTGTGCAGATGTCATGCATAAGCGCATGAGAAAAGAAATTATTTCAACCTGGGTTTAAAAATTTCTCCTTTCTCCTTAGACAATTTAATCTCCACTCTGGCAGTTTGTTCCACTTGTTTGCAGCATAACAGCTAAATGCTGCTGCTCTATGTTTAGCAGTGCTGTAGTGGACCCTCAAGAAGTGGGAAGACTCAATTTTTTGCCCCTTTTTAAAAAAAAAAAAAAAAAACAGAAAAAAGTAACCCAGAAAAACGCTGTTCTAGACAAAGTGACTTGTAAAACTATTCTATTTAGTTCACCCCAAAAATCCATCAGTATATCCGCTCCTTGTCACATAATCTCTGCTCTTAAATGACTAAACCAGTTCTGGAAAACAGACTGGTGAGAGACAGGCTCATAGACATATATACATTTATCTTTATTATGTCTATGTTTAGGCTAAAGTTAATGCAGCCGATGGCTAACTGCACCTGTATAGCATAGGTAACCTTAGCTAAGCTGGGCGATGTAGGTACATGTGTTCAGATGTTTGTAATTGTGAAAGCAGCATCACAGGGTTTAGAAGTGAGTGTACGCAATGCTGACTGAAAAAGAAGTGGGTATACTCCGTATACCAGCGTATACACTGGACTACACCACTGATGGACTCTGATGGTCTGGACTCTGGTCTGGACTAGTTGACCTGAATCTTTAGATGTAAGAGCTCTGTCTGGTTTATATTCTCTGAACATATCACAGATGTTTTCTGGTTCTAAACCGTTCTGGGATTTGTAAACAATCACCATAGTTTTAAAATCTATTGGGCCCCTAAATCGTAATATATAAAGGAATTGTATATTTTACAGGTACATCTCAGAATATTATGAAAAAGTTCAATATTCTTTATCACTGATTTTAGAATGTGAAACCCATATATTTTATAGATTTATTAGAGTGAAACATTTCAGATATTCAACCCTTGAAATTTTGATGATTGTGGCTTATAGATAATGAAAACCCAAAATGCAGTGTCTCAGAAAATTTGAATATTGTGAAAAACTTTAATCCTAGAAAGTCATGGTGTCACACACCTAATCAACTAATTAACTCAAAAATACCTGCAAATGTATCCTAAACCTTTAAATGGCTCTCAGTCTGGGTCAGAGGGCTACACAATCATGGTGAAGACTGCTGACTTGACAGATGTCCAGAAGACGATCATTGACCGTCCACAACGAGGGAAAGCCACAAAAGATCATTTCTAAAGAAGCTGGATGTTCACAGAGTGCTGTATCTGAGCATATTAATGGAAAGTTGAGTGGAAGGAAAACATGCACCAGCAAAAGGCAGAACCACAGCCTTGAGAGGATTGTCAAGCAACATCTATTCAAGAATTTAAGGGAGCTTCACAAGGAGTGGACTGAAGCTGGACTCAGCACATCAAGAGCTGCTACGCACAGATGTGAATCCTAGACATGTACTACAAATGACACATTCCTTGTCTTGAGCCACTCCTGAACCAGAGACAACGTCAAAAGCATCTCACCTGGGCTAAGGAGAAAAAGGACTGGACTGTTTCTCAGATGAAAGCAAATTTTGCATTTCATTTGGAAATCAAGGTCCCAGAGATGCAGTAATTCATGTAAAAGGAGGCCCAACCAAGTATAAAGTGCCTGGAAATCAACATACTTTACAGAAACCTGACATTTGTTATTTCATTGATCTTATGTAATATTCTAATTTTCTGAGACACTGCATTTTGGGTTCCCATTATCTATAAGCCACAATCGTGAAAATTTTGTTTGAAATGTTTCACTCTATGTGTTATGAATCCATGGTTATTAGGATCATACAAACGCTGTTTGAACAATCCAATTTACTGAAACTCCAAGACTTGGTTAATTATTACACAGCAGAGATTATGTTTTAGACTAGCAAGAACCTATTACCAGACCATGTACAAAATCTTTTCAGTCAGAGATATAGAGGTGGTGGTGGGAGTAGCTGGGGAAAGAACATAGACAGTGTCCAAATGTCCAAATATTTAAATCAGTATATAAAGAGATGGTGACTAGTCCCACTATGTTTTCTGTCCCACTAAAAAGCAGAAGATCCTGAATGTTGCAGAGTAGTAATGAAATAATTTGCCTTATCAGGGCTGATGATCACAACAAAAATAATTATAAAAATATTCAGAATATCAAGGCCAGCCATATATAAGACATGTCTCCCTTAGTAGATTAAATCTGTCTGGCTAAATAAGGCACACAGACTGTCATTCTGTATGTACCGTGCTGGACAGGGTAAAGGAGAAAAAAGAAAACTATTTACATAATTTGTAAATTGCACAGTGGAAAACGGCATGCATTGTTTTGGGTTGTCCATACATGACTAATATCACCACAATGTACGATAATGTGGCATAGTTAACTGTTTAATACACAATGAAGTATTTTTTATGATCATTATTCATAAAATTATAGTAACAAAAAGTCCTGAAATTATTTACAGGAAGTTGTCTTTTTTTTTTACCAGTCCTCAAGGACTGGAGTTTAACACCCCTGATTTAGATAAATGAAACAAAAAATAGCAAAAAAAAGTACATTACTGTTTAGATCAGCATTTCTTAATCCTCAAGACACTTTTCCCTGCATGTTTTAAATGTTTTCAACTCCAGAAAGCCAGATTTATGGAATTATTCATCAGATTAATTTATGCAAGTGTGTAATGAGCCATTATTTCAGTCAGGTTTGTTAAAGTATGGAAACATCTAAAACATGAAGGGTAGGGATCCTGAGGAGCAGGGTTGAGAAACACTGGTTTCTCCCTCATGCTACAGCAAATCATTTTTCATTTTGTGAGTCAGTCTGGAGGCCTTTAAGCTAGTGATGTGTTTTTTAAAGCTGTCTGAGGAAGGCAGAGTGTCTCCAGGATGTCTTTGATCCCCTTCGAGGAATGTTATGGCTCACTGCAGTTCTTCAAACACGACCCTGAAGGACACCTAAACAACCTCTTACTGAAGTTTGAAGAGCTCATAAAACTGATGCAAACCCCATCAGCAACATGACTCAGACCTGCAGCACAAACTGATTCGTGATACACATCTATATTAGATTTAAAGACTATAAATGTTTTAAATGTTTAATTTACTGATTTATTAAGTTTGATTTTTTTTCAATATGACATTTAATGTTAAAGTAATATTTGACCAGACTAATTCACTCCTAATCTGTCTTTGTGGACAATCATTGTGGACAATCATATATAATATAATATATATATATATATATATATATATATATATATATATATATATATATATATATATATATATATATATATATATATATATTATATATAATCATATATAATATATATATATATATATATATATATATATATATAGTATAATACTGAACACACACACACACACACACACGCACACACACATACATATATATATATATATATATATATATATATATATATATATATATATATATATATATATATATATATACATACACATACATACATATATGTGTGTGTGTACGTGTGTGTGTGTGTGTGTTTGAGTTTGAGTGATCAAAGCGATTCTCTATGAAAACTCCATCAACCCGAGAGCAGGTTGAGTTATTCAACATAACTGGTTGATTTATGCAATATGAACCAGAGGCAGTTTGGTGTGTGTGTGCATGAGCATAATGAACACTGCTTTTCATCTCTGAAAGGGGGGCTGGAGTTGGTTCTGAGTGGTGGGTGTGGGACAATAAAAGACCAGGTAAACCTGTGACTCTCATTGTCTTTGCTTTCTGAGAAACCGCTGAAAAAATAAAAAGCACAAAACAACTGAGTAGACGCCATGGATGCGACTATCACCTGGACTGCTGTGATGTTTCTTTTATCAGGTAAAATTGCTGTTCGTTGTTTTTCTGTCACCTCTAACATCTATCTGGGTCTTAAGATCATATGTACCTGATGGAACCTCCTGAATTTTTACTGTTTCTCTGGGTAAACAAGGTATGTGTGCAGGTGAGGGTATTTTACCTCCAGGACCCCTGAGTGGAGCTGTAGCGGGCATGGTGAAATTCACCACCACTCTCACACCCCCAGAAAGACCCTTCCTGTCTGTCAGCTGGAACTTTAAAGGTGTAAACATCATCACTTCCACCAGCATCAACATCACTGAGCCAGGACACACCAACAGGATCTCATTAGATCGAACCACAGGGACCCTGGAGCTCAGAAACCTGATAATGGAGGACAGCGGCGAGTACACAGTCACCATCATACCAGACGGAGGACTTCAGGAACAGGGAAGGATCACTCTCAACATTTATGGTAGGTTTTTGTAGAAATGTCTTTTTATAAAAAGTAAGACTTCTATCCAGAAAAAATAGTCTCTGTCTCTAATCTGCATAAACATTTGTGCTGAAATGTTCACCTCAAAATAATTAGTTTTATAATTGGGTATAATAATTGTATTAATTTAGGAGGTGGAACAAGAGGACACTGTGGGTAATGAGGATTTACCTAACCTTATCTGTGCTCTGAGTTTGTCACATCACATACAAATATGTTTCTAACCACTCAGCCAAAGTTTAAATGTTAAAGAAATCACCAAATACATTAAATTAGACCTCAAAATTACTGACAAAAGGAATAGTTCTCTGACACACAGAGCATGTCCCTGATGGATGGATCTCAGATCAACTCAAATGAAAAACCCAAACAGGACCAAAAGTAATGGAGCTAATTTTAACTAAGCAAACAGTTTAGAAATGAAATTCCACATGTACACTCCAGATGTTTAACATTTTGGTCAGTGTATTCATCTTTCTCTGGTAAAAGACTTCAAATGCACTGAGTATATATACAAGGTGATTGCAGGGAATCTTAACTATAAACCACTGCAGCTCCACACAAAATGAATCCAGAGCGCATCCAGTCATCACAGTTACACCCGAGACTTTGTTTCTCTCAGTTAGCATGCTGCCCTCTGACCTCAGCTGATGTCCTGGCAGTTCTCCAGTAATGATGCATTTCAGTTTCACGGTTAATAATCCATCTTATTTTATCTGCTTATCTGGAAATAAGGCAGACAAAGTTCTCTGGCATTAAAAAAAAAAAAAGAAAAGAAAAAGCATGATGTAACAGTGTGTATATTTCTAACATTGTGGTGGGTCAGCATTTGCTCGCTTCACCCTGCAATTCCCTCTTGCATCCCAGATCTGTAATATCAGGCCTAATTTAAAAATCCTGTGCTCAAAAACTAATGACAACTGTTAAACAGTCAAGAGATACGATGAAGAGCACAACAGTTTTTGCCCTTTTTAGACATTTAGTTGATTATTGTTTAACACACAAAACTTTTGTTCTACTGCAAATCTTTGAATCAGCTTTACTTAGACTTCTGATGGTTCATCAAATGCCTCTCCAGTTAGCTAAACCAAAATCCCATGATGCAGTATGTTACTTTATCCAATATAACAGAATTGTCAAGAAAGTATCGGTGGTATTCATGCTTTTCTGTTTATTTTTTTAAAAAACATATTTGCTTTTTAATTATAATATTGTACAAAATACATATGAAATTAAAAAAAACTTTCCAAAATACTTACAAATGTTTTCTTCATGACCAATTTCATACATAACAACTCTTGTGTGAGGGTTTTTTTTTTTTTTGTCATTTCATGTCACCTAATACTTTTTACACACCGCCAGCACCGATAACTGGAGCCACTATCCGCAGCCCAGCAGCTGTGCTGATAGAAGATCGCAGCGCCACCAACCTCACCTGTGAGGCCTCTGGCTCCATCAGCACCAGACTGTGGATGAAAGACGGCCAGCCAGTTGAAACCAGTGACAGTATCAGCCTATCCATGGATAACAGGACAGTGTTCATCCGGCCTGTTCGCAGCTCCAGCCACGGCACCTACCAGTGTCAAATCAGCAACCCAGTCAGCAGCATGACTGCAGCCTTCAATCTCACTGTCAACTGTAAATATATTTCCCAGTTTCTTATCTTTCAAGCAGAATATTTGAGGATTTGACACATGACACAACATATAACTTCTGTCTATGCAGATGGACCACATAACATGACTATTACAGGACCAGCAGCAGCTTCTACAGGCCACAGAGTGATGCTGCAGTGCATGGCAGCCTCTGTCCCACTGGCAAACTTTAACTGGATGTTCAATGGCAACGTGACAAACGTCAACACGTCCATGTTTGTCATAGAGAGATTCGAGGGAAAAAACACCGGGAATTACACCTGCACTGCCAGAAACACGGTGACCATGAAGGAAAAGTCCACAGTCCTGAATCTGAGAGGTAAGAGATTAATCATTACTTTCGCTTGTGTTTCAGGCATTTTATTTGACTTGAGTTTTTTGTCTTTTCTCTTACATGCAGCGTCCTGCAGCGCCCCCCGCTGGTCATTCTCGGTTTTCGTCATCAGCACTCTGGTACTACTGGGGTTGAAATGAAAGGCAGGTGAATTATAACCAGTGAGACAAATGATTACTGTTCACAACTCAATAGCATGGGAAAATGACCTAACATTATTGTGTTTTGTTCATTTTTGCACATTATTTCCCCCTGATGAGTTTATCTTTTGATAGAATGATCCAATTAAAATGAAGCTGATGTACTTTTTTGTCAAATATTTTGGCACAGCACACTAACCTGGCTACTTGTTGATTACATAGACTAGGAAACATATTTTTTATTCATAAATGTTATTGAAGTTGCACTGCTACATCACATTAGCTATTTTTCCTGTTTGTTAAGTGAAGTCATTTACTTGTTCGGTACCTTTTATTAAATGGAAGGTGAACCAGGTTAGGCTTTTACATTATGAAACAGTTTTTACTCATGATTCTGGCAAATAAGCGTTATCCGAAATGTACAATACATAGTCCTCTGACGAACTAAAACTCTTGATGGTTTGTAAATAAAGGGAGCTTGTCTTGGATCTGTAAAGTCACTGTGTCACATGGCTAAAACAAATTAAACTCACAGAAGCACTGAATGTGGTTTGCCCCTTTCATTCTCTTTTTGTGCCTGTTAACAGACTCTGCAATCTAAATGTTGCACTTTGTTTTGTTAAAACTATTTGCTTGGTTTTGGTTTTCCCTTGGGTGAGAAAACATTCAACAGTTGCATCACTACAGCACAAATACGGCGACTGTGGCTCGTAGCCTTCCACCACACCTGTCCTTGAACTCAACACGCATCTGCTTTTTTTTTTTTTTTTTTTTTTTTTTTATCACTAACAAGTTCAGCAGACTGACAGAAATTTTAAAAAAAATGTTGCTGAAAAAGGATCTGACACTGGCCAAGTCAAGCTGACTTGATAAGATTTATGTGCTGCAGATGTTAATAAGTGTTCCTTTCTAAGTCTATTTTAATCTCAATGTTTAACTTTTTGAAGTATTTGAAATGATTTCTTGCCTACACCATTTCCAGTCTAACTTGAAGGAAATGTTTTGACTCTGTGGGTGAGAATATTCCAATGAAACTGCCAATGTTAGAGATATTTAGTCGATAGAGATACACCTACACATATCAGAAGACTCCAATACAAGAAGAGCTTTGTACTTTTAAAAGTTACTGACATAAAAGTAAACAAAATAAGATCATTTATTGTACTCTATGTATCAAATTTATAGTGAAAGTATTTCCTGCAACACATTGCTTATCTCTGATTTACATGCAGACAGACAGAAGTAAAGTTTTGGATACCTGACCTGATCATTGCATTGAACATTTAAGATTGGTGTTGATTATTAGACTTTTACATCTTGCATCTTCTTTTGAGGGTTTGGATATAAGTTACCTTGTGGGATGTTGTGATGAAAAAGAAAAAAAAAAAACACTCCTGTTATCATCAAACATCTCAACTTTTAAACAAGGTAAGTCCCCTTCGCTCCGACAGTTAATACATGTAGTACAAAAATCTGTTGCAAGTGTTGTGTCACACCTTTTTTTTTCTTTTGCTTCATGTGTCGTTATTTGTCATAACTGTCATCGTTCTCATTGAACTCACACCGTACTAAACTGGGGAATCTGTCTCAGCATTATTTTTCATCTCCAGCTTTGGTTCTATTTAATGATCTCAGTGCTGGTTGGTATAAAGTTGCTTGTTAAAAAAGAAACAAAAGCGACTCCAGAGACTACATCTGCTTGGCCTGCATCTGTAGCTCTAATCGATAAGCTGCAGACACACAAAGATATAAGGTAGTGCTCTGCTTCTTATCTTATAACTTCCTCAAACACAACAGAGCACACAAAAGAAAAGACAAGAAAATCAACGCTCCTAATGCTAATGTGATAATATATCACTTTCCACATGAGACTACTATAAAGATTAAAAAAAAAAAAACATGTGAAATGCTCAGAAAACTAAAGACTGATGAATAAACTGGTAAGAATCATGTTGCACTTAGGCTTACCACACTTATACAACAGCCTTTCAAAGACATTGATAGCATTCTTTACCTTTTATGTAGACAAAGTGAGAGGAAATGGAGGACCTTACAGGAACTTTAGTTTCAGGTCAGCTGCAACGACGGTTGCTTTTACATTTACATTTCATGAAAACTTTTCAGCAGGCAGCAAGGCTAAATGCAGCTGACCTTTGAGTATACATATTATTTTTCTGATTTTAAATCATAAATGAGACACAACAAAATCAGTTAAACCAGCAGGCTGCAGGTCAACCAATAGGGTACACAATCAGAGCTGAGTGTTCGTCTCACTTTGTTGGAGTAGGAGCAACATCTCCAAAGACCAGAGGAAAATATGGTGAACAAAACATATTGGAGACAGATAACAGTCACTTTATTAATTTTTTCCTGCAAAGTGGCATTTTGTAAGACAAACTTGCTCATGTTTTCCTTTGTCTCAACTTTTTCTCCCACGCAGAAACACTCCCTCACTGTTAGCTGACGTGATTATGCAGGGAGGAACAGCTCTGACTGCATCCTGGGTGTTGCTGTACCTTCGCTTACACCAAGAGGAAAGACGTGTGTGTATCCTGCAACTGATCAAGATTACGCACAAGCTCTGACAGTAAGCCTGTCGTTAACCTGATCTGACCACAGGAGGTCCCACTTGTCCGGGACTCAGCTTTAGAGTCACGCCTGTCATCAGAGATCATGCTCACGCTTTGCATCTCACTGAGATTCTCACGCGCTCGGATGACGCTTCGCGGTCCCAAAGCTTGGTTCTGGTTGAATATCTGGCTGAAGATATAAGAGCTTGTAAAAAAAAAAAAATCTTAAAGAGTCCTCAACCTACCTTTTTTCCCCCCACAGTGATGAATACAAAGCGGATCTACTCTCACCGTTTTACATAAATGTCAGGTTTCATCCCCAACCTGATGTTTTGAAGCAGCGATGTTGTGGTTTATGTCACGCGTTTTGGTCTCAGTTTGAGGAACTAACTGTACTTGTTCCTCTTTGCAAATTGCCGTTTATTCAGCTTTTTCCTCAAATGGTAAAAATCAGGTTTTCCTCCGTTCCTGGATGTGTTGGCCCACATGTTTTAAACCTCTGCATCCGCTGTATTTTTAAGTCTTTACTTTAATATTGTTTTGAAAGGTGACAAAAAGCACGGGTTTTTTTTCTTTATTTTTTTCCCACTGCGTGTGCATCATGCCATCTTGCAACAGATTATCTCGCCCTCTCCTGAAGCTGATTTATGTCACATTATTTCCAGGTAAGTCTTGCTTTTAAACTTTGCAGCTCTGAGTTTTTATTTATTTATTTAGTTATTTATTTAGCTATTTGTTTGTTTGTTTGTGCAAACTGTGTACTTGACAGACTTTTATTGACCTGAAAATAATTAAAGCAGGCTTGTCCAGCTCCGGTCTTCAAGGGCCACAATCCTACAGATTTTCAATGTTTCCCTGCTCAAACACACCTGATTCAAACTAATCAGTCATTGTGTAGAATTTCATTGGTTGTTGGAGCCATTTAATGGAAGTCAAGTGTTTTGGAACAGGGATATATGGAAAACCTGCAGGGCAGCAGCCCTCAAGGACCGACTTTAGACAACCCTGAAAAGTGATGTACATGAACTATTAAAGGCATCGCAGGGTGCAGAAGAAGTACATAAAAATTGAATAAAATCATAAGAAATCTTTATAAGCATCTTTAAGCATATGCAAAATAATAGTGCCAGCAACAGTCTATAGGTTAGTGATATCATGCAGATATCGTGATAGGAACATGAGAAATGTTTTAGCCTGGATTTAAAAGTGTCTACCCAATGAAAGTGTCATCTCCACTGGCAGTTTGTTCAACTTATTTGCAGCACAACTAGCAGTTAAATGCTGCTTCTCTGTGTTAAGTTATGGACTCTGGTCTGGACTTTCTATCCTGACTTCTTGCCATGTTAAACTTTATATTCTCCGAACATAACACAGATGTATATTGGGCCAAAATTGTTCTGCAATTTGTAACCTATCTATTCTGTGACTGACTGGAAGCCAGTATAAACATTTTAAAATTGATGTGATGCTTAATGATCTTTTTGTCAAATCCTGTCAAAGGACCACTACAATAACCTCGCTTAGTCCTTAATGCCATTTATGAACATATTTACATTCTTATAACATTTATATAAACATTACATTATATATATATATATATATATATATATGTGTGTGTGTGTGTGTGTGTGTGTGTATAGACATACTACAAAAAAAAAAGGGAACACTAAAGTAACACGTTGTAGAACTGAATGAATGAAATAGTTTTATTAAAAACTTTGTAAATGTATCAATCAATGGCAGTCTGGATTTGGAGTTATACTCAAATATAAAGAGGAAAAACACACTACAGGCTGATCCAACTTTGATGTAATGTCCTTTAAACAAGTCAAAATGAGGCTCAGTAGTGTGTGTGGCCTCTGCATGCCTGTATGAACTCCCTACAACATCTGGGCATGCTCCTGATGAGGCGGCAGATGTTCTCCTGAGGGATCTCTTCCCAGACCTGGACTAAAGCATCTACCAACTCCTGGACAGTCTGTGGTGCAACTTTACGTTGGTGGATGGAGCGAGACATGATGTCCCAGATGTGCTCAATTGGATTCAGGTCTGGGGAACGGGCAGGCCAGTCCATAACATCAATGCCTTCGTGTTTCAGGAACTGCTGACACACTCCAGCCACATGAGGTCTAGTATTGTCTTGCATTAGGAGGAACCCAGGGCCAACCGCACCAGCATATGGTCCCACAAGGGGTCTGAGGATCTCATCTTGGTACCTAATGGCAGTCAGGCTACCTCTGGCGAGCACATGGATGGCTGTGCGGCCCTCCAAAGAAATGTCACCCAACACCATTACTGATCCACTGCCAAACCAGTCATGCTGGAGGATGTTGCAGGCAGCAGAGTGTTCTCCACGGCGTCTCCAGACTCTGTCACGTCTGTCACATGTGCTCAGTGTGAACCTGCTTTCATCTGTGAAGAGCACAGGGCGCCAGTGGCGAATTTGCCAATCTAGGTGTTCTCTGGCAAATGCCAAACATCCTGCACGGTATTGGGCTGTAAACACAACCTCCACCCGTGGACGTCGGGCCCTCATACCACCCTCATGGAGTCTGTTTCTGACTGTTTGAGCAGACACATGCACATTTGAGTCCTGCTGGAGCTCATTTTGCAGGGTTCTGGCAGTGCTCCTCCTGTTCCACCTTGCACAAAGAAGGAGGTAGCAGTCCTGCTGCTGGGTTGTTGCCCTCCCATGGCCTCCCTCACGTCTCCTGATGTACTGGCCTGTCTCCTGGTAGCGCCTCCATGCTCTGGACACTACGCTGATAGATATAGTAAACCTTCGTGCCACAGCTCGCTTTGATGTGCCATCCTGGATGAGCTGCACTACCTGAGCCACTTGTGTGGGTTGTAGACTCCGTCTCATGCTACTATTAGAGTGAAAGCACCGCCAGCATTCAAAAGTGACCAAAACATCAGCCAGAAAGCATCAGAACTGAGAAGTGGTCTGTGGTCAATACCTGCAGAACCACTCCTTTATTGGGTGTGTCTTGCCAATTGCCTATAATTTCCACCTGTTGTCTATTCCATTTGCACAACAGCATGTGAAACTGATTGTCAATCAGTGTTGCTTCGTAGTGGACAGTTTGATTTCACAGAAGTGTGGTTGACTTGGAGTTACATTGTGTTGTTTAAGTGTTCCCTTTATTTTTTTGAGGTATATATATATATATATATATATATATATATATATATATATATATATATATGTATATATATATATATATATATATGTGTGTGTGTATGTATGTATGTATGTATGTATGTATATACATACATCTATAATGTGTTTCTTTTTTGTTTGTTTGTTTGCAGTTCTTGAGGCACAAATACTGGAAGTAACTGCATTTGTCGGCTCTGATGTGACCTTGCATTGCCGAATAATCAATGAAGGGCAGTCGTGCAATATTAGTCAAGTTCAGTGGAATTTCCAGCAGCCAGATGCAAACAAAACCACCATCTTTGTTTTTCACAGCAAACATGGATATAGCATTCATGAATCCCATCTGAAGCAGAGACTGGACATTGATAAGCAATCTTTGACAATTAAACATGTGGAAATGGCAGATGCAGGTTTGTACACCTGCCACTTGGCCACATTCCCATGTGGCTCAATGGAAAGAACTTCCAAACTTGTTATTCAAGGTGAGCAACCACATGTTTTAAGCATATTTACTTGTATGTTAAAGTGAATAAGGTTCAAAATAAATATGCTGGGAAGTTGATGGGGTTTTTGTAAATTAGAATATAGATTGTATAAGAATCCTTGTGTTTTAAGGTATACAAACCTGACAAATATATCTTATTATGCAAATAGATGTAATATCATATAAATCATGATTCTTTGTTCAGAAAAGAAGCCATCATCAGCAGTGATTGTTCCTGCGATCATCATTGCTGTCCTGCTGCTGTTAGCAATCGGGGCAGCCATAGTTTATCTCATCTACACCAGAAGGTAGCTAGTTGTGTGTTGCTGTGAAAATTTATTGATGACTTTCATTTGTGTTTAACTAATCTAATGAGAGCTCTTATGGGTTCCGTTTTCAGGCGTGAGGGAACTGTCAGGCTTCAAGTCCTCGTTGGTGAGAACAAATGCACACTTCTGCTCTTACTCGTTCCATTTCCACACAACACTTCATTTACTATTTTTTTCTGTTTGTTCCAACTGTCCTGAATGTGTCTTTCAGATACATCTGGTCCAGTAGCAGCTGCAACAAGACCATCTTTCATAGTAAAAGAGAAGGTGAACTCAATGTTGAGTCAGTATTGTGCATTTAAATCAGGATGTAAGCAAAAAGAAAAAGAGATGATACACTTTCTCATACTCTTCTCTTCATAGGAAGTGGTGTACTCTGACATCAAGCCTAAAAAATCAGCACATGCTACTCCTTCTACCAGAAACAAATGCCCAGACCCTGAGCAGGCTGATGATGTCACATACGCGGATGTTGTTTTTCATTAGATGCTGAAGTGAGACATACATGTACTGTATATTTGCCTTCTCCTTGCCGAAAGCAAAATTTACTTTCACGTTACATTGCTATATGCAAGTTGCATTTACTATAATTATCATCACTTTGTGGAAAATGTATCTTCACTTCTGATCCTTATCACCAGCACCGTTGTATCTGTTCTGCACATGCTTGTGCACAAGATTGTACATGAGCTGAACTATTAAATTGATGTGCACATATGTGTATGATGTGGGATGGTAGTCTGCAGTCATATTTTTTAGAAAGCACAGATAAGTCACCATTATGCAGGTATTTTTAAACAGTCAAAATAACATTTGAACATGAAGGTGTTAGATTAAAAAATTTAGGAGCTAAAAGTTTGTGGAAATCATTATCATATGGTGCAAAACAAGGTTTTGAGCAAAGTTTTTAACCCGTAAGTGATGGGAAATGTCTCAGAAACTGTATGTATCAAAATGATTAATTTGGCTTTATAGGACTAACGATGATTCGTCCAGGAACCTTGAATGATAGTATTTTTTTCACTCTGCATCTTGGGTTTTAAGCTGTAGTAATCCAGTAATTAATTAGCATTTCCATCCCTGGTTTGCTTCTATCACAAACAGCTAAGCACAAGAAGCTGCATGTTTAGCACTGCTCAGTCTCTGGAAAAGTTTCCAGTCCCTCAGTCAGGTAAAACAGGGTGAGCCACAACAACACAGCAGCTCATCATGGTCTAAGTACCATGCTGGTCTACAGGTCCAAATGTAGATTTTTCTTTCTGCTTAGAAAATATAAAATTAGCATTTCTATGAATAAACATGAGCTATAATTCTACAATTTCAGGCATATGTTTCTCTTTTTTTTTTTTTAAATGAGCAATTTAAAAAGTTACTATTTAAAAATTTCAGGGGTTCTCATCCAGTGTTGGCACTACAGCCTTTTAGACACAAAAGCAACGTTTCCTGTCACACTTCTTTGTGCAGTGAGTTGTTTAAACAAACCTCCTGCATGCGACAAAGATAAACATAAAGAAACTTCCTGCTTTGATTGTGACAGCCGGTGACTGTCTGGCTTGAAACATGTCGAGTAAACTAATGTTTGTTTGGTCATAGAATCTTCCATTCATCAGATTAAGTTTGAAGGATCCAACTCTTTGCAGGAACTCAGCACTGAATAACCTGCACCTAGGACTAATCATTTCTCATATTTTAACAAACAGACTATAAGCGCTACATGGATCTAACTGGACTCGCAGCAGTCTGACTAGCACTTATCTATGACGTCCTACTGTTTAATTTCTATCTTGTGTTTTGCTCACTCTCACATATAAGTCGATTTAGAGAAAAGTGTCTCAAATGACTGGATTAGAATAGAATAGAATAGAATAGAACAGAACATTGGGACTAGACATGCTCTACAGAGATGTCCCTGGCACCACAGTGCAACAGAGAAACTGAGTTCCTGTTCCCCCATTGCCAACAACCAAAAGAGGAAAATGGAAAGAAAAAGAAGTGCTTTCTCAAAACTTTGCCTAGTTTTCAGTCTGTCTGGCACAGCTTTGCACAACATCACTCAGTGTCATAATCTTGTCTGCAGGTGTTGAAGGCTGAAAGGGCTTCTTAAAGATGGTGAGAAAATATAGATTTTGCAAACCTGCAGTGGCGTCTGGTGACAAACTGTCACTGTCAGCTACTGATTGACAGCAGTTGTATGTGACTCTGTGGGTGTGATGTGTGGTGCACAATGGCAACAGATATGATAATCTTCTGCACTTGTCTACTTTCACCGCATATTTAAACAAATGAGTTTTTGCTGGTTAAAACATGAAGACTAATGTTTGTATTTATTTTCAGTGTTAGAATTTCACAGCTTGAAAAGTCAAGTTTCATGGTTATGCTCAGTGATGATAGAAAATGAAAAATGAAGTAAAATGTTTGGGTTTTTATTTGTTTATTTTATATTATCATTGACTGTTGGTGAATAAAGATGTTCATAGACCTTGACCATCCTTTTTCTTTCTCATTTTTCTTATGATTTGAAGGGGATCCTTGATGTACTTTTATATATTTGCTTAAAATAAAGATGTGATTGTTAACTGAGAACCAAAGAAGCATCTTTATCAGCTGTTATCATTTCTAAAATATCAAAAGTAAAAAACATGACCACAAGAGATAAATGGTAGTCTTAGATTTAAAGCAACAGGAGTTAAAGTCGCAAAACTGGGACATTAAATTATATCTAAATATTTAATCTTAACTGTTGTATCCTGAGAGCCTTCTGTTACCTGCAGCAACACGTACTGTTGATGTTAGTTAAAAAAGTTATTTTTAAGAGTTGAAAGATGTCTACCCATTCTTCCCAGTAGAGTTCATCAATCTTGATTTTGGTACAAACTGGTCTGAAAGTTGGTTTTCTACAGCACTGTATCACATTTCCACTGGGGGCCTTTCTCGGGAGACTTTAGGAAATTTACTGGTATAAATTGAGAGCAGAGGAAACGCCACCCTGATGAAAGCCTGATAGCTGAGAACATCTGGGGAATAAAAACTGACTTTGTGAGTCATTGTAGGAAGTTTTGCCTTATATGGAGCTTTTCTATGATTTAACTTTTCTAATGTGAACCCATAAGAACCCAGCAAGACAATTATGATACAGTTTCTGAGGCATTTTGCACAACTTTATGGTACAAGTTTTAGTCAGAATCCTGTGGAGCACTATTTTATTTCTGTCTTCTGTGCCTTACTGAATACCAGAAAGCAGAAGATTACACTATAAAAGATGATATATCCATTGGTAATACATAAATCAATATTCCTAAAAATGTTAATACTTTATTTTACATTTTATTAATAAAGATCTCATATTCAGAAAATTAAACATATGTGATTATTTTTTCATGGGTTGGGTCTTTATTAGGTTAAATGATACATTTAATATGGTCAAAAATGGTTATAAAATCAAGTGTTGCCCACTTTTTATTTCTTTTAACTATCATTTTCCTTTGGATTATTAAAGCGCTTTTACCATTTTATTTTATACTTTAACAATTACAAATTAATTTCTTCTCAAAAATCTCTGCCTTTCAGTGTTGCTTTTCCTTTTAGTTAATTTGTTTTGTTTTCTCTCAACATTAGTATTTCAAAAATTTAACACTGATACACAAAAAATGCCTTACTTCCTTTTAAGTTCACACTTTATCAAAGAACGGAGAGAAAAAAAACATGTGCATCAATCATCTTTCTCACATACAGTGAGAGGATTATCAGTTCAGAGCTGTAAAATAAACAATAGTTAACAAGTATCAAATTTACAAATAATTATGTGAAAGATTAAATTACTGACAGGATGGTTACACATTGATTATTTCTGTTGATCTGTCATGTCAGTCAAAATTACAAGGTTATTTAGATAAATATTTTCATATTTTTTATTACACCTAAATCTGTACAGTTTTGTTAGTTAAAGCTCTGCAATGATGTACAAATACAGGAAGAATATATGGAACACTTCACTGTTTATCCACCATCCTGCGCTTTTCTTTTTTTCTTTTTTTCACAATAATATATCAGTTACTTTACTGATAAAAAGTCAATGAGAATATCTCGAGATTTGATTTTAGTTGAGTAGCTATAAAATTGCTCTTTTAAGTCATTCAGTAAATAGAGCTACGAGCGTTTAATAACATTTCATAATTTGCCCACCAGAGGTCGCCGTTGCTCTTGATGTTACTGCAGCACTTTATTTATTTATTTATTTATTTATTTGGTACATTTTCAGAATGAAAGCTTGACTTTGACTTGACTTTCATTAGCTGACTTTGATAGTCAAAATGAGGTGTAAGTTATATAAGTCTGACAATTTCAGATAGGCTCACCTAACAACTACACTCTACAACCACATACCAGGATTTTACTTTTCTGTTTTCACACTGTATCAACACAGTTCTGCAGCTCCTGTTAGATCATATTTTAACATGACTGTGTAATGGTGAAGGAAGGAAACTATTAAAGTTTACTGACATTGTCCTGACTGGTCAGTCAGTGGGTCAGTGTCACCAAATCTAAGGAGTTGTTCTGTGGTCTGCTTAAACCATTCAGTATGCCGGGTCGAGGACGTCAGCTCCTTTTTGATATGAGGTAGTAACCTCTTGTCTTTCCATTCATATCATGTAGACCCTGTACCCAATAAATCAGAACAGCTTCTTCACCTGCTGAGGAAACATAAGAGCTTAAAGTCAGCTTAATATTTGAAGTTTAATTTAATCTTTAATTTAACTATTAACCAGTTCAGCAAAATCATTGGTTCACCTCAAGTTTTCCTCTCTGAACTACAACTGTACTGTGATCAGGAAAGCTACCTGACCATGGAAGGTCATGCAATCCATCACTTCTTCCAGGTACTGCTGTCAGGCAGGCATTGTGCTGGTCTAATAAAAAAAAAAAAAAGTTTAATAAAATATCATAGTTTTCACTACAATGCAAAAGAGACATTGCATAATACTCACTTTAGATTTGTGGTAAATTTTCAATTTCATTTTTCAATAACTGCACTTTGTGTGTTGCTTTGTTTTAAAATGTTGTTTGAATTATATTTATTGTAAAAAAAAAAAAAAAAAAAAAGAAAATAAATCTTCTCTTACCGTTCAGACAGGCAATAACTGTAGTGACTTCAGTAACCCCAAAAACCACTAAGAGGCTGAGGTTGGTACTTTCTACCATTATAACTTACACAACAAAATAAAGGCAATTAACTCAATACAATGTCCACTAACTTAATTCAAAAGCAAACAAATCATAGCGAGTAACTAAATAAGTTTTTAGTTAACAAAAATTTCGGCGACCCACACACCCTCTCTCTACCTACACACACACTTACACACACAGGTGTCTCATGTAAAGTAGACAACTACAGCCCATATCTTACCAGCCTAAACCATAATCCCTGTGATCCAAACTAATGCGAAACAATAAACAAAATAAAAACAAAATATTTAATTCACCAAACTCATATGGCTCCCACACACCAGCCCTTAATTATTATGTTATAACATGATAATTACTTTATTTAAAATCATAGGAGACATAAATTTAAAATCAGTTTGAAATAAAAATCCATATGATTTCACGTTGTATAAGTATTGTCTTTCTTTCCTTACTCAAGTCCTGAGACCGTGAGGAATCACTATTTCATATCACATCAGTGCATCAAGTCAAACCTGATTTAAAGTAAACGTCAAAGTCCCACGAAGTAGAGTGATTGCTCTTCATCTAGCTTCAGTGTCTTGCATCAGAAAAACTTTAGTAATTGGTCGATCGAGAAAGTTGCTTTTCTGATTCTTGAATTTTCGTGGTGCAGCATTCTCCACTGTCAGCTGAAAAAAAAACCCCTCTTACACAGATGGAGACGGGTTCATGATGAAGGAACACTGCATCTTCTTCTGTAGCCATGGAGACAATACAAAACAAAAAGACAACATTTATTTCACCAAACATTCAGGGTTCCAACAATAAGGTTTATGTTTCTATTTATATCCAGGCCACAGATCATTAGATTTACCATGACCTTTTGTAAATTCATTTTTATCTATTCTTTTTTATCTATTCTTTTTTATCAGCCAGCTGGTGGTGGATCTTGAATTGTCTATCAATTCGAGATCCACCACCTGCAAATGTGCACAATAACAATTTACTGTTGATCATCTGACCCACTGCTGATATTTCTCATTTCAGGTAAATCTGTCTTTTTTTGTTTGTTTGTTTGTTTGTTTGTTTTTTACAACAAAAAGCTATTTTGTTTGTATAATTTACGCCCTGCGATGGACTGGCGAGCTGTCCAGGGTGTACCCTGCCTGTCGCCCAAAGCCAGCTGGGATAGGCTCCAGCTTCCCCGCGACCCTGCATTGGAATAAGCGGTTCAGAAAATGAATGAATGAATGAATAATTTACATAGTTTATTGAAATAAATTATACACAGAGTGTATAATTTCTTACAGAAATAGTCTGTAAACACTGTAAATGCACAGTGAAAAGCTAAGTCAAATAAAACAAATTGATTCAAGAGCCAAAACTAGATTTATTTTGCTCCTTTCGTCCTGCTCTGCCACTTCAAATCTTAATATTTGGCAGTTTTTGATGCAGAGAAAGTCAAACGCTTGCCTGAAGTGACTGAATACCTCGGACATGATGTCACCCTGTCACACCAATTCATCAAAAGCTCACAAGATGACAGTTTTACTCAAGGTCAGTGGGATCTCCTGCACCCAGAGGAAAGAAAGGACATTATTCGCTGGAATAAAGTATATTCCCAAATCTCCCCTGAAAGGAAGCTGCAGATTCAGCCTCATACACCTGCAGCGCTGCAGCCTTCCCTCTTGTGTCATTCACAGCTCTGCCTTTTACAGATGAGTTAGTAAGTAGCTGCGTTTAGTCAGTCTTCTTACCTTGAACAAATAATAAAAACATACTCCCTATTGAACAATCTTAAGCACATAAGTATCTTTTTGTCTTCTAATGACTGGGATCATTTCAGAATTATGACCATCTTATTGTATTTTGAATAGTAGAACTGAGGATGTTCACTTTCACTGTGAAATCTTCTATATGTTTATATGCCCCCCCATGGTATTTTTAGCTAATGTAAAATGTAATTTTTTTCCAGGTGTATTCTTTACATAGAAATTTGTACAAAACAGTCAGAAATAATCCAGTATGTGGTTGACAACAGGTATCAGTCGACTCATACTTTAAGAGAACAATGTAAAAAAAAAAAAAAATCATGCAGTCTCACTACATGTTTAATTATTTTTGTGACTTAAATACACACTTTATAGATGCCTTTCCCACTGTTTTACAGTTAAGTGGGTTTTTAGGAAAATATTTCCAATCTGCAGTTTTGAGAATTTACATATAGGGCGATATGATATAAAGCTACCATCACTGCTTCATTTATAGAACATTTTGAAAGGTTTGAGGCATTGGGTTGCAGTGAAGTTGACTTTGAGCTAATGAAATCAAGAATATTACTCCTTTTCAGAAGACTTTTGTTTCATTTCTACCTGCTTGTAGTAGAGCGAAGTGAAAGCTTGTAGTATGTGGTGTAGCATGTTACTTTGAGCTTGATTTACATCACATTACTTCCAGCTAAGATTATAGTTTTTAAACTTTGCAAATGAACATTTTTAAAAATTATTAGCGCAAATTTAGTCGATATTAAATTCTGATTAATTCTGATGCAAAACTTTCAAAACATGTAATGTTATTGTCTTAATTCTTGAAAAGGTGAAAAGGTGAATCTTGGGTGAAGTTATTGGATGTTTTTGGGAGTGACGTAACGCTGGTGTTACAGTTCACCCAAGGAGCAAACTTGACGAATATGCGGCAGGTTTATTGGGATTTCCAACAACCAGATGGGTTTAAACCCAAAGCCTTTATTATTAGGAAGTGAAAATTCACAAATCTGATCCAAAGGGGAGACTGAGACTGAAAAGCAATAGATCTGTAGGAATGACAGATGTAGGGTCATTTGTGTGCCACTTTGTCACTTTTCCCCCACAGTTTTGTTGAAAGAACCACTAAACGGGCTTGCTGTAGCTCAGGAGGAAGAGCAGCTGTCTTTCAAGAGAAAAGTTGTGTGATTGATTCCAGGTTTCTCCTAACTATGTGCTGAGGAGTCCCTGTGCAAGACAGTGAACCCCAAATTGCCCCCTGATGTACCTATGTGGGTATAGTGTAAAGTGCTTTGAAGGGTCGACATGACTGGGAAACTCTTATAGAAGTACAATTCCATTTACTAAATTTGTTCAGCAAATTATGTTGATGAAATTTCTCTGCTGTTATAAATGTACTAAAACCATTGTACAGAATCCAGAAAGTCTGATTTTCATTTCATAGGTTGTTGAAAATTTCCATCTGATATTACGCAGAGATGAGTCATAAAAAAACTTGTAAATCTTTATAATGAGGCCATCGTTACATATGGCTCATAAAGATGCTTTTATATTTAGAACAATCCGAACCTCATGTTTCACCAGAAAGGTTCGCATGAGTCAGAAAGTTTCTGAGAAAGTCTGAAAATAGAATGAAGATAATGAGTAGGATTAATAAATGAAAACGAAAATAACTTTATCAATCCCAGAGAAAAACTGCATAAACTACAGGAATAAATCATCGTACGAGGTTTGCTCACATTGACTCAATTTGAATCCACTCTGAGATCTGACTCCTTCATCCAATGACACAGAATCAGAGTAAAAATAATCAAGTAATCGTGAAATTTACAATTAGTGACAATGTAATCACATCTCCAAAGCCATTGATCAATAAAATGTTCCACACAAACTGAATGAAAGCCTGCAGTAAGATACAAGTCATCGTTCCTAAAGTTAATCTGACAAGCTGTCATGGTTTTAAACGAACATGCGTCAGGCTGAACATTAAAGTTGGACATTTTTCTAGCAAAAACATGTTTCATAAAACTAAAGCCCACAGTTTTCATGTGATGCTTAAAAGAAAAGGAACTGACAAACTAAACTAAGCTGAGCAATGTCTGCTTTCTTTTGATTTGTGTTTTTACTTGGTTTCGACATATTTTGGCTTTACTCATCTGCATATCAGATGTTGACAGGAAATATGCAGATGCAGGAAGCAAAGAGCACAAAGTACGTTATGTATCCTGTGGTCAAACCATGCACAGAGCCCACAGCTGCAACCATAAAAAAGTGCAGCCATTACTCTCTCTTATCAGTTCTTGAAGTGTAAAGAGAGAATCCAGTGCAACAAGTTAAAGCAGTTATGTGTTGTAGACTATGAAAACACGTAAAATATGAGCATTATAAGAATGTTTCTAAGATGTTTTACTTAGGATGGCAGGTAGGAGCTTGATTCAGGAACAGCACATGTAAATGGGACCTTTTTTAAATAAATAGATAAAAATAGGGTCTTGATTTTAGAAAAAAAAAAAGTATTATTACAACTAAAATAGCCATTTATTATATAAAATAATCAAGTTTGTTAACAGCCAATGTTTCTTTTTTTAATCAACAACTGTATACTGCAGATAATCCATCATATTTGACCTGTAATCACTGCTGCACAAACACATGTATATTGTTAATAATGAGTCAAAACTTGTTTTCAGTCTAATCACAAGTTTTATCATGATTTCTTCAGTATTATTTATTGTTAAGCATTGCATCGTATTGTATGGTATATCGTCACAAATACTAAAACCCATGTAGGTAATACTGCAGTACTCTGATCAAAAGCATGGTATTGTTAATACAGAACAACAAATAAGTACATTCGGTGTTCCGGTGAACTTTTTCACATAAACTGAGGTTTGTCCATAGAAACGTGGTTGTACACTACGTATTCGTTATTGTTCGTTCTTGGGGGGTTTTGGGGTCCTGCTCCTGAAATCAGAGGTGAGAGGAAATTAGCTTTCAGCTGAAAAGCAAAGACACCACTGGCTGTTTGAATAATTTTATTATAAAAGAACTTTGTGTGTCTATAAGTTTGACCAACAGGGTGATTTCTCTGAAGAACATCCGTGCCTTCATCCCCACGCCACGCCACGCCCTCCCCCACAGTCACACTGTAGAGCCTCAAGTTTTTCAATAGGAATATAACAATTTAATCATAATAGTCATCAGTTTCCATAATCCATTTAGCACTAGTATAGAAATATGAAAAAATACCAAGGAAAATAACATAAAAGTAAACAAATGTTTTTCTTTTGTTTGGTGGTGTTACTGCTTAGACACCCATACTATTTGTTTTGTGACCCTTCCTTCCCCCTTTGGAGCCATGTCAGCAACATTTTGGCTTTTAAAAAAATTTATTTATTTATTTATTTAAAAATATTCTAGTCTTACCACATTATGCATTTCAGCTGACGGTTTAAAGATATCAATAGCCACTTTGATGGCTGCGTAAATCTGTCACAAAGTTCCAATATTCAACTAGGAAAGACATAAAAAAAAAACCTGCATATCAATTTCAAAACAGAATTCACATAAAGGAATTGAGGAAAAGATATCGTGGATGAGAGCGTTTTTGTCTGTGTTATGGAAAAGGTTGGCTCGTCAGCATTCTGGACACAAAGGCAGAAGCAAACAGAGATAAAGAGAAGTATCAAATCCAGCCTAGTTGCCATTCAGAGAAAATGCATAATGTGTGCAAACAATGTTATCATTTGTTATCTGTAGCACAAAGGTGTCAACAAATCTGCTTCAAAGCAAATGAATACTTGTATACAGGAATGCAACGCTAGCCTAGAGAACAATACCTGCATTTTCAGAGGCATTTATAAAGGACGGACTGGTTGTTTTGCTAATTATCTTACACTTGCTGTGTGCTTGATGAGGATAGGTGGGAAGCCAGTGAGACATCATGTTCCTGTTGCTCCGCTCCTGCTGTTTGGTAACGCTGAAGATGACGGTGGTCCTCAGTTTAGAAGTATAATTGACGGAGCTTTTGGGGGACTTTGGCTGTTGAAGTTTTCAGGGACGATGGTTCCATGTTCACATGTGCAACAACAAACTATCTCTCCAAACAAAATACAAAGACACGAACAAATAAAAGTTATTGTTTTTAGGAAGCAGAAAAAACAGCAGCTTTCAAGAACTAAGAAGAGGTTGAATCATTACATTCATAAACTCTGCTGTCTGGAAATGAAGCCATAAAAGATTATTTGCTTTTAAGACAAAATGGAAAACAGGGTGATAGGAATCAGGTAATATCTAGTACCCAAAACACTGGATCAGCTAATTCTGATGTTTTTGAGGTCAGCGTTCCTGGAACACAAATACCACAAAATGATTTCTTTTGTGTGTTTTTTTTTTTTTTTTTTTATAGAAACACTGTGTTTGCATAAAAATGAACCACAATTGTATCAAATAATCCCATGTCCAGTCAATGGTGAGCCATTATGTAAGGCTTAGTTTGAGAAATGAGTGGACAGCACGTTCCACAAGCAAGAAATGCTAACAAAGCACATAATAAAACATTGATTATATGATGGAAATTACTGCATTGAAGTCATACAAACACAATATTGGACTAAGCATTTAGTGTATCAAATAAATATAAAATTAGCCTAACTGAAATGGCACTGAATAAAAGAAACATTTGGACCTGTGCCACAAAGCAGTTTTAGCAACAACCTAACCATACAATCCAAGTCGACAAACAACTCCAGACGTTAAGTCACTGCATGCTTTCTAGATCTAGCTACAAGCGTTTGGGTTGACTATACAATGTTAGATTCCGACATTTCTCACAAGCAAAAAAAAAAAAAAAAAGAAAAGTGAGGTGCCAAAATGGTAGAAATATAATCCATACTACAAGCAAGACTGTTGCTTTACCCAAAGGCATAATGAAAAGTTGGCTAAAGAGCTACAGGCTGTATGGCTGCTTGTGCCAACACGCTTATCAAACTCACTGCCCAGACGTTAAGGCACATAAAGACCTGAACACAATTCTGATTGTGTAATTTTTAAGCTTAATGTGCTGCAGGTTCCTTTTTGACATGTAACACAATTTTAGTCAAATACTTTCTGTATCATTTACGTGTAAAGTTGATCATCCTGGAAACTAGTTAGACCAAAAACAATTCATTATTCCAACAATTTATTAGCTTCCATGTAACGGTCATTTTAAACTTAGTATGTTAGCAAAAACATGTTTTTTTCAGCATTTTCTTAGCTGAAAAGAACAGACAGATATATATTCATATGTAAAAGCTAAGCTTAGGAGGTTACCAGCAGTGGTTGCCTGGAATCAGAAATAAGAAACAAAAGACATTTAGAAATTACATGCTTTAGAATATTAATCAGCCATAATGTTAAAACAACTGAACGATTATCTTGTTACCGAGCCAAACAGGGAAAATCTGGGTCCTGGTAGTATTTGTGTGGATACTTTGACACATATGAACCACCTAAACATGGCTGCAGACTAAGCATTCTCCAAGAAGAATATTGCACCCCGACACACCTCAAACACTACACTGGAATGGACCAAAGAGCATCATGGCGATGAGCCCAACACGGACCCAGCATCTTTATTCCCCACATCTACAACCAATGAAAAACTCAAATCTATGGATGCTCCACCTTAAATCCACCAAACCAATAGAATCTCTTGCCACTTTACCATGCCATGCCTGGCTCAGAGCTGTTTTGCTGACATGTGCTGCAGGTGATTTGAACAGAAGGGTGATTTTAATCTTGTTTGGTGCATTTATTATAGATTCTAGATACTTTTGGTCTGAGCTTCAAATGACAGTTGCGTTGTGACATAAAAAAGCAACGAAAGTGGGTGAGACTCTCATTCAGCAACAGAAAAAAAAATCTTCCAAATGTATTCATCGGCATGTTTTCCTGTGTTCAGCCTCTCCTAAATGAGTCCCCAGCCACCAAGGGGAGTAATTAGGCGATCAAAAGCTTGAAACATTATTGACAAGGCGTGTGTGGAGTCTATCACTCTGGCAGGACTTACTACTGCCGATGGCCAAGGCAGCCTGTTGAACAGTGAGCAGGGAAGCAGCTGCAGCCATAGCCTGCTGGCGCATTAACAAGCCCCTTAAAAGATGCCTGGAATTAACAGATCAGGACATATCTAACACTGGAAATAGTTCTGGACGGATTTCTAATTTAAATTCAGGAGTGTAGTGTTTTCACTCCCTGGCTCTTTCTATCTGCTTTCCTTTTGCACTTCTTTATCTTGCCTCTCTGGCTCACCTGGTCTCCCTATCTAGTCTATGCAGTGTGAACAGAGAACGGAAAAAAGGTAAATGCTTGGCGAACATTACTCAGGATAGCGAGGGACATTAATTTCACATTTCAAAGACTCTTGCTTGCTCTGTCTTCCTTTTTTGTTGCTGTCTGATTATCTAATGTCTGCAGGACAGTGCTGTTGCTGGGTGCATGCTTTGTGTTTGCACACTTAGAAACAAACTTACACGCACACACAGAATATAAAAAAACTGAAAGAGAGGCAATAAAGAAAGGCAGATCAACGCTTCCCTCTGCTACTATTTGTACTATGTTGTCATGGAGTTATTTTATCCAATTTTTCTGACACAATCTGGAAAAGAGGATCTATGGGAAACAGGGAGGGACACAAAACATCCGAACAAATTAGCTGTTTTTGAGTTATGTTATAATCCACCACACTGTCACACATAGTCTGTATTTATTCCCACTTAGAACATTGGTAACAAAACAAAGACAACAAAAGAAAAACAAAAAAAACAACAGAAATAATTCTCTGCAAGTCTTTTAGTTGCTGTTTTTAATCTCATACAAATGCAATATGTCCTCCAATAAGGTTTCGTTTTTTCCAAACAGCTAGTTGGCTTCCAGGGAAGTCACGGCACATCTGTGGAAGAAAACCAACACTCTTGACTCTGAAAGTCAAGTGAGAGGGGAGTAAGAAGACAAAAGGAAGTCGTCCTCCAGCCATGTGCATTTCATCCCAGATTTGTCCGAACTGAGCTTCTCGCCAGAGCTGATTACAGAGAAGTTTAACCGATGGTCATCTTGCAGTCAGTTCTGTTTCTGTAGGTCTCAGCTTGAAATGGAGAAATGCTACAGTGGTCCTGTTCCTTCTCCTCCTGGAGAGCATCCTTCCTGTGGAGTTCCTGTTCCTGCTTCTCTCCCTCTTCACACACTCCTTTTGATCTCTGATGAATTTCACCTGTAGAAATAGTGTTTCTTTAAGAAGCACATGTCCCACTGCCCCCTCCACCCCCACCCAGTCGCTCCTACGCTCAGTCCTGGTCCCCCAGTAGGTCTGTGTTGTTGCTGCTCTGTGGAGGTGGAATGGGTCGAGGGGTATGAGGTGGGGGGCTGTGTGGTTGCCTCCTTGGGCTTGTCCCCCCTCCGCCCTCACTGTCTGTGTTGGAGGACGATGGGGGAGGGGGTGGAGGTAATCGGGGCAGGGGGGCAGATGAGGGTGGTATTCTTGTTGAGGATGATCCTATACTACTGCCTGATCTCAGGCTCTGGATTCTTCTGCACTCCTGACAGATCCTCACATGGGTGCAGCTGCGAGTAGGCAGCATCACAGGGGTGGGGGCAGGTGGAGGTGGGGTGGTATTGGCTCCCAATGGATCATCAAGTATCCGTTGGGGTCCTGGGCCCAAATCCGGCTGCCCTGTACCTCCTGCTCCACCTGTCAGGGGGCCAGCTCCACTGTACAGCTTCCCGTTGCTGAGCCGCATTTCCCGAACCAGCCGTAGGGGGCGAGGGGCCCCAAGAGCGATGCGGGTAGGGTGGCGCAAGGCTGCCGAGCTGCTCAAGGGTCGACGGCGGCGCATGCGGGAGCTTTTTTTACAGGAGACGGCGTTTCGGAACTCTGTGATCATCTCTTGACAGACAGACACCTGGAGGAGAAAAGGAAGGAAGGGAGGGAAGAAGGAAAGACGGAAGGGAAGGAAAAGGGAAGGAGGCAAAGGTAGGGCAGGTGCCACAGACACAAAGTAGGCAGGCAGCACAACAAGACAGTGGTAAGGCAGTACATAAATAGAGCGGAGGGAGAGCAATAACATCGAGAGGGAGAGCAAAAAAAAAAAAAAAAAAAAAAAAAAGAAGAAGCCCAAAAAGAAGGAGGCGGCGAGGAGGCAGAGAGAGACATGGTAAACAAAAGAGTTGCAGGAGAAGCCAGGGCACAGTTCAACAAATGTAGGGATGGTTTAAAAACAGAAATGACGAGGTGATGGGAAGGATGTGGAGACGGATAGAGATGGGAGAATATCCAAGGAGCAAAGAGAGTTATTACAATCTGAACACACAGGACACCAAAATGTTGTTAAGTCTATGGATACTTCATCATGGCACTACTGTATGAACAAACAGGCAGGCCCGCAAACTCAGGTGCACATGTACAAAAGCACTCACTCACACAGCACACACAGACACAGGTATCACATCCATAAGTCTCTCTTGAGTCCAACAGCATGACCACTGTTATTTGAACACATGACGAAAGAAAAAGCATTGACAAGTCCACTACAAACAAACACTCTGATCAAAATCAAGATCAAAAGTCATGTGCTCACATAAACAGAAACAGTACTCGTTATTGGAGAACAGACACTGATGGCCGAATGACAGCAGGTGTGTGTGTTTGAGAGATAGAGGGAGAAACGCACAGTGAGATGGGTGAGAAGTAATCCAATAATGGAAACGAAGAATACCAGCGTACATGTGAGGCATGTAAAAGAAGATACATCGTGACATTTAATGCCAGGGAAAAAAGATCACACTACTTCTTTATGCAAGCAAATATTGGCATTTCTCAATATTGCTTATCCGATCTATCATGTTTAGCTCACAAACACTTGCCATTCTAATAAACACCAAACACTTAAAGGGCACAGAGACGTTAAAACAGGCAGAGCATGCACTCAAATCCTCTACATCTTGTATTATTTTTGACACCACGGCAGGTCAGAGTCACAAACTTGAACGTTCCTCCCATCACACATGCACAAAACACACAGAAAACTCAAATGTTAGGGCACGTACAAATATGTACAAATGGAGGCAGGAGCATAAAAGGAAATCTGCCCACTCTCACACGCAAACACACACACACACACACACACAAACACACACACACACACACACACACACACACACACACACACACAGAAAACAACATAATCAAAAAAGGTTGGCAGGATGCCATGGGAACCTACTGGGGTATATCTGTGGGGTCGGCGAGGGCAGGTATGGGGGCATACCTCATCAGTCTCTGCCGAGCGGCGTGTTGACCACACAAACTCCATAATGGCCACAAACACAGCGATGATGAGGCCACAGATCAGCACCACGAAGATACCCCCAATGTTCTCCATGCCCAGACCTGAGAGAGAGCCACAGGACACAAATACAGTGATGCAAACACGTCGACACTGGCAACAAGTTAGTGTAATGTGCCATTGTTTTTTTGTTTGTTTTTTTTACACAACAAACCCTTCTGCAGCCTGGATTTCACCATTACTGTTTTCACCTGCAGCATCTCTGGTGTTGAAGTTATTAATGGTGAAAGTGGAAATGCACTATAAAGATCCAAATGTCCTGGAGGCTCTCAATGAACTCAAAAAGCAATTTCAAGGTGAGGCAGGTTCATAATTCCAGACTAGCATCCTTTTACAAACAGTAAGCGCTGGAGCAGGTCTGTGCAATGATAGCTGCCTGTCTGGTAAGGTTACGATGTGTTTCTTGGCCAGATTTTTTACAAGACATTGGAATTTGATGTCTGAATATTCTCCTGTTTTTACACACCAACCATGGTCCTGAGCCGAGAAATATTGAGAAATTCAAATGTCCTGCCTCTAAGCTATTGTGTTTGTTAATTAAAAAATGAGTTACAAACTTAATTTAAAAAAGACATTTGAATGTCACGGAGTTGAAAAGTGAAGTCTTGTGACACTTATGTGACAGTAAACAAGTCCACATGGTCATAAAAGTGGCAAATACATGGATGTCCTCAGGGAGCCTCACATTCAGCTCGCAAGATGACATTTACATCACGCAGACTCCTCCATTCTCCTGCAAGCCTGGATACACAGCTTAATAAAAGCATGAGAGACGAAACCCAAACTACTGGATCTCCTCTGCTTTTGGAATGAACGTTTAGGTTCCTTTGATATAAATTTGAGAAATGGAATCACAATCAGGAAAAAAATCAGAAGAAAGCACCTAGATGAAAGAGTGGTATGCGACGACATCAAGCTGCAAGAATCCCTAAAGTTATCCAGATCATTATTTGGTGAAATTACCACAGTCAGTCAAAAAGTAGAATCACATCTTTGTAATCCTTTTTTGTAAATGATTGTTTGAATGGTTCAATAAGCAAGATGGAACATATAATGTCCAGTTTGGAGGGACGGATTTTGGCATTTTTTAGGCAAACAAAGTTCTGTTGAACAGACATGTGTCAAATCTGATGTGTGTGTATGTGGGGGGGTATGCATATGGCTAGTATGACGTAAAGTACATGGAGTGTTAAATAGCTAGAATGAAATAAATAAGAAAATTGCTAAAAGTATTTAACATGAACTGTTCAAATGTCTGCACAATCTTTCATTAAGTACTTTGTTACAGAAACTGTTAAATCCACCAGCAACCGCCTGTATGCAAACGCGTTTCATGCAACTGCTGACTTTGAAAATGCACGTGCACACAGTCTCTCTAATAAAATTCACATTGCACGCCACCTGAGACAAACAGAATGCATTTGGGGAAAGCAGATTGTGCTAAGCACCCTTCACAGGGACATTAGGTTAGGCATTAGCCATTAGCTGCAGTGTAGCAGAGAGTGAGGAGACTATTACTGGGGACATCAGAGGAGAGGAGGGAGAGGAGACAGGCAGCTGCGGTCAACTCACCCTTGGCACGGTGGTCCTCCTCTTTGGGACACTGTCCTCCCTCCCACCACCTCCTCTTCAGTATCTCCAGCCTGTTATTCTCCTGCAGCTGGAGGATGGCCAGTGTGATCTCATCTCTGAACGGAGATCCTGGCAGATGACAGAGAAGCAAGATAAGAGTCAGCAGTGGGCAAGGTGCAGCTTAGAAAGAAGCTATTTGAGAAGAGGAGAAAAACATGAAAGTGTAGGGAAAGAATTGCTGTTGCAGCTTTGAAGGGGGACACAAGTGATGTTGCGGTGAGGAGAAAGAGAGGATTAGTGAGATAAACAGTGAGATTACAACCAGAGGCAGAGACATCGGTACAGCAGCTGCTTGAACAGAAATCAAAGTATCTTATGATCAAGACACACAATAGCAGACTGGGGCCGTTTAATGGTTTGTTTGACCAGAAATGCAAATATATTCCCAGGTATCATAGTGATAGCTGGCTATGAAGAGAGAAAAGCTCTTTCTAATAAACAGATCTCTCCCTTATGAAGCGCACCAACAGTCGCTTCATGGATTAAAGAGAATAATGAGAACACTGTCTGGAGAAGCAGCTGAGCTTAGTTCTGAAACCGAGTCAGCTGACTTGATCAGCTCAAATTGGAAATAAAAAAAAATACAAATGCAAAAAATTCTTCATATTTTAAAACATTACTCAGATAATCAGCCCAAAGCGAGTTGAAGTTATGTGTCAGACTGTTTCCTGAAGTCTTCTTCAGAAAGGCAAATCCTTATTAACTTTAAATGTCACGTTTGCTTTTTATTCTTATCTCCTGTTGGTGTCGACCCTTTACAAGCTACCATCGCCTGGCTGCAACTCCACATGCAGAACTGCATCTTCAAAGGAATCAATCATCGAACTGCGAAGAAAGAAATTAATCTATCTTCTCAACCTATCAATAACGTCTGTTTGTGTCAAACAGAATATGCGCACTGCCAGAGGAAAATGTAAAAACCGTGTTCCCCCTGTTTGGCAGCACTATCGAATATATACATGTCTCATTCTCTTTTGGTCTTTCACCCCTGATCTGCTTCTCCTTCATCTGTTTCTCCTTTATCTCTCCCTTTGCTCCCTACCAGAAAGTCAAGCTATCGCTGACCTCTTCATCAGAACAGACTCAGTGGCATCTCCTTTGTGTGGAAAACAAAAGAAAGAACTGAGCTGAGCATGTGTGGAAAAGCAATTACCACACGTCCCAATACTTAATTAATTATCAATAAATAATTCCATGGATTAAAAAAAAAAATAAATACAAGCGTTTTAACCAGATTTAATCTCACAAATCAGCTGCAAGTACACGTGTCTGCTTAGCATAATTGATCTTGTGTCAGTGTTCCTGCTCCTACTGTCGTCAGTGACTTTTAATCCTTTTTGTTGATAAAGTTTACAGTTTCAGCAGAACATAAATAGATCCAAGATAGTCCTTGTCACTCACGCTCAAACACTCTGCCCTCTGTCGGACATGCTTAGTCACGCTGCACTTCTGGTTCCACAAGAAATTTAGCTAGAACTGCTTTCTGTTTGAGACTTTTCCCCCTCAGTTTCTCAGAGTTCACTGGGGCTATAGGTAACCTACTTTACTTTCAGCTGTAAATAGCTCCCAGACTAATGACTGTGTCCACGGCTTTTTTCAAGATAAGAAGAGTTCACCTTCTCAGAAAAACATTGACCTTGAAGTAACAGATTAAACAAAAAGTTTCAGTTACAAGTCATCTTTTTATGATAAATTACAATAACAGAACAGACACAGTTTTCCATTTTTATGCTACTTAAACAAGTTTTAACTCCTTGTCCCAAAATGCATTAGTGCACGAATGTTCTTGTGCACTGGGAACATACAGTACAGTTTACGCAGGTCTAATTCATACCCTGGTCTGGATGCCTGGTTAATAAAGTGGAAGCTTGTATTATTGAACAAAAAATGCAGACGAAACAATCAAAAGTAGAAAGTACCATTGTGATTAAAATGCTCAGCCTTGAAGCACACAGAATTTATGCGTATGTGCATTATGCCGACACCTGACTCAACTTAATGCTTCATTTACAGGCAGAACTTTCCAAGATGTTGAATCAGCCCAGAGGACCAGAGCTGGTAGTACCTGCTCTAAATCTTGCTCTGTAATTATTTTCTTTACATTTTGAAATCCCACAGTGAATAAATAAACTGCTATTTTTCACATAAATGCTGAGACATGTAGAAGTCAAAGCTGTTTTGTTCTGAGTCCTTTAGTCCCACACATCACATCTCTTGATTTTCCATCATTACTTTTAGAAATAATCTCAATCCTCTAAGTGTAGGTCAAATCAAAGACATGACAGGTTTGTTTATGACCTTTAAAGCCCCGATGAGGACATCTCCAGTGGGTTTTGAAGCCAAAGAAAACCACTCACTACCAACTGAAGCGTGTAACATTTAACATTTAAAGATCTTTTCACATTCACATTTAAATACTCATGAATTCAATTTCATTAACAGTCACTAGAAAAACCTAATTAAGTCTGTTTATGTTGAAAGGGATATTTAAATAGAATTACCAAGAGGCATGCCAATGCCGTAGCCTTTGGTGTCCAGCAGACCTCCTATTTGTGTGAGATTGCAGTTGAGGCCACGATGATACTCGTTCATAGTGCTCTCCATAAGGAAGGCGTACTTGGAATTGAGTACACGTGCGATGCCTTCCTCTGTGCTTTTCACAAATACGCTGGGCTGCTTGGAGTACATGTAGTTCCACATCCGCTGGTATGTCTGGTACCGTGAGTTCTGCAGAAAAATGGGAACAACATAAAGCAAATTCAGCTGTGACTTTTTACCAGTGTTTTTACGTGCTCCCCAAAATGTGCAGCATCTGTCTGGAAATGAGAATGAAAAAGAGAGGGAGGGGAAAACAGAAGGACATAAAACTAAATAGCTGGATCCCAGAGACACAAAAGGATGTCCATATGGGACAGAAAATCCAGAGTAAATGGTGACAAGCGCTGTAAAATATCAATAAATAAAGGAGAATGGGGGAGTGATGTGAACCAAGACAATGGTTAATTTCCACTAAGCGTGGAGGATGCTTCACCCGTCATCCACATGACGTTATTATCAGCACTTGAAAAAATATTGTGAGTTCCAAAACAGGATCATGTATTTATATGTTATCTGAAAATGTGAGAAGAAAGCAAAAGAGCAGAGAGGCGAGCGTCTTTGTGTGTTTTGTTTGTTGCTTTGCATTAGGCACTGAGTGGTAATGTCCCGTAGCAATATATCTGGCTTATAGAGAAACACAGACCACTTTCTCTTATATCCTTGATACGGACAAACACTAGAGAATTAAAAACAAACACCAACTGGCATATGGCCATTGCACACAAATAAACAAATACACTGTTTTAAACATGCACCTACAGATGCGCCCACAGGCAAACACACCTACACACACAGACAAAATACACTACGACAAACACAGATGTCGACTCGGGTGCCAGAAGCGTTCTCAAAAAGTAAACGCAGGCAATCAGCCACTTAACACAAGCCATAAAGACGGCCACAGACAAACCCAGACACACACTGGCAAATATGAGGGTAGACATTCAGCCCACTTATGGGACGACATATGTACACACAAACAAACACTTTACATATTGCAACAATGTAAATCTGTTAATCCAACCGACAACACATAGAGCAGTTCAGCTTGATCCTACAGATACACATAAAGCTATTCACAGAATCCAATTCCAAGCTGCTGTGGTGGGCCGTACCATGAAGAAAGTCATGGTGCTCCCTCCATGAATGGTCCCGTACTCTATATTGGTTTGGTCTGCCAAGTCGTCTGGAGACTCA